>NC_090932.1:258762616-259067755 GCF_040938575.1 Ambystoma mexicanum | reverse complement strand
ATATTGCTAACCTGTGTCTTTTCTCTCCTTGCAGGTTGTGATGTTCCTCGCCGAGCGCCGTAATGTTCCAGCAATGATATTGACCATGAGATGACTACCCAGGTAAGAATTGTGTGGCTTTCTTCATTCAGTAGGAAACGTGAGTAAACGCTTACTAATGCTGTCTTTCTTTCTCTTCTTTTCAGGTTATGGTATTCCAGGATGCATGCAGTGCCGGATGATGGAGTTCGTACCTTCAGGTGAGTGGAACTGAAGTCAGCGATGGATTGAAGACTACCCAATTATTATTATTACAGGAGCATATACTTAAGGCCAAGCTGGCGAAGTCTCGCCTTTATCGATACAAAGGAGTTCCTAGCTTTCTGGACCGTGGGCGTGCAGTCTGGGTATATTTGTTACGCTCACCTGGTATCCACGAGGACGCCACCCAGCCCTGGTTGGATGATTTGCACTCTCGAACCCTCTCCCGGTCCCTTGGTAAGGCCTCTGGTTAAAGATGGGCCTTAATATTGTAAATGGTGGATTCTCCGTCCTGCTCCTCGTGGCAGGAGCGCATAGATTTGGGGTGCAAGCAGCGACCAAGTTACTTCACTGGTGCAAGCCCCCCTGTGGGAATCAGCCTGCTGTGACTCCGTAGGTTTGCTACTTTAGTCTTTATATGCAGTTCTTATGTTCCTCTTAGTTCGAATAATAATGTCTTGCTTCTTTCCTTTTAGGTATGGAAAAGTATTTTGGTGTTGTCATGCAGTTTGAAGATGAGCATGGGCCGGTAGGCGAAAGTGCGGTGTGCGCAATGCTGTTCGGTGAGTAATGCGCGATGTGCGGCGCTGTTTCGCCTTTTATATTGCTAACCTGTGTCTTTTCTCTCCTTGCAGGTTGCGATGTTCCTCGCCGAGCGCCGTAATGTTCCAGCAATGATATTGACCAGGAGATGACTACCCAGGTAAGAATTGTGTGGCTTTCTTCATTCAGTAGGAAACGTGAGTAAACGCTTACTAATGCTGTCTTTCTTTCTCTTCTTTTCAGGTTATGGTATTCCAGGATGCATGCAGTGCCGGATGATGGAGTTCGTACCTTCAGGTGAGTGGAACTGAAGTCAGCGATGGATTGAAGGCAGGATACTGTTCCAGGTAAGTTTCATAGTGTTCTTTCTCTCTCTGCAGGTCCTCGGTTTCAGGTAAAATGGCATCAAAGAACTGGACATGGTGAGCGTTACGCTGCCCACAGCAGAATAACGCAAAGCATGTTCTGCTGTTTGGGTGCGGTTTAAATAGTCTCAGGTAAAGTAGTCCAGATAAAATAGTCCCAGGCCTGCCACACCCAAAGTAGTCCAGGTAAAGTAGTCCCAGGCCTACCACACCCAAAAGACTAGACCGCATAGCTCAGTTCCTTGTAACTGAGCTATGTGTGTGCCTCCATGTTGGCTGAACCCCCCCCCCCAAGTTAAATAGTCCCAAGTAAATAGTCCCATTCTTATGTTGGTCCTCATGATGGTTATGAGCCTGGTGCCAAAGGTGCCAGAACTGACTCAAAGAGAATCTTGGATGAGGTTTTAAGGTCTTTGACCTGGCCCTAACTGGAAGGCCTACTTGCCAGTGAGGGCCAGGGGCAAGGGTCATGACAATATTGCAATTCTGGAGCCATCCCTCTGGATGTCGCCCCCTTCCCGAGAGTGCTTCAGGATCACTTCTCTGTGGCGGAAAATCAAAATCTTTGCTGTCACCGGCGTTGGGTGGGAACTGGGCCTGGGTCTCTTTTGCAGTGAGCGGTGAGCGTGTTCCACAGTAAAGCCCTGCAAGAGGTTGCCAGGCGCAATTTCTTGCAACAGCATATTTTAGATGTACGTCGTAGGGTTTGGTCCCTGAGCTCCCTCTGGAAGTCCCAGTACGCAAATATTATTCCAGTGGGATCTACCCTCTGCATCTTCTGCATGAGACTCCAATGCAGTGTTCCTCATTTCCAGCTCCTTGACTCGTGCCACAAGATCTTTGGTGGTAGCTACAGTCTCCATCAGCCCTGTTTCAGCCTTTGTGACCCTCTCCGTCAGTTGCCTGACATCTTGACGAAGGAGTTGGACATCGACTTTGACCTCATCTTCATAAGTTTCGAGTGATGACCTCAGAGCAGCGATTGCGGCAAGCACGTGGTCCTCATGGGGGTTCTGCGTTGGGACTGGAAGGCCCAGTTTTTGTGTCCTCTTCAGTTTGGGTGACCTCGCAATGTTTCCTCTGGCCAGCAAAGGAGTCCATGATCCACAGTTTATCTTTGTTTTTCGTGGGTGACATTCCAGGGCACAGAGGTGGGGAAAAGCACTGCCCCATCCAGGTGTCTGAGGGCAAGGGCGTTATGTTGAGGCAGGCCTCTCGTAGTATGTACAGCCTCTTGTTCCCGCGTCTACAAAAGACAGACTCCAGCAGACCTGGGAAGCCTCTCTGTCAAAATTGCATGTGCCTACAGATGGATCTCTAGGTCAGTAGCACTGGGTGTAGCAAGCATAGGAAGACAGATGAACCTGTAGGTGCTTAGAGAAAGTGAGGCAAACATGTGTCCATCAAATTTGTGTGGCCTGGGTGGGTGAGGTGGCTGTTCCCAGCTGTTTTGGGGTGCACACATCAAGTTGTGAGCGCGTGGTTTATGTTGCCCAGGAGTCGGAGAGGTAGCAAGTGTTCGCACAGAAGTGTAGCTGAAGGGTACAGCAAGAGTGAGGCGACTAAACAATGCCTACTAACTGTAGTGTGAGAGGATTACTCCAGCAAGAGCAGCCCAGTAAGGCACAGGTGTGCAGACATCTGTGTCAGACCATATGGGGAAGAGTAATCCTGTCCTGGAGCGCATAGCATTGGCTACAGACTGCTTTAAGATGAAAAGGGTAGGGCAAAGGTCAATGGGGGGCCACCGCTATGGGGGCGCTGTAAATGCTTTTATCGTTAGACCCAAATTTCACAGAGGGGGAGGGGCACACCTCCTGGCCCGCTCATCTGATAACGCCACGCGCTGCGGTGTAGCTGTTGCCCTGCTCTGTGGTAGTCTGGTCTCTGTTGTTTTTGGGTGAAATATTCTCCTCAGGGGAAAGGTGTCTGAGAAATTATCCTATAGTAGGAAGTGTGCACAAAACTACTTATACATCTTATTCCATAAATGTATTTAAGAGTATAAAATTGTTATGCGCCAGCAATGAGGGCCAGAAGGGTAATTTCTCAGAAACCCCTTCGATAAGGGTAACAAGATTTTTGGGAGGCCTCACTGTCTGCGCTGCCAGCCTATTTCTGAGAAAAATGTGTTACAAAAACTGTAATGACTTTGTCACAGTGAGGAAATCAAACGTTCTTTCCAAATGAGTGGTCCAAAGTATCAGAAATACAGTTTAACAGAGGATTTTTAATGTTCCATGAACAGAAAACGCCATGCCAACACGTGTTTCAACCCTAACCGGGCCGTCCTCAGGGCGTAAACAGATATAACTAACAAGAGCAAGACTGGTTGTACATAGTCCATGATTTGGATACCAGAAAACCAGAAAAGATTTTAGGCAATTGGAAGTTCATACCATTACCATCCACAAAAGTAAATAGAGAACAAAGAGGCATGGAGAAAAACAGGAATGGGGTGGGGAAGAGAAAACAAAGAATATAATGAATAAAAAGCTCACAATATTATACAATTTCATCATATCATCAAAGTTAAAACAAACAGATGTGCCATGGTGTGCATATTCACATCCCAAAGGGTAAGGTTATTAAATGGAAAATACCTTGTATTTCACCAGTGAGGTGCTGACTGTGTGCATGACGCCGCTATTGTTATGTTGTTTTAGCTTCTAGTCTGCTTGATACAACCATACAGTGTATTTAATCTGAAATGCAGAATAGGCCTGCTATTGTCATGACCACTCATTGATAAGAAGATAGCTAACAGTCAAATGCGCACTTAGGAATGGAAGGTACTTAAGGCTTACCTACAATTTTCAATCTATTTAAAGTTGCAGGATATATATTCATAAAGAAAAAATATCCTGAGTCAGGTTTCCAATAGAGCGACTTGTTGTCAGCTGTCCACACGGTGTACTGATACATGAGAAATACAAAAGAAAACAACGAAAAGTGTTTTGTAAATGTCCGTGCGAGTCCATATTATTTGCAATTCAGAGTGAGAGCCCAAAAGTTATAGGGTGACTCTTAAGAGTGATTCTAGGCAAAAAAGGCTTGTAACTGGATACACGTTTAAACCTTACGAGCTTAGCAGTTTCTACGCTTCAATGCGTTCGAAGCAAAAGGTTGCTGCCGTGTGTCTGGTCGCAGACTAATGGAATGTGGGTGTTGTCTTTGTCAGCCTATAATCGGCCTCCGCAGTAAAGTAACCTATGGTCATATGACTTGATTGCTTGGGCGTTGCCTGGCAACCCCGTGCAACTCTGCTAACCAGTGATCCATGGGAAGCCATCCCGCACATATCAGCTTGGCATTTTCACTTAGGAAATCAAACGAAAGTGTTGGTCACTCCAATGAAGTGCTTGCGTTTTCGTATTACTTGTAGTTTTCTCTTTACTGGCATCATTGCCGTGCATCAAAAATATGAATTCAATTAACCGCTGCTAATTCATGAGAACACGAGCAAGCAATGCAATAGAGCGTTACCATGCTTAGTTAATGTTAATGTTAAAGGACATTTGTACCGCGCACTATCACCACCGTAGTGGTCCCTTGGCGCTCTGGCAGCTCTGAAAAGGGAGAGGGGGGGTTGAGTTAGTGGGAGGAAGCAGGAAAAACGCAAGAGAGCAGTGATGTGCTGTTGGCGGCCTCAGCCCGGTGGGTCCATTGGCTGGGCCTGGGGTGTTTGCGGCCGGTAGTCGTTGTGTACTGTTGTGCAAGGCTATGTGTGTTTTGTTTTGTTGTTGCAATGTAGTGAAGTTTGTGCGGTTTGTTGTGCTGTAGGTTTTGGTTGTGTTTGGTTTTGAGTTTGAGAGGTGTATGCAGAAAGGGAAGTTGTTAGTAGGGTTGGTTAGTTTGCATCTCTATCCTGAATTGAAGTGCTCAGCTTGCGTAGTCTCCCCTGTTGCGGCTCTGTCCTGATCTGGGTCTGACTGGTCTACAGGTTCCTTACTCCTCTGGCCCCCACCTCTAACATGCTCTCTCGTGGCTCCCCTTATCCTCCATTTAGACTCTAGTGGCCAGTGCATCTGCTAATGACAACCTCTCAGGTAGTGTGGGGATTGTCAATATCTCTATAATTCCACCCCAACGTGGTACTTGCCGTTAATTAAATTACGGTGCTGGCGAAGGAGTTGGTGGGATTGTCTGGGTCAGTTGACTCAGTCTCCGTGTGTGCTGCCTGTGTTCCTGTCTATCCGATGTCACCCGTCCAGCTGCCGAGGGATTTACTCTCCCCGGTCAGGGATGTCCGTGTCTTTTCGGTTTAGTTATCCTTTTTTACCAGTTTCGTTTTTCAGGTTTAGTCTGTGGTGTTGTAGAGCCAGGTTTTTAGTGATTTCCTGAATTTTAGGTGATCTTCAGTGTTTCTTATTTCCTTTGGGATGTTGTTCCAGGTTTTTGCGGCTAAGTGGTAGAAGGAGGTGCCTCCAAGTTTTTTCTTGAGGTATGGTTTGAGTTCCAGGCGGATTTCGTTGCTCGATCGGAGGGGTCTTGTTGGTTTGTAGACTGTTATTTTCTTTTGTAGGAATTCTGCTCCTTGTCCACTGATTGCCCTGTGCGTTATGCACATTGTTTTGAAGGTGATTGGATGTTTAACTGGGAGCCAGTGTAGGGTTTTTAGGGCTGGAGTGATGCGATCTCTTCTGGATAGTTTGAGGAGTAGTCTTGCTGCTGCATTTTGGATCTGTTGCATTTTCTTCAGGAGGTATTCAGGTATTCCGAGGTAGAGGCTGTTTGCATAGTCCATTTTAGACATGATTAGGGCGACGATAGTGAGTGTTTTGTGCGCGAAGGAGAGGAAAGGTAGAATTCTTCTTGCCGTCCGGAGGAGGAAAAAGCATTTCTTCACTGTTGCATTTATTTGTGGCTCCAGAGTTAGGTTGTTGTCCATTAGGACTCCCAGTTTCTTTACTACCTTCGATGGTGTTGGTGCATTTCCCGTTTCCGTAGGCCATGGGATGGTGGTTTCGTTCTCTTGGTCTTTGGATACGATCATGATTTGTGTCTTTCCTGGGTTGATTTTCAGGTTGTTGGCATCCATCCAGTCGAAGACTTCTTTTAGACAGTCGGTAAGGGATGAATTGTTGGCATCAGTGTCTTTGATTTTGTATATGATCTGAGTGTCATCTACGTAGTTGTAACATGTAATGTTGTATTTTTTGAAGATTCTGATGACTGGAGTCATGGAAATGTGTTGAATGTAACGCCCTCTTTGAAGTGGATATCACCATGAGCCATGAACGCCTGTTTTACACGTCAGCACAACAGCAATGGAGTTTTATGTGAAGTTACACAACAGTCTTTTTTATGAATGACATCTGAATTTAGCAAATGTCCAAAGTAAGTCCATGTAGACCTGATTCGAATAATGTATATGCGAACTTGGTAGCTAATGTACTAGGAAATACCAACGAAAAATATCCCTTATGACAATCAGAAAGGGAATTAAATGAGGACATTTTCTCAACTAACAGCGAAAAGAATGCGGATATCAATGTCAATCTAATGTTCCAATAGGTGCAGCTAAAAATGACACAGGGGTATCAATTAATGTTGACACTAGTTCAAGTGCACGGGAGAGCATGGCTATATTGGTAACAGTTTAAACGTTAGAGAAATAGGACATAGAAAGCGAGTCTCGCTATAGTGTGTTTATGTGATCCTCCAATATGTGCAACTAAAAATTAAACAAGGGTTTTCAATTAATGTTTACACTGGTTACAGTGAACGGGAGAACATAGCTATATTAGTAACCAAAAATTGTAACGTAAAAGCAATTGAGCACAGAGAGTGGGTCTAGCTTAGTGTGGGGCACCCAGTGGTATGAGCCACCTGTGTCACCAGAACTGTTACGTGTAGGTATTGATTTGGTCTATATAAGTGTGTGGGATAAGCCTACGGAAAGCTAGTCAGTAAAACGTTTCTGATACTTTGGACCACTCATTTGGAAAGACCGTTTGATTTCCTCACTGTGACCATTTTTAAATCATTACAGTTTTTGTAACACGTTTTTTTCAGACATAGGCTGGCAGCGCAGACAGTGAGTGCTCCCAAAAATCTTCTTCTCCTCAGGGGAAGCAGTGAGGGATGGCTGCTCTCAGGAGAGCATGTAGTGCAGCTAGTGGCGAGCGGCAGGGACCCGGGGCCTTAAGGGCTTGCAGCGTCTGCTATCTTCGGGAACGTGCGTCTTGAGATGTAGGACGCTTTTCTCATTAATTCCAAGTCCCATTGATGTCGGACAAACAGCATTACAGCAGATGCTGCATTCCCGCACCAGCAGCTGAAGTCGGCTGAAAAAAGTATGCAGTGATAGTTTCCGCAATGAGGATCAATGCAGGATCTCAGTGGGAGCTGCTGGAAGTTCCGACCTCACCACATGAGCGTAGGCCACGCCCCCAGTAAGACAGCAATGATAATGACATCTATATTTATGCCACGACTTCAGACTGCAGTAATCGCCAAGTTGCTGCAGATTACCAGATGGTTAATGCAATAATAAAAGGAGAAGAATTGAGAGCCATCAGGCTGATGACTCTCCAGAACAGGTATGTCCTGGACTTAACTACAGCAATGGAAGGAGGTATGTGTGCCAAGGTTGGGCCTTCTTGCTGTACAGTTATCCCATCCAATTATAGAGAAAATGGAACTCTGACAGAAGCAATAACTATGCTGACAACTCGTGCATACGAAGATGATGAAGTTGATGAGACAGCAGGAGATGACTGGTTTTCGTCTCTGTTTTTCCCTTGCACCTCCAGGAATTAAGTTCTACTTTCCCAAGGATCATACAAAATATGTAGGATGTTGGATATTCTGTCCACCATCAGGAGAATGCTGCCATATTACCTGGAGTGTGAACATATAAAGAATTCAGGTCACATGACGGGTGAGACAAACATATAGATTCCAAGAAACAACAGTATGAAGAAACGATGAAGGAGATTGAAGAGGAGAATGTGGTCGAGGACTCGACAAGAGGGTGGGATGTAAAGGGGCAGGTAGACACATTTAACCTAACTCCCACCCCCTCACCGCCATCATGGAACAGCAGGAGAAGAGCTGTATGTGTGCTCCACCTGGTTTGTCCCTATACATCGAGTGTACGAGAGACAATATGCACTTAGACAACCGTACCGAATATACCCTTGCACTAAGAGAGTGGAAGGATGTCTGCACGCATGATTGCACATCATGTAGTTCTAAGTGGCATCTGACAAGGCCAGAGTGATGTCATAAAGAAGATATATGAGGACATAGGGAACCGATATGAAAATACTGAGGAGTGACGATGTCACTGAAGTGACAAGAGAAACATATACGAAATGATAAAGTAATCATGTATGCAAAAGGAGATACAGTAACTTGCTGACCAATAAGTCTAAATATGCAGTAATGTAAGGCAGATGAGACATATAGAAGTTTGCTATAGAGGAAAATATGATGTGGCAAAGACCATCATGATAGGAAAATGTACGTCGGCTCATGTAAATATACATTTCAGCTATCTCAGAAACAGATCAGGGCTACAGAGTCAGGAGATGCTGGAAAACAGCTTCATGTGGAGGATAAAGAGGAGTTTAAGTTGGCCTGGGATCAAGAGTGATATTTCAAGGAATAGCTGAAAAACACAAAGGGGAGCAGATGGATAAGCCATGAGCGTGAGACATATTTCTCTTAGATTAAAGAAGAAAACATCTACGAGGGCAAAGTATTGGACAAGTAACAATGGATAAAGCTCCTACACGATGGAGTGAGCAAGTCTGTAGAAGGCAGAATTAGCAATAACACCCAGCATAATTGAATCACATAGCAGTAAATAGGAGGTTGAAATTGACAAATTTGCAGTCTTCTCACACGTGATGCAGAAGTCGAAAACAAGGGCTATTCATTAAGCTGTGGATGAAGATAGCGATGTGTTCATACTCCCTTGAATGTCCCAGAACAGAGAGAAGACCACAAGGTCAACTACAGATGGGAACCTTTGGCTTATGGTTGGACTGATGAGAGATGATGGACTAATTGGGAAAGTGGGGAGTAATCTGACTTGACTCAAGCACCTGGGTTTTGTTTTGCTTACGTGCTGCGAGCCGAGCCAAAAGTCCAAGGTAGGGTGGGAATGCCAACCAATCAGTGGGTCTATTGGGCAACCTGCTATACAATTTTGCCTACACTTATACGCTGTCATTTTGTCCACTATAGTCAGTATTATACATATTTAGAGGTAGTTCAAGGTGTATCCTACAGATATGTGCCAGCCAATGAAGTACTAACCCATATGTATTCTATAAGTAGACATATTCCCTAACCAATCCCTCCCGTTAATAGGTTTTACAGTTTGCAATGTAGTATGATGTCATAGATTACGCATTTTGGGGTATAAGACCTCTGTGTAATGAAATTTGTGAGTGTGCAAGCTTCAGTCCGATGTCCGCCGGTTTACCCTGCTTTATTAAATTGAGAATAAAGTAGTATTTTGCTATATTCTTTGAGTCTGTCCGGTTATTTGGTCTGAGATCTTTATTGGTAATTCCATCTAGCACATGATACCTTCAAGGTGCTAGAGCACACAATCCTGACATATTCTCTGCAAAGCACCGTCGCCAAGCAATGACAAGATCCAATTCTGCCGCTCTTACATGGCATCTTCCATAACATCTCTAGCAAGGTGTCATATAGACCCCTCTACTACAAAGCTCTATCCAGCTACCCTTCCTGAAATCCAACCCCTATACGCTGCCACCACCCAAAACCACCCCTACAAAGACACACGCTCCTTTGCTGGAGGTAGTTAGGATTCTCCTCTACAAGGACTATCCTGACCGTCCTTTTAAAACATGTGCCCCTTTTACAAAGCCCCACACAGATGCTACACTTTCACATTTAAACTTACAAACTTTTTCCTAGTCCATAGAGACCGCTTTTAACAGAACCCAAATCCAAACTGTAACATGGTTTACTGCAATTCGCCTCTATGCACAAAACAGCAAGAAATCCGCCCCTCTGTACAGGGAAAATTCACCACTATGCACAAGACCAGAAAAAAATCTATGCCCAAACATGTCCTTCTCTCTGGACAGGACAAATAAAAGGGTTTGAAATTGAGGGTAGCTGGGAATTATTTAGCTCCTGCTTGTAGCCTAGAATAGCCTAGTTATCTTGATACCAACAGCTATAAGAGCTACTTTTGGCTCCCCAGGACAACTGATGCAAAACAAACACAACTATGTGAATTTAACTCATTGTGTTTGGCACAGTCTTTAAATGAACATTAGGAAATGTATAAACAACATTTATAGCAGAAGGTTTCATAAATAATGGGCAAAATGATACGTTTGCATTTTATGTGAAACTTTGATTTGACGAACGCTGTGCACTAGCTCATTGTTCCCCATTGGTAGCTCCTAGTCACTGGTTAATGCTTGATACCTGGGAGCTGATTTTAGCTCTTACGTATCAAATCTTCATTTCCATCCCTGAAATGACGTCCACCCCACACTACTGCTTCACAGGACAAATCTCCAAATATCCCCTCTGGACAGTGAACTCTCATCCAACTCTCTGCATAGGAAAATCACCAACTCTGAACTTTAGTAAAGTACACCTTTAACCTGGTCAAATACCCATACACCCCCTTGCTGTGCAAGATAATTCCCATATTCCTTGGCTCTCTATACAAGAGACACCCCTAGGTTTGCCCTCTCCGCACAGGACAAATACCTAAGTTAGCCACTGTAAAATAATCAATAGCCCTTCTGCTACACATTATAAATGGCCAAATACACCCTCTGCACAAGGCAAACTGCTCCTTTATACTGGCGCACAAGGAGACCCCATTCTTCAATATCCAAGTGTGTCCCTCTGCACAGGATAATGCTCAAGTATGCCTGTGTTCATCAGCTCTTGACCACGGTGCTGTCTCTAGGTCCTGCCTTCCCCCTTGTGCAATGATGGCAAGGTGCTAAACTGAAAGGCACTGCAATGCTTATGTATGCCCTACTGCACACACAAAAAAACACACCTCCTGCCTCTGTTGCACATAAAAGATCCACAAAATAACCCCCTCCCTGAGCAGGCCAAATCCCCCCTCTGTTAGGGTGACCAGACGTCCAGATTTTTCCAGGACTGTCCAAGAAATGGACCTCTCTTCGCCTGCCGTGACAGCTTTTTTTTTTTAAACAAATCTTTCAGGTACCCAGCTACCCATCACACACTGCCACAAAGACTGGTTACAAAACAAATCAGTACCTTCTGCAAGTGAGCCGGTTCTCCAAGCAGAGATTTGGAGGGAGATCCTTATCCTCAGCAGGTGTCTCCCTCTGGAATAGCCTCCCTGCCGCCCTCCGTCTTGAGCTGGATCTCCTTAAATTCCGGAAACTCCTCAAGACTTTCCTCTTCTCCTTTTCCTTCACTCTCCCTCTACCCTGCTAACCCAGTTCTGTTTATTCCCTCCCTCACTCCTCTTCTTCAGCATGCTGACTGGCCGCCAGGTGTACCTCAGAGTCTCACTGGTCCCCGGCACCCCCACCAGTCCTCTCTTGCACTTGCCTCAGGGCCCTACATCCCACTCTGATCAATGCACTTGAGAAATTAACCCAAGAGAGTGGCTCTCTCTGCACTTACCCCAGTCTCAACAGACCGGGTGCACTTGATCCTCCCCCTCCATGTGACCTTCTGTGCACTTGCTCGATCCGTACGCACTCCGCCTGAAGATCGTCTATCTTTCTCCCTTGTCTTCACCCCTTAATTGCACTGTTAAAACTGCAGAATCGCCGTCACGGCTATTTGCTGTCTCCCAAACTGTTAAATGTATTTTTCACGCACTGACGCTGCTTGTGCAGACTATTATCGTCTCAGCATTTCAAGGGCTCTGAAGGACTGTTTCTTTTTTCTCCATGTTCCCACCCTCCTTGAGCACTTTGAACCACTTGCCTGTGTAAAGGCGCTATATAAATAAACAATACCAAACCATACTATACCAGGAAGACCTATAATATTAATTTTGAGCAATCACAGCAAAAGCTCTTTTATTAATGACATGCTTACATTATAAATCAAAAAAGCACATTTATATGCAGGATAGCAGTCCAGTCCTAGAACTCCTAGAAATACATACTGCACGATGGGGTGTTTTGAGTGTCCTTCTTGGTAGTCCTTCTTGTATATTTGTGGCTGTCCCTGTTTTTTTATCTTGAAACTCTGGTAACCCTACCCTGCATGAGAAAATCCAAAATATAACTAAGCCTTACTGTAAACAGATATGCTGGAAATTCATACCCAATGGGCCCTCTGCACAGGATCGTAAAGTATGTCTCAATGCACAAAACACAGCTCACCTATTTTTTGCACATAACTAATCCCCAAAATACACCTCTCCAGCGGGCAGGACTAAAAGGCATCTCCATGAGAAAACCAAAATAAATAACTACCTGCATTACTGTAAACAGGTATACAGGAAATTGAGTTGGGAATATTTAATGCCCGTGCTCAGTCCCGCTGCACAAAAAAACACCCTGTTGCACATCACGAATACCCAAAATACACCAAAGCACCACCACCTCCGCCTTGCCAAATCTCCCCCTCCAATAAAACAACAAAACTAGTATGGGATACTTACTGTAAAAAAAAATCGACATGGAACAGAGGAATGACGGTTCGGATCAGTTCTCGGGCACGAGGCTGCGGCAGCCTTCCCGCTCGCGCCACGCATTGCAAAGACGTCAAAAAGACAACTTGAGCAACCCAGGCACGTGACCTCCCAGACACGTCCGAACGTGCAACTCACGTGATTATGAGGAGGCGGGGCGTTGCTAAGGTCCGTTTCTCGGATAGGAACTAGACACTACTGTAGAGACTATGGATTGACAGTGACACAAGGCGAGTAGGTAAAGTGTCGTATTGTGGGGAGGGGGAGAAGAAGATACTGCAAGTCTCCTGGGATGGAAGGGCGAATGGGTGAGGGAATGGAGAGTGGAGTGAGAGATGTAGGAGAGAGGCAGGTGGTGAGGTAGTACACGAAAGGGAGTTTGTGTCAAAGATAGGGCAAGGCTGGGTTTGGAGATTGTCCTAAAAAGATTACCGGGAGTAATTTGACCGAGTTTATCAATCGGGTAGGTGACAATTAAGAGTGAGTGATTGCATAGATTTGGGGGCGGAGGCGGGCGCGGGAGGTGGGGGTGCCATATGTACAAAAATACCTGCAAGTGTGCAAAAATGGGTCAGGTCCGGATGGCAGAGGCGTACTATTAAATGAATGAGGAGTCGGTGGGCTAAGGTGTCTCATGGGAGGTTTGGTGGCGGGGTAGCTGAAGCTGGAGTACAAGTCATCAGATAACCAAGGAACTGGAGACATTGGGTAAAGAAAGAAATAGCCACATTGGAGGGGGGCTGTTTTTAGGGGATCTTGAAGGTCGACAGACTTGGGGTGCTTGGCGTGTGGGAGGGATAGAGGTTTATATGCTGCTTGATAAACTTGGGTGCAGAGAGCCCAAGAAGCAGTGACAAAGGGGTAGTCGTAGACCTCTAGATAAGTGGCGCACCAACCCTTTTTTTCCTCCATAAAATTGGGCAAATATTTCCCTATTTAAAAAAAAAAAAAAAAAAAAAAAATCAGGGTTAGTCGATAGGCAGGTGCCTAACACTTGTTGCTATTTGCGCTGCTGTTGATGTATTCAGACCAGAGGCATCAGCAGCCCAAGATAACCTTTAATAATGTGTTCTCCGGCCTGCATAGGGTCTGCTAATTGAAAAGAAATCTTGTAGCGGTGCTTTAAATGGGGTTTGGGGGTGTGAAACATTGCAAGTGCTCGCCCATCTAGGCTTTAAGTGGGCTGGGGCACAGCCTGAGAGGGGCTTAACATCGCTTTCATGCAGTAGCCCCGCCAAGGGTCATTGACCCATTTGTGTCCTCCGTTTTACTAGTTATCCATTCTCCTCGCTTTCTGTGTGTTTCTCGCTCCCAGTTTGTGTCAATTTCTATGTGTCTCACTCCCCAACACTTGCACTTCAGTTGCTGTTCTCGCACCCTTTAGCTCGCTGTGGAGTGTTTCCTTTGGAGCATGCTCCGAGTATCGGTGTTTCCAACCAAAATGTCAGTATAATGGTTTACGGTTAATTCTTTACCATACATTTGATTCTGTCAGCCTAATACAGCCATAAAGACACTCGTCAATCATAGACTGATTTTAACCTGTTTTTGAAAACCGCAGCATTATGTGTAAAAGATGTTAGACTTCGAGAACTCTGAATTTATGCAGGCAATGCAAAGTGAGATGACATTATTTGCAGAGGATCACACACTTTGGTTAAGCAGTACGTCTTTACTTTTCTCACACATTCCAGTTTATTTTATGCATTGTGTTAAGAAAATTTGAATATTCGTATAAATTGAGAAATGTTTTCGTGTCCGGGTAGCAGATTATATAGCGGTAAGAAAAAAAAGTGTTCTCTTTGTTCACTATCATTGTCTAATAAGGAATTTGCTAGGTAACTGGAGCTGCTGTGTGCAGGTTTTCAGTAAAAAACGAACTATCACTACAATTAAACATTGACCAATTAAAAAAGGCACCACTAGGAACAAAGGCTTTCCCAATCAATCTGCCCATGCATAACATGTGAACCCACTTAGCGAAATGGTGCTCCGTGCCTATTTTGCTGAGAGCTCAGGGGCTGCATGCCGGCCCCTCATTTTGTTCTGCAGCCTAGGCCCTGAAAGAGAAGTTATGGGCACTGCAGTTGGTGGAGAGAAGAGAAGGGAGAGGACACTGCTTTCCCCAGCAAAGGCTCCAGGGGCTTAGTCCTTTGTTGTGATAATATGAAATGGTTTCATTTTCAGCTTGCCACGTAGTTGAGTATCGGTACTCTCTTTCAGGCTTTGACAAGTGCAGATACTGAATGCTGGGTTGGACCAGCCAATTTAAAGCACTTCATTGCAGTTATGGTAATTGCTGGGCACCAATAAGGTAAGGGTTTAAACCAAATACCCATGTTTTGTTAAAATTAAAATGTAATTTTTACTGAGTTGACAATTTTGTTTTTATTTCCTGAAAAATGCTTATACGTACAGCTTTCAAAAGTAGTAGAAAAGAAAGTTTGCCGGAGTACAACTATGTGGTAGGCTTCCAGGGCACGTTGGGGATGGGAAGGTCCCAGGGTGTATTTTCTGTAACAGTTTACATTTTCAGTTAACTGGCTCTCAGGTGTCACTTGTATCCTGGCTAGATGGATCCCAGATTTGGTTGCAAGCACCTCTCATCCTGGTATGCATTGTGTTTCTCTGGGTGTATCTTGTTTCAATACCTGAGGGGTGTTTGTCAAGCGTGGGCAGGCTGTTGGCATGTTATGTGATGTGCCAGGTGAGTTTCTGCTATATCTTACTTTATTTGAAATTTGTATAGCGCCTACTACCCTTTGGTATGGCTTCAACACGATTTGGGGAATGAAGGTCCTTTGCAAGAAGGTAGTCTGTGCAAACATGAAAGCATTACGTTGCATGCAAATAGTCAATAGAACTTGGTGACTATTCAATTAGTAGCAGCGGTGACTATTTTAAAACATTCTAAAAATGATGCAGCACATTGTGTTCAGGCACATGTGACGGCTATGTCAGTGGCTGAGACAGGTGGACCACATTTTTCATGGGACTCTGCTGTATTTTATGGTTTGAAGTGCAAAAAGGGAATGCATATTCTAAATAGTATATCGACTCCTAGGGCAACTGTCTACAGTTGAGGGCTCTGCTATACTTTACTTGCAGAAAATACACACACTGAAAAACATGCAGTCACATGCAAATTGCGTGTACAATTGTTATATGCATTCAATGCATGTCAGATGACAGTAATATATAGCCATCTATAGAGAAACATGCTGCCTTATTATTCATGACATCGCACTCTCCAAGAATCCTCTTGCTCTAGAGAAAAAGCACTGTCCTCCCTCCCTCTCCCCCCCCCCCCTTAATTCTCTGAACATCAATTTCCCTGCCCGGAATAGTCCTGTGTGCTTGACTTTGGGCTAGTTGTAGTTCTAGTGAGTATTATGGTCCTGCTGGGATCCTGCAATCCCCCTTGCACCACCACAAGCCTAATGTAAATCGCAAACACAATGACCGTGAAATCGACATGCACATTTGGCAGTCGGATCCGCAACACACGTCCACCGATCGTGGGGGACCCTCGGGCTAATGCTTTTTATCCGATTGGCACTGCTGTATTTGTTTGGGGCTTTGTGGCTGGAGTGCTGCCACATTCTCTTGCAGGATTTACCCTGGAATGCTGGGTTGTATATCCTCACGTGCACGCTCCCTTGGTTTATTCCATGTATGTTCGACCAGGGTAGAGTGCCATTGGGCAAACTCTGCTGTGTTGTGGGATGTCTGTCTTTTCCCCTTTTCCTTAGTCGTTGGCATGTCTCCCTCTAGGGTCTTTGACAGTAGGTTAGTGCTAGGAAGAAAGTCTGTGTTTGACACTTTTGAGCACCACCTGAACAGTTTTCTGTATTTTTGTGATGACTCTTATCCAGGTCTCACTGGGGATGCGACTCATTAAGGTTTGTGATTTCTTGGGAGCGATAATTATTCCCATGGTGGGGTTTGTGAAGGTGCTCTAGAGTATCCCTGCGTGGGTAACCTTGTCTAGAAAATGTTTCTTGGTTGCTGTGTAACCCTTTATCTCATGGTTGCATCACATGATACCATTTTACTATAAAGGGAAGCTTTTTTGCTCCCTTGAAATGACATCTCCTGGTTATTTAAGAGTAGTAACCAGGCTTTATGTTATGGTCATCAACTTAACTGCTCACATCTCCATGGTAGGCTCTTGAAGCAGCAGGCCTAGCCTGAAAAGAAGCAATCTGTGACCCTGTCCAGGGTGAAAATCGGACAATAGACTATGCCGTGAAAAGGAAACTGGGATTATGAGTGGGCCGTGCAGGAGGGTGAATGCATGAGACCGGGTTCGAAATTGAGGGGTGCTGGGAACCATTTAGCACCTGCGTGTGGCCTAGAAGAACCTAGTTATCTGAGCACCAAGAGCTGCTTTTGGCTCCCATGCCAATTGATGCCAAAAACCCATATGAAGTTAACTCTGTGCATTTGGAAGAGTCTAAGCTTAAACTTTAGGATACAGCTATACAACATTTAAAGCATAAGGGATCAAACCGTATGGACAAAATGATACTTCTGCATCTTAAGTGGAAGTTAGATTTTGAGGAACGTTATGTACTTGCTCCTCGTTCCCCAGTGGCAGCTCTTGGTTGCTGGTTATCCTGGAAAGCCAGGAGCTTCTTTTAGCTCCTGCTTATGCAATCTTAATTGTGATCCCTTTGCGATAAAACGGACTGATGCCGTTACAAGTATGCAGGAAAATGCAGCAAAGGTAAGTGTATGATGGTGATCGCTGGGATACATGTCAAGTTATACATGTTTTCAGCAAACAAAATTTGATCCACAAAAGAAGCAGCCCATTATCGTCAATTAACCTTTCATGGAGACAGATGCTACAACAACGGAGTAGTAGTAGGATTTACATCGTTGTAGATGTGTGAAGGCCTTTAGATGGGCTCAAGTAGAGTTGTGGAGTCTTCTAACCATAATCGGCCCTACTGATGAGATGGGGCTGGCAAAATCTACTTCTCTCCCTCTCGCATAGGCAAGAACATTTTATAAAGGTTGAGTACCATTTACATAGTACTTGACTTTGCTGGCAACTACAATGAAATTCAGGGATGTTTGAAACTTTTATTTGACATTTGCTTCATTTGTAGTCCATGTCAAATAAAGGTTTCACTATGCGTTGATAGCCTTTGGGTGACAGAATTGCACCAAACATGAAGTGGGCTTATGGTGACATGGGCCACTTTACACACATTGCATTCAGATGTTTGTCATCCATTGTTAAGGTTCAAACGCATTTCTCTTAGATGGAGTAGGTAAACTGTTACTCGACCCGTAGGAGTTTGCAAGGCCTGGATAAGTATCGGTGAATTGTAATGCCTTTTTAAAAAAAAAAAAAAAGGAAACCGATACAATGGAGCCAGTGCCTCTGTTTTCTACACCGCTCCATGGATAAGCAAGAAACTCTATTATTACTGCCTAATATTAAGAGGTAAAAATGTATATTTTAATGTGCTTGAATAACTAGGTGAAAAGAAGTAATGATTACAAAAACCTTTTTTTACAGGTAAAGCATATTTTGACTCGCCTATAAAATGCTCTTTGGAAATGGGAGTTATGTTTTCTTTTTTTTTTGTAATTTTTTTACTACCAATTAAAAAAAATGAGTTAATCAACCACACTTCAAAATCTTAAGTGGACCACTGATCCTAATGAATACCCACCAGCTGAAACATTTGAGGCTATCCAATAGCTGACAGAAGTGTCAGTGACAAGATTTGGATGTGTGCAGAAAGAATGCTGGAGAACGCAACAAGAAGAGGTATAGTGGGAGGTGGAGAGAATGTCACCTAGACTGAGCCTTACCATGTTGGTTACTGGAGGAGATGTATGAGCAGCATGTACATTAACTTGTGATGGGAAATTCGTGTGTGTGTATGTGTATGTATATATATATATAATATATATATGGAAACATTTGTTGTCTTAAACCAGAGACAATGCTCAATCTGCCTAGACTTAATGAGTGATTATGGATAGAGTTGTATTAAGAGAAATCCCCCACACTTTTGCCTGAAAAGTTGAGTACTCTGGGACCAGTGAAGTTGTTAACCTGAGGGATGAGTTTTCCAGAGGAAGAAAATACATAAGCAACATATGCTTAATTGTGACCGAACATGCCCAGCATTGTTGGATTTCGCAATATCCTCATACATCGAGATCTAACTTCCACCTAGTACATTGCACATCCCAGTCTAGTTCTTCATCATGTAGGGAGTACAGTTTAGTAAAATGTTCCTTCCACATGTACTCCGGGATAGGATTTTCCTGTATGTGATCTATGATTTGGTATTTATAACGGCGCCTTTAAACAAGTGTTTCTTTTTTTTTAACCAGTCTGTTTATTATTTTAACAGAGTAAACAGTGCATAACACATAACGAAGTACAATCGAGCAAGTTGCATTAAGTTCATGTGTATTAATCGTGGTGACACAAGGGCGTCCCCTTCCGAGGCGTCTGTAAGATGCATCCGTGGGGAGGGGGGGGGGGTTGTCGGAGATCTGGCTTCCTCTTATTCCCATTGTCTAGACCCGGTCTTCCCATTTCCCCAAGATCCTCGTGAATTTCCGCAGACATCCCCTAGCTCTGTAGACCCTTCTTTCCAAGGCCATGCAGCGATCCATTTCTGCGAACCACTGGTTTAGTCTTGGGCGTTCCACTGAGCCCCAGGCAGCTGTAATCTGATCTTTTGACCATATCCAGGGCTACTGCCACAAAGGTCTTCTCGTGTTTGAGTTTTGTGTCCTCCCATATTCCCAGTATTGCCATTTTCGGTTCCAGGGGGATCAGGGCTCTCATTACAGCAGACATCTTCCCTGTACATTTGGCCCTGAAGGTCATGATTTGTAGGCTTTCCCATATTGTGTGGTAAAAGGTACCTCAGTCCCTACCGCGTATCATTGTCACTCCGACCCCATCTGGTGAGCATTGTGCAGGTGAAGTATACCCTATGGAGGATTTTAAATTGTATGAACCGCAAACCATGCTCCTATCCCCACATCCCTCAGGAACATTAACGCCTCTGTCCACTCCTCCAGCTCCTTTCGACCCAGGCCTTGTTTCCTTTGCAGGTTGGTAAGTTCTGAAGCCCCAAATGCCGTGAGTACCTGATATAAGGTGGACGTAACCTTGGTTGGGATGTTTGTAGTAAATAAGTTTGCCTCGAGCGGGGAGCTGTTTGGAATATCATCTGAGGTGGGGAATTGGGCTGCAATAGCGCAAGATATTTGTCTGTATCTGAACCCTTCAACCATTACCAGGCCGTGTTCCAGCTGTAAATCCCCACACGACCGGGGTCTCCCGTCCTTCATATCTCCCAGTGTGTCAATCCCGCCCGCCGCCCAGCTCTCCAGGTACCCCACCTTCAGTATTTCCCCTAGGAGAGCATTATGCGATATGGGCTGCACCAGGGTCCGCTGACGGCCTATGTCCTGGTGCGCCTCTGCCCAGACCTGGCATGTGTCTTATGGGTCCAGGTAGCGTGTGAAGGTATCGTTTTGCCCCGTATAGGGCTAGCCTGGGTGTCCTACCTCTCAATCTATGTGCGGAAGAGTTTGGTCCCCGTATAGCCAGTCGTTCATGGACCCCAGCTGAGCTGCCCAGTAGTATCTGCGCAGGTTGGGTAAACCTATTCCATCCCCCCCTCCCCCACGGATCGTTGTAATGTTTTCATTGCCACCCATGGTTGCTTGAGCCTGGAGAATTTCTGGAATTCCTGTAGCATTCCCCTCACTACTGTGCATGAGTTCTTGGGATTGCTCATATATATTAAGAGGTCGTCCGCATAGAGTGATACTCTTATCTTCTGACCCCTCTCCCCCACGGCCATTTAAATCCCACCCAGTTTGGGCTTTCTCTGAGCTTTATTGGTAGGGGTTCTATCGCAAGAACAAAAAGCAGTGGTGAGAAGGGGCATCCCTGCCGCATGCATCTTTCAAGTGTGAAGGTTCGGGACGTGATAACATTCACCCTTACCACAGCTACAGGGGAGATATACAATAGCCGGACCCAAGCCAGGACGTTTTTGCTGAAACCCATTCTTTGCATTATTTTCCAGAGCGATTCCCATCTCTCGGAATCAAACGCCTTTTCAAAGTTTATGGCGAGGAGCGCCAGTTCATCGGGTATTTCGGCTGCCAGGCCAACGGCGAGCTCCTCCCGACGTATGCTCATTCTCGTGAACTTGGCCGGCATGAACCCGCACTGGTCCGGGTGTATCAGCGAGCCAATCACCTGCATTAGGCGATTGGCTAAGACTTGCGCCAGGACTTTGGCCTCCCTATTTATTAGGGACATACGCCGATATGAGATGCAGTTTTCTGGGCGCTTGCCAGGGTTTGGCAGTACCACTATACTCGCTGTTTTAAGCTTCGGTGGGAGGGCCCCATCTTGTTTACATTGTAGGAAGAGGCGGTGCACATGGCCACCTACTTTCTCACCCAGGCACTTCCAGACTTCTATTAGAAATTCGTTAGGCCCAGTGCCTTCCTGGTCTATAGCTGTGCCACTGCTGTGGCAACCTCCTCCTCTGATATATCAGCCTCCAGTCTGGAAGCTTGTTGGTCGGAGAGTCTCGGGATAGGCACCCGGTTCAGTATCTCCGGGTCCCCAGTGTCATGGTCCGCTTCCCCCACGCTACATAGTGCTTAATAATATTGCACAAAGGCCTCAGCTATATCTGTATCGCGGGTGATTTCCTCCCTCTGGGTGTCCCGTAGGGTGCGGACGTGCCTTGACCCCCCCCCCCCTGTCCCGCCTTTCCAGCCAGGCCAGCATTTTACCCCTCATTATCCCCAGTTTCGTGAATTTGGCTCTGTCTAGCCAGTTGAGCTACTTTAGCATTATCTAGTGCGATATTGTGAAGTGCCTCTTGTGCTGTGATTAGCACACGTTTGGCTTTCAGCGCCGAAAAATTCTGCCTCCGCGAGGTGTACTTTCTTCTCAACACTACAATATCGAAGGAGGAAACCTGGTAGGCTACTATATAAATCTGTTGACAGTATCTACTCTGTCCATATCCGGGTGGATCAATAACGTATTTAGAAAGAAGACAGAGCTAGAAGTACAGGTGCTAATCTCAAAACATATAAAAAAAGAGGGGGACCAAACACATCTAAAAAACTATAACATTCATTTTAATAGTGGGTCAGATTATTAAAAACATGATTAAATTCAGTGGTCCACAGAACAACACTATACAATAATATACAAAAAAACATAGGAGTGACGTAATTGGCAGTCCATGCTGAATTGTACCAAGATCAGAACAATACTCGGTACATCTAGGACAACCTATTGTGTACCGTAAGCCATTCAGATTATTATACCATATTCTCACTTCTCTGTTTTTAAATCCAGAGAGTTATCTCAACATGTTTCTGTTCACCAACGTAATTAACGAACATTCATCAGGAGAAAACAATTATTAACACGAAAAAACGAGTTCCTATGAAGTCACAGACTTGATCTGGGTCAGTCTCATAGCACCTGTAGGGTTAAAAACATAGTCAGCTAATCAATAGCTAGAGTGCTTTGAAAAGTTCTCAATAAGTGAACTATAGTACCAAAAAGGAAACAATTTACCTTATATGGTGCTTGTGGGGGCTCTTAACTTTATGGGTAGGTTGGAATAGGAAGAAGGATCAGTCCTATAAAGGGTGTAATGTAAATAAGTGCTTAGAATAGATAGCTAAATCAGTGCACCTAACGCAACAAATAACTCGGGAAATCTCTTCTAAACAACAAGTAGAAACTATCCACTAGTGGCGAGGAAAAGGTAAATAAGGTAAACAAGGGGGGATAAGGGCTCACTGCCGTGGTGGATAATAGGCAGGTTAGCGCCAGTGCCTCACGGTGGGGCAGGGCAGCTCACCGGCACGGGACCAGTATCTCTTCTCAACGAGCCAGCATTTGCTCGGAGAGTTACAAAACACAACAATTGGATCTGTAACCAAGGCAAACAAGGCAAAAGGACTTTAATATCAAAGGTGAGGAGCCATCTATGTAGTGTCAAAACAAGAATTAGTATTCACATTCAAAATTGGGAGAGCTAGAAAAAGCCACTAGGGATTTGGGGGTGTCTCAATAAAATGAAAATCGCAGATATCACTGAGGTGTGCAACGCCGCACCAGGTGGGGCCGAGATTGCATACAGGAACACAATGACACAGTGCAGCTCCCCATATGGCCAGAATGCAAAGGCAGAAAGGGTGCCAACTCGAAGCAAAGTGCCTGCACGCATGCAGATATAATGTACCTGTTTTTCATAGCCAACGTGTGTTGAAGAGCAAGTTGTCACGGAGAGAGAAAAGCAGGGTTTTCCTCGAGAGTCTAAATCGAGTCAATCTCGCTGTCGGAAGAGGAAAACTCGTCTTCGCGGCGCGACAGTGTGAAGTCGTCAGTGCTACTAGAGTCGGCAGAGAGAGGAAAAAGGGATAAACTTAGGTCAGTAAAAACAGTCTAGTCCGTGGGCGATAAATGCACACCTGCAGCCCACAGCAATGCAAACCTGCAGAGACGCTGTCAGGCTGCAGAAGTGCTTCGTCATGGTACGTGTAACACTAGGGGAGCAGCAGAGCGTGCAGGTTAAGAGTGTGTATGCGTCGTCATAGTGACGGCAGCAGTCCTACTACTGTCAGTGCGGAGAGGGGCCGGATGGTTCGGCAAAGGAAGCAGACATCTTGGAACAGCGCTTAATGCTGTAAAAAGAGTGGGAGAGGATCAGCTATGGATAATAATGTCCAGGGAGAAAGGTAACCCGATTGCACTTTAAAAAGAAAAATGAATAGAGAAACGAAGTTAATGTCCCATTCATTGAATAAGACTGAGAGAAACGGACCTAATTCGTCTCATGATAAAGAGGAGCCGCTTGAACCGGTACGAATATCAACGGTGAGCAAAAGTGGAAGCCGGTAGGCTACAATGCTATATAGGGATGGGCAGGTACAAATGTGGAAGTGGGGAGTGGGACACCAAGCTAATATACAGTGCCAAAGGAATTAAGGTAAAAGTTGTCGTATACCAGGAGTAGACGGTAGAGAATAAAAGGTAAGAAGTGAAAAAGAGTAAGAAGAAAGTGTCATATGCAAGGCCAGTGAAAATAGTAAAAAGAGTGGAAAAGAGTAAATGACAGACCTGCAACAAAACACTAAGCATAGAAGTGCATTGGCGTGACCTGACCCTGCAGGGGAAGGAGGTAGGAACCAATGAGTTAGGCCGTTCAAAGAAAGGGTGCATAACAGAAGGGATGCGGCAATACCATTATGACTGTATTTTATGCCATTCAACGGACTCGTTCAAGCCTGTGGCATCGCTATGCAGTAAAAAGATCATCTTTTGTTCACTTTTAAACAGCTTTTTTTCCAAGGGCTTGGAAATTGTTCCTTTTCAGAGATATCAAGATGGTCCATGTAAAGTCCTCGTGGTCATGGTTTAATAGATCAAAATGCTTCACTAGAGGTGGTCAGGTCACGTCAATGCACTTCTATGCTTAGTTTTTTGTTGCAGGTCTGGCATTTACTATTTTCCACTGTTTTTACTATTTTCATGACCTTGCATATGACACTTTCTTCTTACTCTTTTTTTCACTTACCTTTTATTCTCTACCTTCTACTCCTGGTATACGACAACTTTTACCTTAATTCCTCTGGCACTGTATATTAGCTTGGTGTCCCCTCTTCCACATTTGTACCTGCCCATCCCTATAGAGAGCATTATGGCCTACCGGCTTCCACTTTTGCTCACCGTTGATATTGGTCCCGGTTCCAGTGTCTCCTCTTTATTATGAGAGGAATTAGGTCCGTTTCTCTCAGTCTTAGTCAATAAATGGGACATTACCTTCGTTTCTCTATTCATTTTTATTTTTAAAGCGCAATCGGGTTACCTTTCTCCCTGGACATTACTATACATAGCTGATCCTCTCCCACTCTTTTTATAGCATTAAGCACTGTTCCAATATGTCTGCTTCCTTTGCCGACCCATCTGGCCCCTCTCTGCACTGACGGAGTAGTAGGACTGCTGCCGTCACTATGACGACGCATACACACTCTTAACCTACATGCTCTGCTGCTCCCCTAGTGCTACGTGTACCATGACAAAGCACTTCTGCAGCCTGACGGCGTCTCTGCAGGTTTGCATTGCTGTGGGCTGCGGATGTGCGTTTATCGCCCACGGACTAGACAGTTTTTACTGACCTAAGTCTATCCTTTTTTCCTCTCTGCCGACTCTAGTAGCACTGATGACTTTGCGCCGCGAAGACGAGTTTTCCTCTTCCGACAGCGAGATTGACTCAATTTAGACTCTCGAGGAACACCCTGGTTTTCTCTCTCTGTGACAACTTGCTCTTCAACACACGTTGGCTATGAAAAACAGGTATGTGATACCTATATGCATGCAGGCACTTTGATCTGACTTGGCACCCTTTCTGCCTTTGCATTCCGGCCATATGGGGAGCTGCACTGTGTCATCGTGTTCCTGTATGCAATCTCGGCCCCACCTGGTACGGCGTTGCACACCTTTGTGGTATCTGTGATCCCATTTTCATTTTATTGAGACACCCCAAGTCCCTAGTGGCTTTTTCTAGCTCGCTTAATTTTGAATGTGATTACTAATTCTTGTTTTGACACTCTACATAGATGGCTCCTCACCTTTTAATATTAAAGTCCTTTTGCCTTGTTTGCCTTGGTTACAGATCCTATCGTTGTGTTTTGTAACTCTCCGAGCAAATGCTAGCTCGTTGAGAAGAGATACTGGTCCCGTGCCGGTGAGCTGCCTTGTACCACCGCGAGACACTGGCGCTAACCTGCCTATTATCCACCACGGCAGGTGAGCCTTGATTCTCCCCCCCCCCCCTTGTTTACCTTGTTTAAATTTACCTTTTACTCGCCACTAGTGGATAGTTTCCACTTGTTGTTTAGAAGAGATTTGTTATTTGTTGTGTTAGGTGCACTGATTTAGCAATCTGTTCTAAGCACTTATTTGCATTACACCCTTTATAGGACCGATCCTTCTTCCTATTCCAACCTACCCATAAAGTTGAGAGCCCCCACAAGCACCATATAAGGTACATTGTTTCCATTTTGGTACTATAGTTCACTTATTGAGAACTTTTCAAAGCACTCTAGCTATTAATTAGCTGACTCTATGTTTTCATATGTTTTTAACCCTACAGGTGCTATGAGACTGACCCAGATCAAGTCTGTGACTTCATAGGAACTCGTTTTTTCGTGTTAATTATTGTTTTCTCCTGATGAATGTTCATTAAATACGTTGGTGAACAGAAACATGTTGAGATAACTCTCTGGATTTAAAACAGAGAAGTGAGAATATGGTATAATAATTTGAATGGAATACGGCACACAATAAGTTGTCCTAGATGTACCGAGTTTTGTTCTGATCTTGGTACAATTCAGCATTGACTGCCAATTACGTCACTCCTATGGTTTTTTGTATATTATTGTATAGTGTTGTACTGTGGACCACTGAATTTAATCATGTTTTTAACAATCTGACCCACTATTAAAATGAATGTTATAGTTTTTTAGATGTGTTTGGTCCCCCTCTCTTTTTATGTTTTGAGATTGGCACTTGTACTTCTAGCTCTGTCTTCTATCTAAATACGTACTTTCTTCTCAGCCAGCTCCACATCCTCCACATGTTTCCTTCGTTTAGCTGCCACCCTTAATAGGGCTCCCACCCCCCCTGTAACGTGGCTTTATATCCTTCCCAGAGCGTGACTGGACTGTCTACCGACCCTGTGTTTACCTCCAAATATTCATTGGTCTTAGCAGCAAGGCCTTCCACGAATTCGGGGTCCCTTAGGTAATGGGTGTTGAGGCGCCAATTCCCAATTCCCTTTGGATTTTTTCCCTCCCGCTTTTTAGCTCCATGATCAGGGGGGAGTGGTCCGAGATCCCTCTGGCCAGATATTTGGCAGATAGCAGTCGGTGTGTCATGTGTGCTGGGACCAAAAAGTAGTCGATCCGTGACTTTGAGGAGTGTACCCCAGAAAAGAAAGAGTAGCCCCTCTCGGTGGGATGTAGCCACCTCCACGTGTCGACCCACCGCAAGGCTTCAGTGAAGGAGTGTAATTTAGTGCTGGTTGCTGACCTATCTAGGCCCTGATCCATCACCTGATTGAAATCCCCCACCCCCCCCCAACCACAAGTATCCAAGTATCAGCCTGACACTGAAGCATGAGCCCCTGCAGCTCTGTCAGGAGATCTGTGCAGAGTGGGGGGGACGAGGGGCAGGCGTAGACCACTACCATTCCCAGAGTGTTGCCCCCTAGTTAAACAAGTGTTTCTTGATGCCACAAGGCAAAGCAGGGGAGACAGCGGTATGACGAGACAAGTGATCTTACTAGGCCTTGTGACAATCGGATTGGGCAAGTAAGTGCAACGAGAAAGTGCAGGAGAGAGGGTGAGGGGGTAAGTGCAGTCAGGGCAGCAGGGCTCTGAGTAAGTGCGAGGGCAACAGTGGACTACACAAGTGTAATCCCAGACCGCAAGTGCTAGGTACGCTAGAAGGCAGTGCAGGGTGACTGGTCAAGGAGGGTGGGGAGGGCGTGGCACCCTCTGTGAATCTGAGGACGAGCAAACGGGTAAATAAGCAGAGGCGAGGGAGAGAGAAGGAAGAAGAGTACGGTCTTGAGCAGCTTTAGATGATCCGGCTCAAGTCTGAGAGTGGCAGGGAGGGGCCATTTCAGAGGGAGGCACCTGCAGAGGAGAAAGATCTAACCCCACTCTGTTTGGAGAAGCGTCTGACCCGCAAAGAGGGCTCTAGAAGGAAGGTATTTAAGACGAGTGTTGGATATAGAGAGGCCCACGGCCCCAGAAAGCGTTGTGGATGATGCAGAGGGTCTTGAACCTGACCCTTGCAGCCACCGGGTGCCAGTGGAGACATTTTGGAGCTGAGAGATGCTGTCCCTGTGCTTGAGGCCAAGGATCAGTCTGAGTCCTGTTCTGAATTAGTTGAATAGGGCGAAGAGTTAGGAAGATTGAGAAAGAGGCTGTTGCAATAGTCTAACCTGGAGAGAACCAGATCTCTGGAGACAGTAGGCTTCTGAGGGGAAGGTGAGAAAGGGTAGCATACATCTGAAGAGGTGCAGTTGGAAGTGGGCCTTCTTGGCAAGGTCTGTGATGTGTGGCGAGAGTGGAGTCAAAGATGAGGCCACAGTTTTTTGCCTCACAGGAGGGTGAGGGGAGGAGGGCAACCAAAGGGAGAAAGGAAAGGCGGGACCATGGGTCCAATGGTTTTACTGGCATTAAGGCAGAGGTTGTTGGAGGCGCATTATCCCTGAATAGCAGATACAGTCAGGAATGGGAGAGGAGGCTGAGGGTAGCCTGAAAGAGAGCTGAGTGTCATCCGCATAACACTGAAAGTTAGAGAAGATCCGGTGGGCTAGAAGGGGTGGGGGGCTAGATAGACCTTGAAGAGCCATGGTGAGAGGATAGAGCCCTGGGCAACGCCACATGACGAAAGAGAGGCGGTGGCGAGAAAGGACCCAAGTTGGACCTGGGAGGGTCGGTCCAAGAGGAAAGAGGTCAGCCACACTAGTGCCTGACCAGTGATGCCAAGGTTCACATTAGGTTGGTTGATCAGGGTGCTGTGTTAACCATGGTGTGTGATTGACCATGTCAAGGAGATGGGAGTTCAGGAGAGCAGATTCCATGCCTCTGGCCAATCTGAAGCCAGGCTGAGAGTCCTGGAGTAATCAGCAGATTCAGTGTGGAGGTGTAGCTGAGAGATGGCCAGTTTCTCCAGGAGTTTGGCCAGGAAAGGAGTGATTGAAATAGGGCGATAGTTGGCTGGGCAGAAAGGATCAGCAGAAGGCTTTTTCAGGAGGGGGTGCACAAGGAAGTGCTTGAGAAGCGAGGGGAAATATCCCGTGGCAAAGGAATGATTGCAGAAATCGGCCAATGCTTGGGCGAGGGGAAACAATGTTGTCCTTAATGGTTCTGGAAGAGCAGGGGAGCACCTATTTGGATGAACCTTTCATAGACCGGACTTGTCTAAAAACATAATCGGGTGTTATGGGAGAGAGGGGAGAAGAGGGAAAGGTGGCACTAGGGGGCCTGAGAGAGGTAGAGGGGGAGAGAGAGGAGGATAGTGTGGAAAAGATGACCTGAGTTTAGTGGTGAAATGAGAAGCCAGGGCCGCACTAAGGCCCTGGGAAGGAACAGGAGAGGTAGACTGCATCAGATTTGCTAGCTCCTTGCAGATTTTAAAAAGTTTGGCCATGCTGTTAGAGGCCTCAGAGAAGCAGGCTCAAATGTGGATCCTCTTCTTGGAGAAGATGGAGTCTGTATTTCCTTTGGAGCAGATGGCAGGCCAGTTTGTCAGAGGATGTGCCTGAAGCCCTCCTCTTCCGCTCGACAGCTCTGCACTTGAGTTTCAGAGAGGCCAGGTCAAAGTCATACCAAGAATTGCACTTAAGGAAGGCTTCAGATGGATCCTCATGACTGGGGCAAGGATATTGAGAGCATTGGAGATGGAGTGAAGGAAGTTGGAGAGGACTGTGTCGGAGTGGGAGTCAGCCGCAGGGGCAGGAGGAGAGAAAGAGGCAAAAGCAGCAAATGACACCTGTATAGTTGTGAAATATTTATAACCGATGTCCATCTCGAGAAATTTAATATCAGATTTCTTAAGGATGGTATTCTGTAAACATTCACCATCCATTTGGGCCAGTTTTGCTCTTAATGCCCTTGCACTATTTTTGTATCTTTGGTGAATGTTTCGTAAACACACACCTTTTACTTCTTGAGATAACAGGTTAGATTTAACCTCCCTGATTTCTTTTTTTGTTCGACTCAATCTCACTGTCATATTTATGTGCTCTCCTTGTGGTGGGCCGTCTAAAGGATACAATTTCATCCGTGGTCATTCTGACAAATCGAGCGAAATCCTCTAGGGGTAAAAGGTTTCCTTCTTCAGCTACTTCGAGCATAATCGTTATCTTTGTAGTTGGCTTATGAAGACTATTTGTGTTTCTCTGGTGCCAAAGAATAGCGTTATATTTCCCCTTATTTCAATAAAAGGGGGACCAAATCGCCCCAACTCTTTATAAAATATCTCCATGATTGAACTTGGCATACTATGGTCACTGACCTGTGAGGAAATGACCTCCAATCTCTGCCACCTATTTAAAAAAAAAAAAAACTCTGATGTATAGATGTTAACTACACTGGATGATTGTTAATTCCTATGCCATACGCCTCGTTACAAGCCTGGCAGTCTGGAAATAAGAGTGCTGGTAGCAACGTGCTGGCACCCTTACTGGGCCACCAGACTACGAGAATCCCTTGAGCGGCTGGTACTCCCAGGAAGGTCTGACCTGCCGGGAGCACCGGCAGTCATGGTTTTCACAGAAGCACCGTTGGCAGCTTCCGTGTCACCATTCCCATGGAGTACTATGGGACTATCAAATTCTTGCAGGAGTTCTGAGGAAGGAGGGGAGGGGTATCCAGCAATGACCTCAAAGATTGTTTAGTGTTGGGACTTTACCGCAGCCCCTCCTTGCCCCTCCCGAGATGGTTTTTTGCTCGGTGCCGTAATACGAATCCGTAGAAAAAAATCAATGCAAAAAAACCAAAGCCGAAATTAGCATTTATTTTCTTCAATTCTTTTTCTTCTGCTGGCATCTGAAGTAAAGGGGAAGATTCAAGCTTGCTTCTCAAAAGGTTCAAAGTCCAACATATTCTTTAGACCCCCTTCTGTCTCCAATCATAGAGCATTCTCAGTGGCGGTCAGATGCCAGTGTTGGCGGTGGCCAGTTGAGGCCTTTCATATACTATAACAAGTTCTACAAAGGAGGACTTAATTGCATTTCTGCATATCGGACGATACCATGCGCAATTCGCAGTTTTAACAATCCTGTGTCTTGGTTGTAATGCTGTGGAGATCAACATGCCCACCAATCAAAAACCTAGAAAATTCTCAGTGGATTGCCCCTGATGCATGTGTTAGTAATAGTTGGATAGGGACAGATACATATTGGACCATTGTAGATTTTGTCTGTCGTCCAATGGTGGGACAAATATAAATTGGAAATTGATTTTTATGTATTGTGTATTTTTGTTTGCCGTGGGTTTTATGTGGTTTTATACATTTTATGTAACACATTTTATATCAAATGTTGTAATAAAGTCTATTTTGTAATTATGCTATTAGATCATTTTTTTAGGATCCAGTAGTTTAGATATTTTTGGTCACCAGCATTTTTGTTGAATGTTTTCCTTTCTCTTCCTCATACACGTGTATATTGCTGTTTCCCAGACGGTAGAGACAAGGTTCCTTTCCCAGTTTCAGGGAAAGTCTGGATGGCTTTACTGTATTTATTGCTGCGTCGGCTCCAATTAGGTTCTGGTACAATCGGCTTTGCATGTCGGTTGCCGCCTCTCCTCATTTCAGCAGATGCGCTACACCATACTGCCTTGAAGACTGCTGAGGTGGCGGTTGCTACCCCTAACAAGTGGTGACGTTCAGATGGCAGGTGGGCTGCGGTAGCAACTCCCATTCCTGCTGCCCTTTGGGTGTCTCGGTGGGGAGATGGCCTTCTTCTCTTCTCCAAATGGCCGGTGCAGCTATCCTCTTCCAGAACCAGCTGTGGTAACACTTTGCCCACACTCTACACCGTAGGATCGCAGGACCCCTTCGAAGCCCCCCTCCCCCAGTTGCTCTCCACACACTATCCTTTATCTCAGCTCAACGTTACGTCTGGCACCATGACCAAGGACAGCCGGGGCGCCATGAGAAAGGGGAAGATGGATGCTTTCACACAACAGGACCCCCCACCCCGATCCCTACCCCACTGACCCTGAGATATCCAACTTCTTATTAACAATATGCGAACTGGCTTCACCTCAGTCAACGGCAAACTGGACAGTATTACTGCCAGCACCGGCACACTTCACAATATCTTCGATAAGAAAGCGGCTAGAATCTCAGAAGTGGACAGTAGGATCAGTACGCCGGAGGATGACCTTACGGCAGTGAAGGTGGGCCTCACCAAATTGACCCACGACATGCAGGGCACAGTGGTAAAGTGTGATGATTTGGAGTTTGGTATATTACAGCGGAGCATGCGCACCAAGCCACTGCGCCTGAGCCCAAGCTTGGAGTGCCACCCCGACCAATTGTGGTTGACATTTTTATTTGAGACTGTGATGTAATTATGTGCCGTGCCTGCGAAAAATGCGAGCTGAGATTTGAAGCTAACGGGACTCCTGTCTACCAACGGCAGTACAGGCAGAGTGGAAAACGTTCACCAGCGTGAAGAAACTCCTGAGTGATGGCGCTGTCACCTATGCAGTGCTCTTCTCGGCGAAGCTACGCTTCAAGAACCAAGACAAGACATTTGTTTTTTACATTCCCGGGGGAAGTAACCACCTACATCGAGGCCAAATCCCCATAACTATGTGACAAATGAATGCGTCAGTACAGCTTCAGACACCATTGAATAGGCTGGAATGCTACCTAGATTTGTTCTTTCTCATCAGTCACCCGACTGTACTTTCTGCACCACACTCAGTCGTTCTGCCCATGTCGTGCACCGAGGTGGATTTTTCGTTTAAATCAATCCTCCATAATCAATCCTCCATACACAACAGGCATGGATATCAGGTCTGAGTGCCAAGGTGCAACCCCTATGCATGACTGCTGGTTTGTTAATGGTTAAGTTGTTGGGTGGGGGGGGTGGGAGGGGATGTCCGGGCAGACCCTGCCAAATTGGGTCTGGTGGTGAGGGAGTGGTGGGTGGCAGGGTGCACGACATGGCATGATTTCTAAACTCTGGCCTGGTGGACAGAGGCTTAGGAGGCCACCCTTGTTTATAGTGAACAGGGAGCAACTTCTGGGAGTTCAGTCAAACCAATCAAGCTACCATAAAGAGAGCAATTTATAAGTGTTACCCCTTGATGAATTAATGCGCCATGAATAAAATGAGCTCCACACAATTCTTTGTGTTGGTGAATGGTGTTTTAATATCTATGTACAGTTGCCCTTTGTGATTACGCGTGTTTTGGCAGATACCACCGCCTTTTTCATATCAGGGCTATTGTAATTTCAACCAATCCATAGTGCATGCACACAATTAGACCATAGAGTTGCCAAAGTGGTACACACAGTGTTCAAGTATTAAAATGTGTAAAATGCGCATCAATCACACAGAAAAATCAATCCCATAATTGCGATAAAATGTGTGGTAAGTTTTATGTGTAACCATTCCCCATATTGCAATCAACACAGACCTAAAGGAGGGAGGGGGGAAAGGGGAGGGAAGATTTAGGGTGAAAAGAAAATGCACAGAGAGAAAGAAAACCAATAATAAATTGACTTTGAAAACCACATTAACATAACCTCAAAGTTTAACACATTCTGGATTCTTACAGTTAAATTTATGTTGATATAATCTTACCCAATCGTTCTGCCTTTACTGGTGAATATTCTTATATCATGTGAACAAAATCATGGGTTCAATCCCAACCTGTCGAGTAAGCATATGATAAATGTTCTCCTCTTATGTGCAACCGTCCAAACCCACTTTCATGGAGTCAGTACGGCTCTTGCTCTTAATCTATATTTTTAGAAGTGTAATTTTTATTTTTGAATATCTCAAAATGCTAGCCCTACTTTCGTTTCTTAATACATCTAACTTTCAGTCAGTGTCCTAAAAGAGAACGGGAGCATTGAATTATTCAAATTGGTTCGTGGTTATCTTAATTGGTAACTCTCCGTTCGTGAATATAACAAAAAAATATTTTTTCTTTCCTCATTGGCTTTTGTAATATCGTGGTGACTATATAATAGACAGTGCTCTGAATCGTGCCCCGTGTGTTCTTCATTGAGGGATTACCTGCAAAGTTCTGCTTCCTCTCGTCCGTGCGTCCTGGTTCGCGTCTATCACTGTACTGATTTCCTACAGCCTATGTTGTTCTAGCGGCGTCATGGTAACCGCATTAGTCCTACCTTTTTGTTACCATTCCGGCCACCATGTTTTGGTCTAATGTCACGTTTCCGATTACGGAACATGCCTTTTTGCCCAAACTTGCCGTGAAAGGCTAGTTATTGGAGTCTTTGACTTGCAAAGTCTCCCTATGTAATTTAATTTGCTTGTACCACATTTAGCCGCTGTTGATGAAAATTATGTATGAAAGTTGTCATTAGGAGCAGTGATTTTTATTTTTTTTATTTTTGTGTTTGCTAACTCGACAACCGAAAAGAAAACAAATGACATCCCAATGAATACTATTTTGATTAAATGTAACATTCATTGATTAGTTTGGGTTCTAATTAAAACGCACATTAAGTACATGTAGTATTTGAGTTAACAATTTGCTCTATCCTGCTGTTCTACGCTCCATAGGTAAGCCTAGCAAGGTACCTATTGGTCAGTTAAACAGTTGTCTATTACCAGGTGTTAGTTTTTAATGATCGCCTTTCTTTACTCTTATTGGCCGAAAAGCTTGTTGTGGGATAACACTTATCGTTGGATGAACCCACAGAGTACTTATTGGTCTATTTAATACAGATTGCCAAATCACAAATTCTTCATCAATTGGGTTCCAAATTCCTTTATTACTGGGTATTTAGCTAAATGGTGATATTTCTTTTTAAAATCTTTTTTTTTTTTTAGTGTTTCTGAACCGATTTATAAAAAAGACCTCTCAATATCTGAATTGAGACTCCTCTCCACTGTTCGAAATGTACAAATTAATTTGGCCTCTTCCTGCCTTAGTGGGAGTTCCTGGTTTCCTCCCCTGGGTCCAAGAGTTACTTTCTTGAGATCCAGGAATCTAATGGTTTTTTTGTCGCTCAATTGGTGATTCCTCTGTCTGTACTGTGCTAGTGGCAGATTAATGTCTTGACTAGCTATGGATGACATGTGTTCTCGTATCCTCACTCTCACTTCTCTAATGGTACTTCCTATGTACATTAGTTCACATTCACATACAATAGCATACATTACATACTTGGATTTATAGTTGATGTAGTCTATGATCTTATGTTTAATGCCATTCAAGTCCTTAAAGGTTTCTACGTTATTAAATGCATATTTGTACGTGAAGCACAAGCCGCATTTTCTGTAGCCCATGGGTAGTTGTGGGAGCCGTGTGGGTTGAGTTTTAACTTCATGGAGGAAGGAGGGACTTGGAATATTCTTGATTGTTGTAGCCCGCCTGTAAATAACAGATGGTTTCTCTTCAATGATGTCTTTGATATGCAGATTTAGTTTTAGAAGATGCCAGTTCGTTTCCGAATCTTATCTAGGCTCGAGTTGTTGGCACTGTATGTTGTTATGAATCTTATTTTATCTGACTTTAGTTCTGCCTATTTCCTTGGAACTAAAGTGTTTTCTCTGCTCATTTTTCTTGCTTTCTCTTGTGCTGTTATAATTTTTTTGCTGTACCCTCTTGCTTTAAATCTAGTTGTTGGTAGCGTACGTTCTTTGTCAAATGTGTTTTGTTCCGTACAGTTTCTTCGTGCTCTTATGTACTCTCCTTTAGGAATGTTCTTGATCACAGGATTAAAATGACCACTTGTGGCAAAGGGTTGAGTTTGCCTCATTTCTTTCCTATATGTTTTTGTCATCCATTTGTTATTCACCACATAGATCGTTAGAATTGGCAATATGTATTGCATAGACCAATAAGTACTCTGTGGGTTCATCCAACGACAAGCGTATTCCACAACAAGCTTTTCGGCAAATAAGCGTAAGGAAAGGCGATATTAAACTCATTAAAAACCAACAACTGTTTAACTGACCAATAGCTACCTTGCTAGGTTTCGCTACGGAACGTAGAACAGGAGGATAGAACACATTGTTAACTCAAATACTACATGTACTTAATGTGCGCCTTAATTAGAACCAAACTAATCAATGAAGGTTACATTTAATCAAAATAGTATTAATTGGGATATAATTTGCTAACTCGCACAACAGAAAAGGAAAACAAAAAAATCACTGCTCCTAATGACAACTTTCATACATAATTCGGCTAAATATGGTACAAGCAAATTAAATTGCAGAGGAAGACTTTACGAGTCAAAGACTTCAATAACTATCCTTTCACGGCAAGTTTGGGCAAAAAGACATGTTCCATAATGGGAAACGTAACATTAGACCAAAACATGGAGGCCAGAATGCTAACAAAGGTAGGACTAATGTGGTTACCATGACGCCGCAAGAACAACATAGGGCCGTAGGAAATCAGTACACGGATAGACGCAAACCAGGACACACGGACGCGAGGAAGACAGAACTTTGCAGGTAATCCCTCAATGTAGAACACACAGCGCACAATTCAGCACACTGTCTATTATATAGTCACCACAATATTACAAAAGCCAATAAGGAAAGAAAAATTATAATTATTTATTATATTCAAGAACGGAGAGTTACCAACCTAGATAAGCCCGAACCAATTTGAACAATCTAATGCCCCCGTTCTCGTTTAGGACACTGACTGAAAGTTAGATGTATTAAGAAACGAAAGTTGGGATAGCATTTTGAGATATTTAAAAATAAAATATAGATTAAGAGCAAGAGCCGTACTGACTCCATGAAAGTGGGTTTTGACTGTTGCACATAAGAGGAGAAGATTTATCATATGCTTACTCAAGAGGTTGGGATTGAACCCATGATTTTGTTAACGTGATATAAGAATATTCACCAGTCAAGGCAGAACGATTGGGTAAGATTATGCCAACATACATTTAACTGTAAGAATCCAGAATGTGTTAAACTTTGAGGTTAATGTTAATGTGGTTTTCAAAAATTCAATTTATTATTGGTTTTCTTTCTCTGTGCATTTTCCTTTCCCCCTAAAATATACCTCCCGTTTCCCCCTCCTTCGTTTATGTCTGTGTTGATTGCAATATGGGGAATGGTTACACACAAAACTTACCACAAATTTTTTTTGCAATTATGGGTTTGATTTTTCTGTGTGATTGATGCATTTGACACATTTTAATACTTGAACACTGTGTGTACCACTTTGGCAACTCTATGGTCTAATTTTTTGTCCATGCACTATGGATTGGTTGAAACTCTAATAGCCCTGATTTGAAAAAGGCAGTGGTATCCGTGAAACGCATGTAATCCCAAACGGCAACTGTACATAGACATTAACACACCATTCACTAACACAAAGAATTGTGTGGAGCTCATTTTATTCATGGCGCATGAATTCATCAAGGGGTAATGCTAATAAATTGCAGTTTATGTTGAAAACAGAGTAGAGGAACCATATTTCTCTGTTCAGTTAACAAATATGTGCGACAAAAACCTGCTCACAATGAAAAGAAGGGCGCTGAGGTCTACTTTTTAGTATCCACAGTGAAGCGTTCCTCAGAAAACATAGCATGGAGAGAGACCAAGGTTAATTTTCAGTAGAGGCGAGTGGGGTCGTGATCCGCAATGAGTCCACACAGTGAAACACCAAGGATTACACTCTAACGGTTGGTTATAAAAATACTAGATTTATTTAGGCCCAGAAAACACACTGTGAAAAATGATTAATGACAAGTATTATTATAACATAATGCGGTACATTATAAAACAATATTTACAGTCGCTGTATTTGGTGCAAAATCTTATAATCCCACCTCTCAATACCTGTACAGGAAGGCAAGTGATTAGGTTAGCACCAAGTTTCCGCAGGATTTACAGTCCTAACTCTAGAAGTCCAACTCTAAGTTGTATGGGGCCTGGTGCCCAAGTTTTTTTCCAATAGTGTAGAAGTTGGAAGAAAATTAGAAGGGGTCCTGGGGACGTGAAGATGGGCCCAAAAGTCAGATGAGGTAGTATTCTGAAGAATAAAACAGTATCCAGCTTTTGGAGGGCTATCAGCAAAACATGTTTTGTAAAATTTATAAACCTTTCAATGGTGGAGATAGGGGGAGAAGGTAAGCATTGCTACAACTTGACACCTGAACTCCGGTTTCTCGTCAGACTTGGCTGGCCCGTCGCCTGAGGTACTTTGTCCCACATTTTGGTTCTGGTTGTTAGTGCCCAGGAGCTGAGGGTGCAAGAAGACATCTGGTCATGGATAGAAGCTAGATGCAGCCTCTTCTTAGAGCTGGGTGGTGATTCGTGTTTTCGAGGCATAGCGATATATTTTCAAAAGCGATATAGGGTAAGACCATATCGTTAACATTGAGATGTGTGTGTGTGTATATCCGTCACCCATTAAAATAAGATGACAAATCAATATGACAAAATGTCACTTGATGCCTACTTCAGTGCATTTAGGGATGTGCATCCTACTTGGATTTTTGTTATTATTGCCATTTTGTTGAGATGATGTCCTTTTGAATCAATTGTATTTTTAGGATGAGGTTAACTGACAATGTTGGAGTTGTGTTTTACATTTACTGTTCAGTATTAGTACTGTTGGCATCTCGCATATAGTTGGCTTGTAACTGATCATTTAACCCACATAAACCATATCGAGATATATATATCTCGATTCAGCTCAGAAATAATGAGATTAATTTTGGTGAATATTGTCCAGCCCTTCCTCTTCATAATGAATACCGCAAGAACCACTGCTGCAGCACTCCTCAGGGCAGATGAACAGGCACAGGAAAGCAGATTACTGGGACGGTCAGCATTGCATGGCGACACCAGACGTTACAATGGTTGCAACATAAGAAAGCTTTCTATCTCGGGACCCATCGATTGCAGGGAGCTGAAATGTTGCAGCATGACCTCTTGTCATTCACTCTGAAGACCCATGGAGTTCCGGGCCGAAACTTGGAACAGCAGCCCTTCTGTTGAGGTAGCTCAAACTGGAGCCGGTCAGCCCACTGGATGGTCCAGGGACACTTCTGAAAGGCTCTTACTTGCTGGGGTACTGGGAAGATACCAGGACCAGTTGTTTCAACAAGGTTGAAGCACTGACAAGGGTTTTCGGAGATCAGTAGCCTGACAGGTCTCCACCTAGACTTCAGCAGGTTTCGGTCACCAGGCCTCTTCATGGATTGCCCACCTGTCTTCCACGGTCCTCGCAACTACGACCAGATACTTCAGATTTATTGGAATGGCTGCAGCACACCTCTTCTTATCCCAAAGTCAGGTGAGTGATCAGACTCAGCCCTCCAATGGCAAGATCTGCCCCAGACATGTACACCAACAGTGGTCCAATCGTTGACCACTGTGTGTCACTCAAGCATGCACACCAGACTTTCAGGCGCCAGTATGTGGATTGCGACGAGAGAGTCCCAGCCCACTTCCTTGGACCCCACACCTGTGGCATACACTAGCCTGCGAAAAGAAAGCCTTTCCCGGGCAAGTGCATGACCCTAAAAGGATTTTCCTTACCTGGGAGGGCAGGAAGAAGGCCAAAGGACACACACACTTGTGGGACATCCATGTTGGGACACTAGCCATTGTTGGTAGCCAAACGTGGTAAGGCTAAAGAAAAATACAGGTAAAAGTATGAAATAGTAACTGCTGCCAGCAGTTTGGCCTTGGGCACACCTTGGTACACAAGTCAATCCCTTTGAGAGTAATCTAGGGTCATACAAAATAAACCCCTTTGCACTGCATTGGAAGATGTATTGTGCCATAATAAAAAGTTACCAGAAAAAGTAACAGTCAAAAGACTAAGGGAAACCTAGTTTCCCAGTACTGACAGCCTTATGGACTAGTCAGTTTCTCCATAACTTGTGAGCAAAAACTCCAGTGGAGTGAAGCTGAAATCTTCACATCGCTGTAAAAAGTGAGGACATGGTGAAAAACAAAAGCAAATAAGTTTGATCTCCATAGAACATAGAGGTAAGTTCTCTTTTTAGCAGTTTTCCCTAACGGCTAGCAACCATGACGCGTACTGTAGTATATTTTCCGGTCCCATGGGCCGTGTTGCACTCAGTTTACACCTTACAATGAGTTATTCAGACATACAATGGCACACCCTGATCTGACCATATTGAGCTGTAACATCAGGGGACTGGGTAACCCGGTGAAGGCCCGGAAACTTGTTGTTTATGTGGACAGGCACCAGGCCAATATTGTCTTTTTGCAGGAGGTGCATGCTCTATCGACCCATTAACACAACATTTGTTAGGGCCTGGGGAAGCCATAGGTACTACACAATCTATTCATTGCAGGCTAGAGGGCTCATGAACATTCTAAACGAGTCATTGCAATTCACACAAATTGGCCTGAGGGTTGACCCAACAGGATGATAAATGGTATGCTCCTCAATAGAGTTGCTACTCATAAACACTTGTGGCCCAAGTACTGATGAACCGGCCTTCTATGAAGATATGACTGCATTATGCCACTCCTCCCCAGAGATCCCGATCATATGGGGCAGAGGTTTCTACCTTTATCCTAGACTTCGCATGATCGCACGGGACCCACTACCAGGGCCATGACTAAGTCTGTTTTTGCTATCAAGGAAGGGATGTATGCTCTGGGGCTCAATGCGTATGGAGAATCTTGCGCCTACACACACACACTATTCCTCTGTCCACGACATGCCATCCTGGATCGACCTATGTCTCATATCGTCTTCAATCCTACATAAAGTATTGGAGACTGATGTTCTTCAGCCAGAATATAGGTTCTGTTGGCCCTGTGAGCACACTCTAGCAGGCATTCAAAGCCTATATTAGAGGCATTGTCATGTACCCCCAACTATTAAAGGGTATCTGGAAATATATAGTGGCCGCTGAGTCTGAACTCTGCAGATTAGTGACACTTTATGCACACAACCCTGTTAGAACCACATTGGCTAATATTAAGCAGACACATGAGCACGCTGACAGAAGTTGGATGCTTTGCAACACCCACAACGGCTCGTTGCTATGGGGTTGGGGCCCGCCCAGGTAAGCACCTATTCTGAATACTTGAAGCTGAGTCAGGGGCACTTCTAGACCATACATGCACAATCAAGCGGGGGAGACAGTACACAAGCTGTTGGGCATCAATGATGTATTCCACAGTTATTACTCTAACTTACAACATGCACAAGATATTAGATCCGATCGCTGCTAGATGGCCTACTGACCACACTAATATCAGAGACCACGAGCGATCTCCCGTAACAATAACTGCTGTGGACATCCTATCTGCTATTAACGAACTGCCCACGGGCAAATCCCTGGGGCCGAATGGCTTCAGTGTGGAATTATAGAAAACCTATTGCGATCGATCTACTGGACCCGCCTTTGCACATCTATGAGAACAGGGTATGGCTTGGATCAAATACCTCAGTGTCTGGCTGAGTAGAACCCATTGTTCGCTGTATCGGTATAACTACAAACTATATGGTGAGCGGCCATCAGACAAACTGAATATATGGAAAATGATGCCTCCTGTCCCTGTTGGATTATATCGCTTTGATAAAGATGATTGTGTTGCCCAAATTGCTTTATCTATTTCACAACATTCACATCTGGCCAGGCGAGGAGTACTTCTGTACGATACATAACACTCTGTACCAGTTCCTCTGGTGCTGTACAGAAGAAATTGTGCTATTTCACTACAAAGAAAGTTGGGGTAAAGGGTTAAGGATCCTGACTTCGAACTCTCGACTATGCGTCTTACTGGTTCTGGGCCACATAGCCCCCCAACCCCCATTTGAAATTTGAACAAGCGTCAGCTGGCGATTGTATACTCTTCTTCTTAAATACACGTACATGGATCCCTGTAGGTTTTACCCACTGGGCCCACACGATTGGCATGGCAGAAGGTATACCAGTTGAGTGGCTCAGATGCGCCATACAGTAGGCACTTACCGCTGTGGCGATCGTCAGGTCTCCTGTCTACAATGGACAAAGCAACACAGGTTAGCTGGCAGGGTGACCGCTCTAATGTACTCGGGGACATGTATATCAATGTGGTGTTCATATCATTAAGGTATTTAACTCCCATTCGGGTATTGACACCAATATTAAAAGCTACTTGTATTATGTAGTAGTGTAGTCTTAAGGCAAAATGGCCAATTTCCCTTTCTAACACACTGAAGAGCCTATACTCAATTGTGTCTACACTGTACACTTTGCTGCAATCGGTTATACCCACACACCTGCGCTCGCTCCATGAAAAGTGGGAGACAAATCTAGGGATCACCATCACTGATGGCGACTGGAGTGCCATGTGCACTTTAACAGGCAAAATCTCTTTAAACTCTGGATTTCGTATTTTAAAATTTAAGATACTACACACCGATGAGAAGGAAACTCATGGATTTGGATAACTGTGGTTGATGCCCAAGTGCGGTGCTGAGATTGCCGATTACATTTCTCATGCTTTGGGACTGTCCTCCGTTGCACTCTTTCTGGGTGGGAGTCTGATACCTTTGGACGATAATGGGAACTGTATTCGAGTCTACCCCGCAACTGTGTCTATTTGGTTTGCTTAACGATGGACCTCTACTTCAGCCTAGATTCATAAACTTGCGTTTCCTGTTAGCAAAAAACATTGCATAATGCAAGACTGGATTCAAAGGCTCTCCAAAGTCACCTGGGCGAATTAAATGAAAGAAATGCATGTTGCCACAATAACCGGTCCGTCAAAGCCCAAGGATATGAACTATCTACTAGAAAGGCCTCGAAATTGACATCAGTAGTTTTGGCCACCACACAGAAGCATTGGAGGGAGCACTGACCACTCCTTCTGATTTTCCCATAAATGTACACGTTATCTTTGACTACATACGCATCTTGTTCCAGCTGCACAAAAACTGAACTAGATCGTCATTTTTATTTTTTTTTTTATTGTAGACGGCTCCTATTATAAATGACCTCTTCTGCAACTATGTAACTGAATGATGCCAAGCGAATAAACGTTACAAAATAGTCTGTATATATATAAATATATATATATATATTTGAGTGCAAAGAAATATGAATTGCAGAATTACACCTGTTTTAATGTTAACATTATTTTTGCTCAACTAAAACAAAATACTCCTGCTTGGAATTGTATGCACGCATTTACTCCCCAAAAATAATATTACTACCAACTTTAAAAAATGGGAGAAAAATACTCCCACTGTACAATATTATCTGGATCCCTGGTTGACTAGATTGTGGTCACCACACTTCACTCTTCTAAACGGCATTACTGCAACATGTCCCCTATTCAGGATCTTCTCTGTGGGGCCCTCCAATTTCATCTGGGTTTTTTGTTCCATTCCTTCAGCCCGTCTTGTGCTGCATAACCTACATTTCCACCCTGGATCTGTGTGACACTAATGCATATTTTCTTCAATGTATGATCTTTAGCGCCCATCGACTTTGCCAGGGGTTTTAGGGCCCTTTCTTCTACTGCAGACAGTGTATCTCTGATGCAGAACTGTGATTGATCCAGATGCTTAATATGGGTACCATTCTACAAACCCAGTCAGCACTGTTGCAATGCTTATTCAATGACTGGACGTCATATTTTGGGTGCCCATATCCTCTGCAAGTAAATTTTTTTTGTTTTGTTCTGTTCTGCTTCTCCAACGTGGGGTGGGGGGCGGAGTGCTCTGCCTGCAGACCCTGCATCTTCACTCATAGGTTAATATTGGGCCGTTGCTTAAACGGAGCAATCAGGGCATCCGCGGAACTAATCACAGCTTTATTATGAATACTATTTCTGTGAGTTCCAGTTGATGGGATTTTGTTCTAGAGGGACCTGTCTGTCCTTCAAAAATGTCTGTTCACCTTTGACACATGAACATTTGAGTGACCCAGTTGGTTCACAATCTCAAAGACTTAATAAATAAATAAATCCCGAAAAATGACTTAACCCTCTACAGGCCATTTTCTTATGCACACTTGTATAAAGAATACGTTTTGACAATATATTCCGTGGCCCTTTACTTATTGTCAATCTTTAGCATGTTTACTGAACCAGGTTCTTACTAAACGTTTTACTTTACTTTGAACCACTAGGAAAGCCAGGCTGTTCTGAGGAACGCCCTGTAAGCCAAGTAGGTTGATGTATCTGGGTTCTTTGCATAGGGCAATTTGTCTTATGCCCTATCTGTTTGACTTCAGTGTTGTGTGGTGGGTGGGTATCGTTTCACTGTTGTAGCTTTCTTTTGTTTCTTCTGAGCAGTCCATGTACTTGTTATAATTCAGATTTCTGTTTTCCTTTAGGTCATCATGTCGTCCCAGCAGTTTTCACGTTCTGCAGCACCAATGTCTACCATGGCTGCTGCTCAGGCTCTTCTGGCCAGCACAGGAGCCGCCGGGGGTCTCTGCACCCAGGGATCAGGCAAGTCTAACCAGTTGCCTTTAATTGATCTTCTGCTGTAACTCGCAGCTATGCTGCTAATATCACTCATGATTTGGTTATGTCCTCCTGTTGCTCATGGTGTATCGATCTTCAACCTTCTGTTAGCCTATTGGCCAGTGAAAGCATTACCATACTTTTTACTCCGTTGCTCGAGGTATATGGGTTCTTATAGTTCTGTTTTTACATCCCATCTCGTAAGTACACTCAGAAGCATACTGTCACTGTTATACTGCTGGGGGCTTATTACTGGATTTTAGCAACTGTCCTATATCTGCACATTAGGGATATAGCTATACATTACTATCTGACCATTGAAAGTGCTACCAAGTAGGTGAACTCTGAACAGCCTGTGTGGTGCCATTACTCTTCTGAGGGAAAACTAGGTAGATGTGATAACCCGACCATTAAAAACGTTGTGCCCAAACATTCCCACAAGAAAATACATTCTTGTCATGGAAAGTAAAAGAAATATGGCAAGCCATGTAGGGCAATCCAAAAACATTACAGGGACGTTAATGTAGAGCTGCAGATTGAGATGTTTGGTCTTACAAAAGGTTCTAGTAGGACCCATGGTACTGCTTGAAAGGAATTTATTATTCAGGATGCCATGAAGGACCTCTGTATTACAATTGGTGAAGTATAAATCACCAAAAATAAAAAAAAATACATTATATTTAAATACCTGTCGATTGGAAAGCTATACAGCAGATGTAATTCCGGAATTGGTTGGAATGCAGATCAAAGTGTGTGGACCAATCTGGTCAGCAGTAAGCTGTGGTCGGATTAATGGCTAAGTTTTTATATATTAACTGCACAAACTATCTGCTAGTCTGTCCCAATAATTGACAAAAATACACCTTCGATCGCATAGAAAGAATACAGCAGATTTTGTTTTGCTTTTCGATCTATCTAGCAAACTTACACCTGGAACTATCAAAACAGAAGTAGAAAAAATACAAGGTACTTCAAATGGTTGAAAGTAGGATTTGCTGACCCGGAGTAAAAAATTAGCTCCTGGCTGTTAGGCGTCACGTCTTGGGTAGGGGCCAAGTCTGAGGAACTACAAAGCAAACTACAAAGCAAATCTAACTTGTGCTTAAGATGCAGACTACCCTTTTGTGCGTTATACATTATCAGATATGCTTTAATTTTATGATAGTCAATTACCATTGATATATAATATGTATATTGTTTTTTTAATGGTGGATATCATGAGCTGCTATTTAACATTTGAAATGTGTATTACTTAATGTTGTGAAAGGTGTACTTTTTGTATAACTATATCACAATTAAAAAGAATGCTTTAAATATCCCTCGGGTGTGTCCTTTTTATTCTGTTTTATACACATTCATTCCCAAACCTACATAGTTAATATTGCATAGCTAAGTTTGTAGGGCACCGTAGCTGCTGGTTTCAAGCTAACCAGGCTCCCCTTTCTGCAGCACATGGATGTACCCCTGAGGGGAAGAAAGAACAAAACCCAGGAGGGCATTCACCCCAGGAAAATATGTCCATCCCGAATTTAAGACCGTGGAGAAAAAGCAAGCCACCTCGATCTTACAACCACAGCGAGGCACACCACACTGTGTGCTGCAGCACATGGATCTACCACGGCAACCAACAACAAAGTCATCCTATAATGGCCTTGCACCAAGAACAAAGCACAAATCTGAAAACACCTGGGACCATGCCAACGACCAGCCTATAACTACAGGTAGGCAGCCCCAACTGCCTGTAAACCCACATCAATCTATTCAGCCAAAATCATCTAACACCACGACTCGCCTACGCTGATCGAAACAAACGGGAACTAACAACATCAGGAAGCCGCCCAATCTGTGTTTTACTTTTGTAGCACACAGCCCCCTATGTGCCGTGTTGCTGGGGATTCCCTTGGTCCTCCTTGGAGATACTTTTACTATCCTTAAGAACTACTGTTCTCCTGAGGTGCTGCGACTCTCCAGGGCTGCAGATCGCGAATACCAGGAGACCTCTGACCCATTTGCAGTGCAACATCTTGGCGTGGATGAATCCGACCAGTACTTTGGTGAGCTCCGGTTGGATCTCCAGAGGCACGATCCCACTCGTCGAAGTCCGCTCACCAGAGTGCAGGACTTCAGAATCAGATCGACCGGGCCATAACCTTCCTTTGTTGGAGCTGATAAAAAGGTGGCAAAACCACAGACTGAAATGGGAGACTGCGGAAATCCATGCAGTGGGTCCTCTCTCGCGACTGCTGTTGTGACATCCCCTTCAGAGTGAGTCCTTTCGTCACCAAACCAAGGAATCGGGGGACTGGGTTTGTCGCTTCTGCACAGGACCGAATCCAGCTGAATTTACTTATTTTAAGGTACTGGGGCTAAAAGGTAGAATTTACCTTAAGCCAAAGAGTCGCCCCAGTATGAGCGGAGTGTGTGAGAAGGTGCTTGGGTGTCCACCCATAACTCTTGTCCAGGCTTGTCAGCATGCGTCCTTTTGGGTGTCCTTCACAGCCCCCCTCCCCCCTACTTGTGTTCTATTGCCGAACATCTGGTATTCTAGTGACTGAAGTATCAAGAGGAACTTTGCTTATCCTGCTACTACTTAAGACTTTTGTTCCACTGCTACACTGACTTTTCGTATACTTGGGGATTGAACTTTAAAAGCATTAGAAGCTCTGAAAAGTGTCCCCATTTCATTGAGAATTGCTACTGTGTGTATAACCAACCTTTTTCCTTCCTAAAGACTTTATTTGATGTGGTTTTACTGACTAAATGCTATTACCGTTTATCTGTAAAGCAAAAAGAGTATGCGGTAGCGCCGTTAATACGGTAGAATTGTTGTTGGTCTCAAACTCTTTAGCAGTTGTAACCGTAAGCAGCTACTATTCAGGAGGCGATTACTTCAAAAGTATTAAGTATTTCTATGTGTGTTGGTTAGCGAAATATGTATGTATCTACCACCTTTGTGTAAATAAGAATACACATATATTTTTAATATAACATCTGCTGTGTAAGAGTGTTTCTGGACTATTGTGTATATACTGGGTTCAGTGTACTTACCTACTGCTCACATCTTCCTCCTATGGTAAGCCTGGCTTCTCTGCCATTCTATCAAGATCCTTTGGGTAGTACAGACTTATACTAAGAGTTGGGGATCTGTATGCCAAGGGGGTCGTTTTATAGAGTCTTGCCTCAAGTGGACTTTAGGAAAACTCCCAAGCATCCGGTCATCATTTGTGGAGATTTAAATGCCAAGATCCCAAAGGATAACTATGGATATGTAGAACAGTACTGCTTCCCGGTTCCATGTAATGGCCCCGCAAAAATGTCTCCTGACAAAAAAGTAGCAGTTTTTGCAGAGACATTATTACATTGAACATGCAGGGGACACCCCAGAATTATTATTTTTAGCCTAAGCCACATGTAGATCTGTGAATATTAGCCTGCGTCCCATCTAGACCGGATTGTGAATATTAGCCATTGCCACATTTAGATAGAATTGTGATTACTAGCTTGCATCACATCCAGCCAGGATTGTGAATGTACGCTAGTGCCACGTGCAGATAGAATGGTGAATACTAGCTCGCGCCACATCTAAACAGGATTGTGAACGTTATTGCAAATATTAGCCACCTCCTCATTTGGGTAAGGTTGTGAGTCAGCCAGTGCCACATTTGAATAGAATTGCAAATATCAGCAATTGCCACTTTTAGATATTAGCCTGCATATCAGCCTGCATCACATCTAGTCGCATCTAGACAGGATAGTGAATGTTAGCCAGTGTGACATATAGATAGAATGGCAAATATTAGCCTTTGCCACATTTAGATAGAAATGTGAATATTCGCTCGCGTCACATCTAGACAGGACTATAAACACTGGCTTGCGGTGCTCCTAGACAGGATTGTGACTGTTAGCAAGTGGCGGACCTAGATAGAGACAGAAGATATTCAGACGCCACATCTAGAAAGGACGTGGAAATTAGCACATATCAGATGTAGATAGCAAATTCATTAACCAACCCACTAACAATCTCACCCCTCTGCAGAAACCTCTCTAACCGAAACACAACCACAACCCTAAAGCACAGCAAACCTACTACACTGCAACAACAAAACAAATTACACATAGCCTCGCACAACAGAACACGATGGCTACTGACCGAAAAAGCACACCTAAGCTCAGCGAACAGTGCTAACTGAACTGAAGCTGCCAACAGCATATCATTGCTCTCTTTTGGCTCGGTCCCACTAACTCACACCCTCCCTTCCTTTCTTTTTCCGATCCGCCACAGCGCCAGGGACCACTCCGGTGGTGATGGTGCGCGGTACAAATATCCATTAGCATTAAGCAACCGCATGCCTGAAATGCAGAATATCGATCTCCTTAGTTCATAAATCCACGCAAACACTCTTGTCCCATTTCATTATGCTTACTCTCTACTGTACACCATCACACAATTAGAATGCAACTATACCCCTTGATCAATTCAGCCTAGCTGCTCACATACGAACATTACCCCATGAACACCTCCTCATTCTAATAAAACGCAGCTATACCCCATGACAAACCGGCCTAGCTGCACACATAAGTGTCCTAGAGGCCTAACACAGCCAGAAACCAGTCTTGAGGTTCCACCCGCCAGACTGCACACATTCAACAAGCATCAATACCACCACACCTAATACTAGGATGCAGCTACCTTCAGGCAATCACAACAGCTGCACACAACGGTGCACCCAAGCACCCTACGAACCCCCCCCCACCTCCCTCCACCACCCCCCCCCCCCCGCACCTACTCTCTCAACTGACCAGGACTACAGTACCCAAGGGTGTTCAACCTACCAGCGCTTTGAGGTCATACCAATAATATATAGAGTGCTATATAAATGCCATATAACATAACATAAACGGGGAGCAGGGGACATCCCCGCAACAAGTCCCCCTACATAATGTCACCATATATTATGTCGCCAATGGATTGTACCAGCGACATTATGTATGGGGACATTACCTGATCTTCATGTCATTAATAATATAGCTTGCAATAAGGGACTACGGTGTGCCAAACGTCTATATACCCATGGACTGACAATTCTTAATGGCCACTACATTGGAGAATACCCAAAACACCACACACAGGATACAAACAACAGTGTTAATATACTCGACTATACATTTGTGCATGGGACATTCAGAGCCTGTATTTTGGACAGTGTCTTGAAAAGGCACGAAAGTGACAATTTTCCATTAGTCTCTGTCCTGGGTGTCTCAATTCCTGAAATAGGCAGGAGCTACAAGGCCAGATGATGATAAACTCCCAGTTTAATAGCAGAAAGTGGAACTCTAATAATCTGGAAAAATCTAAGTATTATGTAAATTAATCCTTTCATTGTTGTATAGCTGGCTATCTGGTCATGGAGGGTGTTAGGGAGAATTATCTGTTTAGGCTGAATTTCCTAACCTAGTGAGTCCCCCAGCAGCTTTGCTGGATTTCTGGAGTTTGTTTTTTTCCATCCTGCCAAGAGTGAGACTCTTATTCTCCCACTCTTGGACATGAATGTGTGTAATTCCTTTGAATGTCAATGTGTTCTATGGGCTATGGGGTATTTTACTCCATAGGGTCTCATATGTTTTGCTATGTGTGTTACACTGCACCCTCCGTGCCGTAGCACTGGGGCGTCCTAACGGACCTCCATCATAGACTCCATACCCGGGGACTGACTACTGTCTCCCCGGGCATGTAAAGTCACCATTGGCTTTACTAAACCTAAATTTACTAACAGAACTAGTACAAACCATCCTATTGTGGACGTGCTAGTAGGGGTAATTCGATTACTCCTGGGTCTGTTATTCGAGGGGGCACTGTCCCTTCCCCCCTCGTCGAGTTTTGGCTGGTGGCAGTGGAAACTACTTGTTCTATTCGACCCCAAATATAACCCTATGGGATTCTTCCCATTGTTGGAAATTGATACCTTTTTCCCGTTAATCTCTAACATACCACCGCTTTACTTATCTTAAATAAGTCTATCGAATGGTATTTTCTGCCAGAACTCGGTTTTTAAAATGGCGTCTGTGTTCGTCTCTGTGACTCCTAAACCAAAGGTTGAGCCCTTTGTTCCACTTTTGGCGGGCTTCTGTACAGAGACCCTCCAAAGTGGTGCCATTCTGTCTGGGTTACCACAGGGGTGTTGGAGGGGGTTTAGGCACCCTGGACCGAGTTGCCTTGCCAACTCAAGTCGCACTCTGGTGTGATTGGCCCAAGTGGTGAGCCACCCCGCTCACCACTTAGCGTGTGTTGATTGACAGCTAGGCTGAATGAATGGGGGTTTTCTGCATAAAAACAGGGCTTTTGGCACTGGATCTTCAGAAGTCGCCACAGGACCTAAGAATCCGACGAGGGTAAAGCTGAGCCGACCTGCAACGACGACACCTCCGGTGGAGCCCTGCGGAACCGACTCACCACTTCCCCACGACAGAGGAGATCTCCCTGCCGGAGAGTCTCTTCCCCTGACTGGTGGGAACAACCAGTCCCCTTTACTTTTTCTTCGCTCCAGGATGCAGTGGTCGAATTGCCCGTGCAGAGCACCTCGGCAACCGGATAGCCACTACCCCTGTACCGCGACCAAAAGATGGTGCCTTGTGACGGAGCACTCCGCGGCTGGTCTCTCCCCTGGTGGTGCACCAGACTTAACTTTTCTTCGACGATGAGATCATCTCTACTCTTGGCAAAGACCCGACGTGCATCCACCACGAGGAACAACTGCCCCGCCGGAGCTGTCTCTCCACAAACAAGGTACCGTGTCCGCCTGGCTTCCCTTTCTGCCGGATCGAGTGAGGTGTCTTAATCCTCGCCTTTCCATTGGGTCGCCTCCAAGCTTTCTTTAACGTGTTGTTCTGAACTGGTCCAATCTTTCCATAACAATTTTGTGATAAAGACCCAAAGCGCATTTCCACTGAGACACTTTTTGGGACATATCGCCTTGCCTCTCACCGAGTGGGCCTGGCCTCTGAACTTTGTGATCTACAGTAGACCATGCCTTACTTGCCTTGCATTTGTCCGAAAAGTATTGATACCGAGTTGACTTCATAACCTGCCTTATTTTTCTCTCCCGTCCTAACGAATACTAGAATGCCGTCTAGGTTAAAGCATACACCTCTGTCTGCAAATAAGTGATGCCAGTGAACCTAGACTTGCCAAACTATTGTTAGGGGGATTGATCTTTTTCTTCGTATAGTAATTGTGATTGGAGTTGTTTGCCGTATTAGTGCCAGAGTGTTTTCCATAGATGTGTTATAAATAAATACCTTTATCTTTACACCGAACCCTTGTTCCGTGTTTGCTTGTTCTACTGTGTAGATTGCCCTATATTGTATACTCCACATACTGCCTAACTCTTCTTGAGAGAAGTCTGACTGCTCAGCCACAGCTACCAAGTGAATCTGTGTGGTACAGACTGCTACCAAGTGGGTTTACTGCCAAACCCCTGTAGTCCTAAATCTTTTGCAGTGGTCCCAGAGGGAACTGCACAGGTTTCCACCTAACAGAGGGGCCCTTACAAATTACACCAGATGTAAATGCTCTTATTGACCGATGTATGTGTTGAATGTGAAATCCTGCATCTCAAAGAAAAATTACAATAAAGACAGAATGGTAATGAAGTGATATGATATGACCTTTATAACACGCCTATGCACAAGTGTTTCAAGGCGCAACAAGGCAAGGGAGGGGAAACAAAGGGAGGACACAAAACAACAATCTTAATAGACCTAGTGACATTGAGATTGCGCAAGTGCTGGGGAGAGGGGAGGAAGGGCAAGTGCAGTACACAGGATCAGTAACTGGCTTGAATAAGACCACTCGGAATCAATTTAATAGAGAGATTACCAATAGGAAAATAATACTCTGGTATGGCCTACATTCTTTATGGAGCTCCGTATTGTCTGCTGTGGAATACGTAGCTGCTGTGAAAAATATACACTCCCATTATCGAAGTAGCTCAAAGCATAAGCAAGATCTGGAATGTGAAAAGTGGCACAATCTTGTTCTCAGCATCCAAAGTAAAGATGGAAGAGGTTTTTGCAGTAAAATCAATGATTGGCAAAAACGCATATGCACTACTGGGGGGTAGTTCACATAAAGCTTGGGAATATTACATCCTAACTACTTTGGGTAAAACTTAAATGCCTATGGGGAGACAATGCGTGGCTGAACCACTGGTTATACACGCATATACAGCAGGATATTCTTAAAATAATTTGTTCCATTAATGCTTCTGGTGCCCATGGATCCGATGGTCTATGTAATAATATAATTAAAAAGAATCTGTCTACATGGTCCACAATTCTACATTGTCTGTTTTAGTTTGACAAACTGTTTTCCTAGTACCTATAGAGAAAGTGTTATAGTTCCATTTACAGAAGGGGTATGATCTGCACCGAGCAACAATAGACTGCTTGCAATGCTAGATGCTCCATCATTTTTGCTAGATTATTATTCCAGCAATTAAATGCTTGGATAGATCAGAAAAACATTATTCCTCTAAAACGGACAGGTTCTTGTTGCGGTATGAACACCACGGACAATTTACTTGCACCTACTTCTGCCATACACAAAGCATGGATTATTCGTAAGCAAACAACCTATGAGTCCTACACAGATTCTAGCGCCGCATTTGACACAGTACATGGGGCGCGACTATGGGGCAAACGTAAAAATTGGAACACTTGCAGATTCTTTTGAACATGATCATTGCTCTACACGCTGATACTCGTGTTAGAGTCTGAATGCACCAGCATGGTATAACTATTAATTGGATTGATACACATACTGGCCTTAAGCAGGGTTGCATCTGGGCCCCTACATTATTTAATCTGTAGTTGGCAGATCTGGGTCAATCTCTGAACAATCCGGAATCCATTCCAGTGCCCCCACTCCCTCCAACTAGGCGTTGAGCTACAGTGGCTAGGCTATGCTGATGGTATTGCTGTAATGGATTACACCCCTAAGGGCTGACGGTGGTTAGCAAATTTAGCAGTATGCTCAGTTGAATATGCTAAAAATAAACACTAGAAAAACATAAATCGTGGTGTTTACGCCCATGCACATTAACTGTAAATACTGTTGGTATATCGACAGTGGGAGGATTGAAGAAGCCACAGTCTACCAATATCTATGGATTTTGGTGGATAATACTCAATTGGCAATAACCGCTAGAAAATGTGCAGATAAAAGTTGCTCAATTAACTGGGGCTATACACGGCTTTGCTTGTTGATTTGGGGGCTACACTATTTCTGCTATTCTGAAGCTGTACCTTGCAAAGATATTGCCTGTCTCATTACGGTGCTGAAATATGGACTAATAAACAGACACATGAAGTTGAATTGATTGAGCAATCTTGCTTGAAAACACTATTACCCCTCCCAAAACACAGAGATATTATATATAATCTCTCTATCTCTCTTGAACTCAACATTATATGTATTAAAGCGAAGTATATGACCTGTTGCTTGAATCTCTATTGGAAACTTGTAAGTGCTTTGATATAAACCATACAAGGTATTCTTTGGAATGCAATGATTACAAGTAAATACCCCATGAAAGGCAGCATGGTGGATATGATTTCAAGAGTCTATAGTAACTGGGTAAGTCATGTGATGAGCAGGGTAACCCAAAACACATATGGTCAACTTGGAAGTGCATCTCGTGAATTGTTCCATGCGAGCGAACCACTATTGATTAAGCTACAGAAAGCAACTCCACATTGTTTATGCAATATATTTTGCAACGCAACAATGTCCAACAATCTGTGGTGGCATACCTGGGAAATCATTTGCCATGATAGCACATTAAGATCAAATTTAATATAACTACTGCATTAGAAATCTGGGTGCATGGACACACATGCCTAAGGTGGATATATTGTGTAGACTCTGTGGAGGTTGATGTATCGAAAGTATCAAACATCTGTTGGTGGAATGCACTTCATTGTACCATATTAGCAATGCTTATTTGGTTGTCTATGGTGCAGGTTCTTCTGACCATGTAGATACTGTGCTTATTTGGAACACCCTCATGAATTGGAGTGACATTGATTGTATCTACCATATAATGAGATTATGGTATAGAATTAAAAATATACTAACTGCATTGATGTAAATCGGTACGCTGCAATTTTGTGTTTTATTCTACATGGACTGACTATTGATGTGTTGCATTTGAACTGATCTTTTTATGCATGTGATATTGTATGTGTATGGACGTCTTTTGATTTCTCTTTGGGAATTCTATGTCCGTATGTATTAACAGACAACATATGGTTACCTGTGCAATACTATAATAAAATACATTTAAAAATAGTAAATAGTTTTGTGCAGTGCAAATATGCATTCACTGAAAAAAGCATAATTTGTTTGTGACAAAGAATATTTGTCATTTGTAACTGTTTTCCAAAGATACATATGCATAAATAATGATTCTCTCCTTGGTCCTGTACAGACACAAAGACACAAAACAGAATATGAGCATAAACCTATCCTTCCTGATTTTTCAGACTGTTGCTTTATATCCTTCATTTTCATCTAGGCAGATGTAAATCGAAGGATGTGTTCTGTATTCTGTAAAGTCACCTGCCCTTAGCTCCCAGCGTACTGATTGGCATGGAAAGATGGAAGGTGTTTTATTTAAAAGATTTTAATGTGTAAGAAGGCCTTGTATGCCACTTATCTGGAGGCCTACCTGTGGGGTAAAAGAACATGCCTACCTTCCCCCATAACCACAGTAAGCCTATTAAATTGGTTTTATTTTTCCCTATGGAGAAAATGTTTAGAAACTTCTAAAACCCAGCAGAAGGGACTTTAACAGGTATTTACCTGGATGGACAGGTTCTATGTGAAAATGTCCCTGGGAAAATGTAGTAAGCGAAAAGTCATTAAAAAAAAAAATACTAGCAATGTGTGAAAATGTTGCCGTTATGTCACAAAAAGCTATTTTGTAACCCTAAATATGACCCAAACCTCTAACGAAGCTGCTACTATCCCCCTAACTCCATTCCTAAACCTTCCCCTAACTCTAATTACAACCTTTATCCTAACCTGAACTCCAACCCTTGAGCCTGCTGAAGCATTTTATTTGCATATTTTAGAATGCAAAATAAATAGAAAATGAACAGGGAATTTATCTCCAACCCCATCACCAGCTCGCCACAAATGACATAGCCCTTGCCCTACCCCATACCCTTGCTGTAATACTAACCTTACGCTAACTGCAACTCAAACACTTAACCTAATGCTTACTTTACCCCAGGGCTTGCAAAATCTACAAGCCCACTAGCATTGGCTAGTAGTTTTTATGAAGGAGAGTACCTTTTGCACGATATCCAACCTCGTTGGCGAGTTTAGGGCTATTGGAAACATGTTTTTCATTTCCTGCAAACACACTGTGTTTGCAGTAAATGGAAAATAAAAGTTTCACTGTGCATGCTTGACAGCATTGTACCAAATATGAAGTGTGCTTATGGCGACCTGCACCATTTTATAAAAAGCACTGGTAACTATTGTCACCAGTAACCTTAGGACAAGTGCATTTCTCTTAGGTCGAGTATGTAAACTAAGGAACTCGCCCTGCCAGTTTTTTTTTTTTTTTATTTTTTTATTTTATTTTTTTATTTTTTTTTTTTATTTTTTTATTTTTTTTTTTAGTTACTTTTTGTAATTTTTTATTTTACTTTTTTTTTTTTTGTGAAGAATTTAAAAGGCCTAACCACCTGGTTCATCCTAACCGCTATCCAACGCCAACATCACCAGCCCGCATCATCCTCCGCATCCCTTTCTTTAACAATTACCCATACCCTAACACTTACCCTGACACTTAATCTATCATAACCAAACCCCAAAATATTTATCCCAACCCTAAACTTGCAACCCTGTTAAGCCTTGCATAACCCTAAAAATTACCCTAGCGGCACTACATTTTGCTAATTTTCAGCTACATTTTTTTGTATAACTACTTGTTTGCTTGCCAACTTTTTCACTGCAGAGGTATTTTCACCACAAATTGTTCACTGACAACTTTTGTTGGCTACATTTTTACTGGATACCGATGGACAGTGATATTTTCCCTTTCCCTCTTCACCTCCACCAGTGAGGTCTTTATTTTGTGATCAATTTGATGATTTTCAGATTTCAGTGATGTATTATATATTTTGGAATACAATCGCTGCAACTCACTTTATGGCATAGAATGAATAACACATATTGCGAAAATGTTATCAATTTATTTGCTACAGTGTGTCTTGTTTCCTATGGGTTTTGCCAGTGACATGTATCGTCCCAGGACTCTGATCCCTAATTGTATCTACCACTTTGAATTGGCTTCTTGTGGTCTGCTCATTACTTAACACTCACGCACAGGCATTACTATGTGCTTAGCGCTAATGTGTTATTATTTTTATTTATGCTACAAAGTATTGGTGGTAGTAGGGAACACTTGAACACGTTAAGGCATTTTCGATTCTGTAACTGTCTCTGCAATTTACCTGTCATGTTGAAAGATTCCCCCCCCCCCCCCAAACCCCGTCCTCCTTTATTATTATTATAAGATTTAGGGTATTCTGTGTTGGGACAGTGTTTCTAAAGTCCAAACCATTCAACTGAGACAGTCCTAGACTCCACACTTAGTATAAGGCTGTACCACCTGATTTCATGGTAGCATATACCGGGCAGCCAGGCTTATTTTAGGAGGGAGAGAGGGCTGTAGTATCAGTACAAAGAAATTGTATTATACGTCTGGTCCAAAGAAACACTGACCCACTATGTATTGTAAAAATAAAGGTTTTATTTCATATACAAGTAGACCAAGAGATTCTTGGGTAAGTACTATCATAAAACATATAAACACGTTTTGAAATTGCAACAATATTCTTTAAATACACAGACTGAAGCATGGACCTTATTTAGAAATCTAACAATATTTCTAGGTAAGTCAGACCTTTGTATACACAATCGGTATAAGGCACACCTATTCTTGGGGAGTAAAACCATAAGTGTATTTATTTATTCCGATTTGTAGAGCGTACGTCAGCCCGTGGGCATCGTGGCGCTTGTTACAGATAAAATCTTAGTTACATAGGATACAGTAATTACATACAATACAGAATTTACAGTAGACATATGTACATTATCAACGCAGTAAGTTTACATGGATTCCTGCGAGTTTCATACTTATTTTGCAAGGACTGAGATTTTCAGTTTCCTGCAATAAATAGGGAGTGAGTTTTCCGCTCTAATGTCTGCGGGGAGAGCGTTCCAGGTCTTCGCTGCAATGTAGGGGAAACTTAGACTTCCGGCTTTGGCTTTTTTAATGCATGGGATGCAGATTAGGTTGGAGTATTGCGTCCTGGTGGGACGGGAGGAGGAACGTTTGAGGATGGTTTCAGATAGATAGGACGGGGCGGAGAGAGAGAGACATTTGTGAGTGAGGGTGAGGATTTTGAGTGATCCGTTCTTTGACCGGGAGCCATTGGGCTGAGTGCCTGGCCTGGGTGATATGCTCTCTTCTTGGGATACTAAGAGCGGCCCGGAGAGCATTGTTCTGCGTGACTTGTAGTCTAAGTTTTTGGCTGATGTGCCTATTAGGAGTGCATTGCAGTAGTCCAGTTTGGCTCCAAAGGTTGCCCTCGCTATAGAAAGGCAGTTTGGTTTAGAGAGGTAGGGTTTGATGGCGTTTATGAGTTTGGTGGTGTGTGCAGAAGCGGAAGTGATTGCGCTGACTTGTCTAGTCATAGATAATGAAGAGTCAAGGTATACTCCCAGTGTCTTTACGGCTGTGGATACGGGGATGATGGAGTTGTCAATGGAGAAGTTAGCGTACAGTTTGTCAAGTTTGTCTAAGGTGTTCTGCTGACCTAGTATCATAATTTCAGTCTTGTCACCATTGAGGCAGAGGCCATTAATTGCCATCCATGCCTTGATGACGGAGTAGATTGTGTGGAGTGCCTTGGCGTCTTCGTTGTATGATCCAGCAAGTGGTAGGAGTACTTGTGTGTCGTCCGCGTATTCGTGTATGTGATGCCGTATGAGTCCAGTTTGTCAAAGAGGGGCTTGGTGAACAAGTTGTAGAGTGTGGGTGCAGTGCAAAATCCTTGAGCGACCCCGCAGCGGATTGTCGTGGACGTGGCGATGTCCGAGAAGACTTTCATGGTTCTTCCCTCTAGGAAGGAAGTGATCCAGAGGGCTGCTTCTTTGGAGAAGTTGGCTGAGTGTCTGAAGTGAGTCTTGTGATCAACCAGATCGAAAGCGGCTGAGAGATCTAAGAGGATCAGGCTTGCCTTTGTCCATGATTTGGGTGATCTGGCTCTTCAGATCTACCGGGGCTGTTTCTGTGCCATGTCCTTTCTGGAAGCCTGATTGCCTAGTCCCGAGGATGGAGTGGGTTTCCAGAAAATGTTGGATTTGGCAGTGTGCGGCTTTGTCCAGTAGTTTCAGCAGGAATGGCACTGTGGTTATTGGTCTGTAGTTGTTTGGTTGTGAGGGGTCGAGAGTAGGTTTTTTTAGGAGCGGCCGGACCCAAGCCTCTTTGAGGTTAGCTGGGATGATGCCTGTTTTAAAGGACGCGTTGATGAATGCCGTGAAGAGCGGCGCAAGGCAGTCTGCGCAGTCTTTGACGAGTTTTGGTGGGCAGATATCGCCTTTACAGGGGGAGGGTTTGAGATTTTTTAGTAGGTTAATGACTTCTGATTCAGTGACATCTCTGAAGGAGAAGTCCGGTATGGTGGGCTTAGACGAGGTGGGAGGGGTGTTGGTAGGTTTAGTTCCTGACTGTTGAGGTGCTTTGCAGTGGTCTTTGATTTCCATTTTTAGAAGGTTAATTTTGTGTAGCATTGCAGCTTGAATGCTGGTACACCAAGCTTCATCTTTGATTATCTCATCCGGTGTATTAGGGGGGGAGATGAGCTCATTAAAAATGGCAAAGATCTCTTTGGAGTGAGATTTGGCATTGGAGATTCGTGCGTTGAAAGCGTTGGCTTTGGCATTGGTGATAGCTATCTTGTATTGGTGGGAGATTGAATTTGTTTTTCTGCTTTGAAGTTACTTTCTGATTACTTTACAGTAATTCAAGGGTAGTAGACCCTGTCAGTTATGCAGTGACCCTCAACAAGGAAATGACAGTCAACCAACTTGCAATAGTGGAACACAGATTCAAGTAACAGTACATGTCTCTGCTACTTTTGTGATGGCACACAGTTATACTAGGCGAGTAAGACCGTTTTGGTGCAATATGCAATTGCAGCTGCTGTTCAGCTCACTGGGACACAGGCTAAGATCAGCAATAACTCTTTACACTAATATTGGATGCTCCAAGCAACCCAAGGTCAGCTACACCTAAAGGAACATTTTTCAGGATTTGGCACACAGCTATTCTAGGCAGGTATGACATAATGTTGTAATATTCTATAACAGTTTCCTTTTTAAGATCAGTGGAACACAGATTGAGATGAGCAATAACTAACTTGTTTTAGGAAAGCACACAGCTAACACAAGTTAAGTAAAACCTATATACTTTTTAAAGAGGCTATCTGCAACTTAAAGGTAAGTATAACCTTTGGCAGACTTATTCTGGACAGGCTAAAAGTAAGTCGGGGGAAGCAAGACTCAATTGAGGGCACTCATACATTTATCCTACCAGGAATAGTAATGTGAAACCAACAGCATTACTTTTGGGAAAGGGGCGCAACCAATTCACAGGTGAGTAACTTCACATTATATATACTTTTCAGAATAGTGTAACACACATTGAAGGTGAGTAAGAACTTTTGTAACTTAACTCTGTTACAGTTCCCAACCAACTTCTTTTACAAGTAAATCACTTTTGAGCACTTGTTCTTTTCAAGGCAGAACCCTTTTCTAATCCAGTCGTTCCCTTATTCTATAGCATGAGTTCAACTGGAGGCAGTCGAGGGACCCCAGTGGTCTAGGTGCCAGCTTTAGGCAGAGTGAAATGGGGATCATTTGCAGGCAAAGTCAGAGGTCCAGAGGAACCCTGTACAAATAAGTATGTATTTCACTTTATAGTTAGTTGAGGGTCCAGGAACTTCAGAGAACTGGATGAGTGGTCTCCCAATCACAAAAAACACCCCAAAGCTATACAGAAATCACCAAGGCTTAAGGCAGGTAAAATACCCCAGCCAACACAGTACCTCCGCACAGAAGAAGAGTTGCAGCAAAAAGACTTCAGGGTATGCAGCCAAAAACCTGGTCCATAGATTCCTTTGTCAAGAAGACAGGACCTTCGAAGGACTTTTGCATCAGAGATCACAGGAGAAGCCTCCAAGCAAGAGTTTCCTCATGGCTGAAAGCGGCTCTATGGATTTGGCACCTTTTCAGGAGCACAGAAGAAGACTGAATATTGCTGGTGGGATTCTCATAGTTTGGAAGGTCCAGCACTCGGAGGGGACTTTTTGTACTCTTTAATTTCTCTGGAGGTCCAGCAGGATGCCCACAAAGTTTCAGCAAGATTCGGAATTCGGAAGACCATGCACACCGCCTGATGGCTCGAGGTCCCAGGGTATTTGGGTATTGCAGCCCTGCAAGGTCACAGCACAGTGTGGTATGGCTCAAAATGCAGGTCTTCTAGGGACTCGTGGATTTCACTAACCTTTGGGTAGGAGTCGTCTTGTTCGGGGGCTCCCAGGTCGATTGGAAGGAAGGGCTACAGCAGGCTCTGGTTACACAGCAGGCTCCTAGTTCGCTGGAAGTCATCTCAGATGCAGTTTATCTTCCTCTCCGGTTTTGTTTCCAGTGTTTGACTACCGTTTAAGTTTCCAGGATCTGACTTTTATGCAGGAACCCTGCCAATCAAACAGCCTTGCAACATTCAAACTTGAGGGGTTGGCTGTCCTTTTAGGACAGCCAGCCTTCCAGTTTGAACTGGATTCTCAGTCAGGCTGGAAGGCAAAGGGCTGCAGAGTTTTGGACTCCTCCCTCGCTCCCTGCCTTCACAGACACTCCGGAGCCTGGGCAGGGAGTCCATGGGACTCCCACCCAAGATAAAAAATCACACAAGGGAATTTCCCACCCTGGATGTCGGGGGGGGGGGGGGGAAGGAACACGAAATGACAAGCAATGCTGAAATGTCGAAAAAGAAGACAAGACGGAAGGGGGTGGGGGGTTATTTTGGTAAAATGAACACCCATGGGTGCCTTTACCTGGGCTGTGCAACTAGCCCATGGTAAAGGTGCACCGAAATGAATAAAGATTCACTGCCACCAGCCATTAAAGTTAAGTTTGTCCTTGTGACATAAATGTTACATTAAAAATGAGAATGGGGATACTCAGTATTTCACCAGCACTCCACATATGGTGAGGGGTGCTGTTCTCACCTAATAAAATGTGAAAGGGATCCAAAGATCCTTTCTACCCTTGGGAACTGTAGTTCTCACAAGGTTAGCCAGAGAGAGTTAAAGGGGAGCCCCTAGGGCAACTCGGCAACAGTATGCACTTATTGCCAAAAAGTAGTCAAAGAGGAGAACTTTTAAAAGACATTATGGAGAGTCTTAAAAATTACACCCATAAAAAGAGTAAAAGACTGCGAGTATGAAAAAAGGTTCCCACTCACTGAGGTATAGGGAAAAATAATCTACAAGTCCAGCAAAAAAGTTAAGGGGTTTCATATCAATTTACATTGATATGAAACCCGGTAGTTGCTGTGATACTGACGTTAAGGGTTGCAAAGCGTATTTCCGATGACTTTGCTGCGTTTGGTCTATACAGTGTAACTTTTGTCATATCCCCCACAACCCCCTCCTTCCGGGACTCGCCCTTGCTGCTCAGACTTTTTGCTCCATAGACACCACGAATAACGAGGCCATGCCGTCCACATTGGACAAAGAAAAAGAATGCTGCTGCTGAACTACATTAAAGCATACGTTAGGTATCTTACACCACGTCTGTGTAGGCAGGCATCCATCCATCCATCCATCCATCCATGTCTAGCAGCGCACCTAGCAGTCTACAAAGAAACCCCTGATGTACCTCAACACCTCTGTCACTAGCATACAGCGACTACCAAAAAAAACTAAATTCGGTATAGCTGGGTACACATCGAATCTTTAGCAATAGCACTCTATCCTAAACCACCACCAACAGCACCCACCCACGTGCCTGACCATTGGGCTGTTTACAGGGAGCCTAGCCAGCCACTTAAGTCCTAAACCGGCGAAAATGCACACAAGCATCTCTTAATCTAAACTCTTAGAACCTCCTATGCATTGACTGCCGTCACTGAGGGCGTTCTAATCACAAAGCGCATTGAGGCCATACTAATGGGGAAAGATCGCTATATAAATAATGAATACAATAAGATACCTCACCCCTTTAGTGCCAAGCACGAAGTATCTTGTCCTTGAAATTACGTTTGCAGTGTCAAGGACGAGATACCTCATCCTTTTTAGCACTTCACTTTGTGCGATCGCACAAAAGTGTAATCCAACCCCCCGGGATATGTGACTGGGAGGTACCTCCTCATGACCGAGGGTTTGGATTTCTTTGTTTCACGTCAGCGTGCGTAATGCACACTGACATGAAACTGAAAGTAAATTTCACTGTGGCAGCCATTTTCGGCTGCCGCTGTGAAAAGAGAAGGTGAGTTACATTCTTTCCCTCCCTTGATCTGCGACATTATTGTGCTGTTCAGATCGAGGGAGGTGTCGTCGGAAAGGGAAGACTCTCCTTTTCAACACCTTCTTCGTAGCATTGCTGGGTGCGGATGTAAGCCTCTGGCTGTGCTGTTACAGATTTCACCTCCGGGGAGGAATGAGGATCCTGCCGCGAAACCCAGAACTGCTTCTGGACTTTGGGACGGTCGACCCACATGGGAGACGAATGCCCAAGGTCGGGAACATCACCTCCAACCGTACTGGAGTTCTGGCTGGGCTGCGTTACAGCTTTTCCCTTCGGGGAGGTATTGGCACACTGCCGGGACTCCTAGTGGGGAAAAGCTGTAACGCAGGACAGCCGGAACTCCAGGACGGTTGGAGGTGATGTCCCCGTCCGTGGGCATCCATTTCCCATGTGGGTGTACCATCCCCAAGCACAGAAGCAGCACCAGGGATCCCCTGCCAGGGTGTCCTTCTCTCCCCAGGGGGAAATTGAGTAACGCAGCCCAGCCAGCGCTCCAGGATGGGCAGGGCTGATGTCCCTGGCCTTGGGCGGCTGTCTCCCATGTGGGTTGACCATTCCCAAGTGCAGCGGCAGTCCCAGTCCCAGGGAGCCCCGGCAGGGTCCCCATCACTTCCCCGAAGTAAATTCTGTAACTCAGTTGAGCCAGAGCTCCAGGATTTATTGGGAATGATGTCCCTGGCCTTGGGTGTCTGTCTCCCATGTCAGTCGACCAAGTCCAGTGGCAGTTTCCGCAGGGTCCCCATTCTTCCCCGGAGGGAAAGGCTGTAACGCAGCCCAGCCCGAACTCCAGACTGGGCTTGGGAATGGTCGACCCACATGGTAGACGGGTGCCCAATGCCAGGGACATCACTCCCGACCATCCTGGAGGTCTGGCTGGGATGCGTTCCAGAATTTACCTGCAGGAAGGGAGGGGGCCCTTGCCAGTGCTCCCTGGGACTGATGCTGCACTTGGGGATGGTCAACCCACATGGGAGACAGCCGCCCAAGGCCAGGGACATTACCCCCGACCATCCTGGTATTCTGGCTGGCCTGTGTTACAGCTTCTCCTTCTGGGAAAGGACAGGGAATGTCCCGGGGATCCCTGGAACGGCTGCTGGGCTTGGGGCAGTCAAACCGCATGGGAGTCAGCCACCCAAGGCCAGGGACATTACCCCCGACCATCCTGGAGCTCTGGCTGGGCTGCATTACAGAATTTCCCTTGGGGGGGAGGGAAGGGGACCCTGCCGGGGCTCCCTGGAGCTGCAGCTGTGCTTTGGGACGGTACTCCCACATGGTAAATGGATGTCCAAGGCCGGGGACATTACCTCCCAACCGTCCTGGAGTTCTGGCTGTGCTGTGTTGCTTTTCCCTTTGGGGGGGTATTAGCACACTGCCGGGACTCCCTGGTGGTGAAAAGTTGTAACACCCCTTCCTACTTTTCAGAAATGTATGCCTTTCTGTCGTCCCATTCAGCTTTCCTATCTACCATTCTTTCCATGCATGTCCTATTAGAGGAAAAAAGGACAAAATCGCCTCCCTCTCACAAAACGGATGGTAACCACATAAAAATGTTCTTTTGGGATCCACTCAACCTGTTCTTGAAAGTCTGGAAAATGGCAAATTTGGCACAGAAAACCATTTGTTCCTAGCTCTTACAAGGATAGAAACCACAGGCTTCTTTGTACATCATTTTATGGGCATTTTCTGAAAAAAAAAAACATTTTCTCCGTTTTTGGATATTTTCTCTCACCCCCATACAGCAAACTAGGATTCCTTGGTGGCGTTATGACTGCCTACATGTGGGAAGAAAAGGGGCCAAATTTGGCAGTTAAGGGGTTAAACTACTACTGCAGTGCTATGTTCCCATTGGTTTAACTTGGTGGACAAACTGTTTTGCTTTTAGAATAGATTAGACCCCTCTCCAAAGGGCGGTGTAAACCCCTCTCCAAAGGGCGGTGTAAAATGTTTCATAACTCGTCAAGGCTTTTTCCTGTCCTTTAAAATCTGTACTCCTGGCCTGTGCAATTGAATGACACAAAAACGTAACCAGTGATTTGCCATAGTGAATCTTGTGCTCCTGCTGGCCTTTCTGTAATGCAGATTAGACATGCAGTCCCACTATGTTTTTATATTATCAGCCTACCAATAGAAAGTGAGCAAAAGGGGTGGAACGTTGTTTTTCAAATGGAAGACAGGTAGGTTTTAAAAAGTACATAGAGGTTGGAGCCCTGAGGAATGGGTACCTTTTCTAGTTGCAACCTACTAAACTGGCATAAAGTCACTTGCCCACATCAGTTCTCCACATAAACCTAGCACATCAAGGGTACGTTCTTTCTATCTAAATGCTAGTGGCAAGTGCACGTTTTGTGGCCGGCCTAGGGTTCACCAGTTGGTATTTTATATTAAGACCGGAAAGGGTGATGTGTTGACTTTTTTGCAATGAAAAGAAAATGGCTAATCTACAACACTGCAGATCTCTATGCCGTTAGCGGATATGCTAGATCCACTGCGATGATTGATGGTAGCATCTCCAAGAGCAAAAAGACCCTGTAATTATCAACTGCCAGGCATCTAACAAAAACCTCTGATTTGTTGCATTTGGAGAGCTTTTTCAACCGCCCTCTGGTGAAGGGTGTGGAAACACCTATCCTGAGTGGGAGAACAAGATGTTAGACTAAACCTCTATCAATTGGTAACTCAGCAGAGCAGAAAGGATTCATTTTTGGGACTGGATGGACTGGTACTAAAGTACTGTTATTTCAAAACATACACATTTCCATACACCGCTGTTAGGGAGTTTTACACAAGTTACTGTCTGTCACAGAACTTGGAAAAGCCCCCCCCTTGGTTGACTGGGCTGTACCCCTTAGGCCTATCCTGAACTACTCAAAGATTTGGTAGCAATGGTTGAGCGGCCAGGCTTCGTCTAGGAAGGAGACAGGGTGTAGTGAGGCACACAGTACTTGGAGCATATATTCAATTCAAGGAAATGCTGACACACTAGCCGTTATATAGAAAATAGTAATTTATATTACATACACCTAAGGCTGTAGAAATAAGTGATGGAAGTACTATTCACACAGTAATATCACAGTAGAATTAAAAGATGGCACACTTTAAATCAATGTAAAGCAACACAAAAGTGAGAGAAACTAGTAAAACAAATAAGCAAACTTGATAGATCAACTCTTGCAACTGCAATTAACCCCGCTTAACAGTCCACCTCTATGCTAGGTGAGTCTCTGAGTCAATGGTTGCACTGAGGGCCCAGTGGCCAAGGGCTGAGGAGGAACGAGTCAGGTAAGCAACAGAGTAGAGTCTATGAACGTTTTCTTCAGGTGGGCAGGTAAGTAACAGTTTGGCAATTTTAGAGCCCAATTGGTTGTTCACCCCAATGGGACTCGGTGTGCCCTGGAGGGGGTGGGTGCAAGTAACAGCTCTGCTGCAGCCCCCCCCACCCCACAGAACACAAGAACAATGCAGCAAGACCAAGGTAAGTAACTAGGCTTGGGACAGTGCTCATTGCAATGCAGGGCGGTTCCCAAGGTGTGGCGACAGTTGTCCCAGTTTTGGGTTTCTTGGCCTGGGTGGCTGAAGAAGGAACTTTGGAGGGAACAGACGGATGCACTCGAACAGTGGGACGCCAAGCAGTGGATCTTTGCGGCACAGGTGTGTTGGAGGCCTTTACAGGCTATGGGTCAGCAACGGTTGTCTGGTAGACTACACTTCGGTTTTCTATCCACAACTCAACTGAGTTCACGTCTTACAGCAGAAAAGAGTTGCTGCATGCCCAGAAGAATGCCCACAAGGTTTCAGCCAGAAACGCTCTTCACAGGAAGTTGCACAGCAAAATGTCATAGTTCCCAGGGTATTGGGAGTTTGCAGCCTGGTTAGGCCCACCAGTCCAGAGGAGTAAGTAGTCTTCAAAATATCTTCCATGTCACTTGGAATTCGGGGTCGTATCTGCAGCAATTACTCAAGGTCTCTGGCGGTCACTTGGAAGCTGCTGGGATGTCCTTCTGTGAGTTCCTCTTCGGATCTTCAGTCCAGTGGTTGGCTCTGAGGTTCATCTCAAGGACTTGCTTTTTATGCAAGAAAGCTGGCTGATCCCACCAATCACCATTCAAGCCTTTCATGCAAATCGGGGGGTGGCTGTCCCAAGAGGACAGCCAGCCTCCCAGGTCAAACTGGTTCCAGGCAGGCACACTGCAGGACAAATACTGGAATTTTGGGTACCCCCCCCCCCCCTCTTCCTGTCCTTTCAGGCACTCCGAGAGCCTGGGCTGGCTTTCTAAGAGAAGCTCAATCAAGACCTCCTCCACCCAAAGTAGAAGAAGGCTCAAGTAAGAACAAGTCATCATGAATAGGGCTTTCAAAAAGTACAGCCACCATTTTAGTCAAATTGTCATTCTTGTGTCTCCTACCGCAGCTGCGAAGACGGCCTGCAGTTGACGTCCACACAAAGTTGTGCAAAAAGGTACACTGCCACCAGCATGTCAGATGAACTTCTAACAGTAACTGAAAGTTACTGAAACTTTAAGAAAGGGTAGCCAATGTTTCCCCTTAGCACTCCACATAAGGTGGGGTGTGCTAATCTAACCACTCACTCTAAGACACACAAATGGGAGTATAATCTCGCAGGTGAGTATTAGGCCTATATAAGTCCTAAAAAGGAGGGAAGGAAAGGCTTAGATTGTGCATTATAAAAAGCAGGCCCAAAGGACTGACACGACAGTAAGTACATGTAGAAATACAGAAATTGGTCTGAATAGGGCCCAGTTCACCCATAGAAATAGACAAAAACAATGTAACCACCAGCAATTTACCCAAGAAGTCCTATGCACCGCATTCTTCAATGATTTGTTATACTAATTATAATAAATCACGAGTAGATGATACAATTACAGTATTTTTATTCTAAAAACTGCATGGCCCTATTGGATCATGGGAACATTGTCTCGGTTCAGAGAACTAAATTAGCAAGTAACTTTGAAGGAGTTTAAACCTTTTCAAAACAGTTCTTCCATAGGAAACAATAGGGCCACATCCCATAGATCCTGCTGCGGTTATACAGAAAAGTAAGGTAAGTTCTCCTTTTACACCACAGGTGAAGGAGGCAAACGGGCAGTGGGCACACACGGGACTCCCTTGAAGAGTAGAAGATAGGAGGGGCAAAAGGGGGACCTTCCAAGTTGTTGGAGGGGGGCCTGACTCTTAAGGGTGGGTTATACACAGAAAGCAAGAGAGTGGAAAAACTACCCCTGTTCAGAGACGCATAGGGGATAGGTGCGGGTTGCAGCAGGTAGCTAGGTTTAACATATACTAGCCAAGAGAAAAGGTCACAAATACTTACTTCAATTAATATTGGACAGACATCTAAAAAATGTAGGCCTGTAACTAAACATGAGGCCTTAAAAAACATACGTCCAAAAGGACAGCTACATTGACACAATTAGCTGCACATTTTAGTGAAGTTTAGTAGCAGAAATGATTTGTGCAAATTCGTGTACTACTTATTAGTAGTAGTATGCAATTGTTGTCATCTATAATCAACTTGCGTACTACTACTAATAAGTAGTACATGAATTTGCACAAATAATGTTGTCGAGACGGTAGCTTCGACCTTCGCGGTGATCGTTCGTGGACGTCCTGCGAAGATGAGGCGTGCTGTGCACCTCAACTGCGATACTTCGTTGCAGCAAAGTCGTTGAAGAACGTAGGCCCAGCAAGGTCGTCTGTGTTTGGCGTTGGTGATCGGGACTCGACCACGGCTGGCTTTCGGGTCTTAGTCAGCGTCTTTGAGGACTTTGGGTGACGGGAAACCCACCGGCGGATTTTCCTCGGTTCGGCGATGACCTTGACTTTCTCTGGTGGGACAAAGCGGTCGACTGTGATGAGCAAGGGAGTCCTTGATTCAAATGTCTTGGGCAATGGAGTGTTGCGGCTCTGGTCGACGACGACGATGATGGACTTCAATTTCCTGGTGCTTGGCTTCAGATTCCTCAGCGGTCCCTGTCTCCGGTCTGCAGCCTTTCGATGAGTGCTTTCCAGAGAGCCTTGGTGAAGGCTAGCTGGTGCACAATGTTCCCTCGTAGCTCGGGAAGAGGTCTCCTAGCCAGGTCCTTTGTTGGAGACGCAACAGCTTTTGGATTGCATCGAAGGAAAGCGGCAGCAAAGCCACCTTCTTCCAGCTGGGATCCAAGGTAAGCATCAAGTTTCGAACTTCAGCTTCTAAACAATTTCCATCAGTGAGAGGTCCCCAGATCTACTGTTCCATCTCATTCCCTCTGCTGGGTCACACTCGGGCAACCAATCATTCAGAAGGGCATTCAGGCAGGCAGGCAGGCAGCCAATTAGGCTCACAGTGCATTCGGGCCATTCTTCTCCATTCTGATACTCGCAACAAGGAATGTGGATTGGGAAAAGCACGCAGCCATTCAGCACTCCACACTGCATTCATACCAGTTTCCGGCAGGGCCGTCTCATTCATTGTCTGTTGGAGCAGTACCCTTTGGGTGCACTACCTTGACAACCCGGCAATGGGAACCCAACCTTTGGTATAAGTCTGTAATACACAGGTTAGTTGTGTGGCTTAACAGCCATGCTTACCTCAAGAAGGGTCAATGTGAGCAGTAGGGGAGTTATAGAGGTCCACAGTAACAAGTATCCAAATAAACGCTTGCACTCCAGGTTTCTTTGTTCAACCATTATTAATTTATTTATCAGTCGGTTTGAGTAATCCTTCAGAAGTGGCAATATAATAGTAACACCAAATGCACTCCAAAATACACACTTAGTTTCTCTAAATCAGCAAGTACCCATTTCCGATGGCACAAAGACACTTCCTACACCCTCTGGTGAATTAAATAGTTAAGACACTGTGGACATTAAAATATCACTGATACATTTCGAACAATACTGAAGTTTGTGTCGAAGAAAAGAGGTTTCAGAATAAGACAAGAGATCACACAAATTCTGAATCGGGCAAATACTTTTGAACTCCCCCAATGCAAAGTAAGTTAACCCTTTCCTGTAAGGAAGGTGAAACACACAATCGAAGGAGAGAAGAGTCATTCAGGGAGCCAGGCCAGCCTATGTCAATTGGACAAAAGCCTAGGTGAGCTGAAGCACTTCTTACATGTAAGTGAGTTTTGCACAATGTTTTAGAAGTCTTTGTAGAAAAAATAGAATCAAGTAGGGCCATAAACTGGGAGGCTTGTGAGGTGTAGAAGATGCAAGCAACTCTACAGGAGCAACTAAGACCAGTCTCAACTGAGAACATGTAAGGCTACACGACAAGAGATCAGTTCTTAGACTGTACAGTACCTTTTGGTTGGAAGAAATGGTTCCAGCTGGCTTCTGTTCCTGTGTGGCTCTGCAGATGATTTTGTTCCTGGGTCTCAGTCGTGGGGACAAGAGTGAGGACGTCTGGGGACTCCTGCAACATGACGGTTGGCGACCACAAAGGTCAAACTTCCATTCAGTGGCACTTCAGCGTTTCAGGTCCTAGCGTCTGACAGCAAATGGCAGCACTGCAGTTCTCGGATACCACTTCAGACTTTCCTTGCTTCTGGAGTCCAGCACTCTGAGGTGGCTCAGGCTTGGTCAGTTCTGCATCAGGGAAGTCCAGAGGATCTTCCTAGCACTCGGGTCCGACTTAAAAGCGATCCACTTGATTTGGTGTTCCTCTCCATGGCATTCCGGTTAGAGCAGCAGTGGAAGTACAGCCAGCTTTGGGAGGATGTCCAAACAATTTCACTGTGGAGTTGATTGGTCCCACCTACTCAAGGGGAGAAGTCCTTGCAGGGCTTCCCTAGTCGAGGCGAATTCGGAGCTTCAGCACAGCAGCAGGGTTTCACCGGGCAAACCAATGGTCCTGGAGTTGCAGCAGGCGTCTCTTCCAAGTTCTTCAGATTCCTTCGTCCAGTGGTCGACTCTGCCTTCCTATCCAAAAAGCCTTGCCTTTTATGCAGGTTTCTCCCATTCATTCCAGCCTAGCTGTCAATCACACAGCAAGGTGGCTGTCCTTGCCGGACAGCCAGCTGGCCAATCGCCTTTTGGGTGCATTCCTGAAACCAAGAGGATTTAGCACAGGGAGTTTCAGGCGCCTCCCTCACTTCCTGCCCCTGCCAGATATACTGGAGCCAGAGGTGGGCTTCACTCGTGAATCCTGCCAAAGACAAACGAACGAAGAGACCAAACCTGGTTTGGTGCGCAGAGTGAATCTCAAGAAGGACCTTTCCAACAAGAAATGTGCTCGGTCTAGAAAGTTACAACTGTAAGTAAAGTCAATTTCACTTCACTGCTCTTGGAAACAGTAGTTTATCAAAGAGAAGGCATTTAAACCTTGGGGAAATCTAAGATTTCCATGTGTCACTGCACTGAAGGTGATGTGTCACAATAAAAAAAGATGATGCATATGGAGTTTGTTAGACTCCATAACCAAAAGAAACAGAGTTTAAATCACAGTAAAATACATGAGAGAGTGGGGAAAAAGGTCTCTCCAGGTTAAATATCAAAAAGTCCCAGAGTCCAGAAAAAGCGCTGGGGGGGTGGGGGGGGTGGGGGGGGGGGGGGAGTCCTACCAAGGAAGATAGGAATTAGCCCATTTCTGATAATTCCCCCTAACCGTGTCACACACTAGAAACTAGACACCCATAACATGAAATGTATATTTGTCACACACTCCATTCACCCAGGTCCCAGCCCATGGGCGTACCCACAACATTGTCATTTGGAAGGCTCCAACCAGTCTAGTCTGGACTTCCCCACAATACCATATATGGAGTCTCCACCCAACAGCCAGGCAGGGGAAGGGACAGAGTCAGGGATTCCCAGGACTTTGGGAAAACAATATAACAGGCAATAGAAAGCAAGAGGCCACAAGGGCTATCTTGTCTTCTATCAGGAATCGACTGATTCGAATGGCAGGGCCTGGGTATCCCAAAATGGAGGTTACTCGGAGCACCTGTCAAATTCAGCATGGAGCTGCTACCGGCCTATACCCTGCTCTGTGGGCCACACACGGGTGCCTAAAAACATACACTGTAGCCCCACCCCTGGGGGCCATAGGTCTGCTCACCACGACCAAAACGAGGACGAACTGCATTGCCAGGAGTCCCGCAGGGACTCATGTGCAGAAAATAACACAGAACACGCATGATAAAAGGATTACAGGACAAGGAGGCCCTGTCCCTCCAATGCATTTCCAGCATCACACACTTTCACTTTTGTGTTTGATCGTGGTTACGTTTGTAGCCACGTTAGAAAGGGAAAAGACAATGTTATCGTATTATCGGTTATTGCGCACTCATGCGGTTTTCAACGGTTCATACAGTAATGCATTTACTCTGCAAACACATATAGTAAAGTCACTTATAGGGAGGAAAATGTTTAGTTAGTGTAACATGAGCTTAGTTCAAGGTTCTAGAGACGGTTTCTTTGCCAAGTAAGTCCTTTAAATCCCAGAACGCAACCCAGGCTAAAGAGTTCAGAGAGGGCTTGAAGTCTTGACAAGCGCCGAATTACGACGAGTTCCTGTGGATTGCTTCCAGTTTCTAGTGTAATTTGACACACCAAGCAAGTAACAGCTAACAATGTGGACCTTAAAACGGACTTGAAGGGGACACAAGCAGCGGCTTGGGTCTGAGGTAAGAGGGGGTCCCTGGACACCTACTTGCACTCCAATGCTCTGGAGCGACTTCTTGGAATCTGGTATGCAATACCTTTTACCCCACAGCACCTTGGGTTACAAGAAAATGTTTGTGCTGGATGCTCCGCGATGTTGCATCTCTGTACCTGGCTGCAAGTTTCCTTGGTCTGATAGCTGAAGGCAGGACAATGGACGGGATCTCTTTGCAGCAGTTTTATGGGAGGACCTTTAGCACAATTTTCACCAACGTCTGGGGTCAGTCTGCAGTTTTAGCGCCTTTTCTGCAGCACCAACAAAGGGCAAGGATCGCCGGGTCAATAGTCTTTGCTTCCTGCAGTCCCACACTCTGTTGGGTTCTGGGCGAGTTGGAACGAATCTTTGGCGTGTCCTTACAGGTTCAGCAAAGATTTGGGCGGATTTAGCCTTTGCACGAGGATGCACTCGAAATGGGCAGCAGGTCTCCTGGTATTGGGGTTCTGCAGCTTTGGAAACTCCTAGCACTTTGGGAGATGGCTGTTTCAAAGTTTGTCTTGGGACACCACCAGCCACAGGGAAGAAGTTGTCCTCGTCGGAGCACCTTGTTGCACAGAAAACGGGGTCAAGACAGCAGTGGTCACATCTCGATATTGCAAAGGACCTGCTGGTGTTTCTGGTTGTCTTCGGATACTTCAGCTTCCAGTGGTCGACTTGCATTTCACTCCAGAAGCCTCACCTTTTATACAGTTCCAGCACACACTCCTCTGCAATCTCTCTCTCAGCATGTTACAGATGGGGGGCCGTTTGGCTGTCCAATCAGGACAGCCAGATCCCCTGTGGTTGCTGGTCCTATTCAGGCACTCTGGCAGACAAAGGATAGGAGGGTGCAAAACACCCCCCACCCCCCACACCCCACTTCCTGTCCTGCCTGCCCAGACACTGTGGAGCCTAGGCAGGGATACCCAAGGGTTCCTGCCAAAGGCAAAACTCGCACAGAGGCCTCCCCCTCCCAGAATGGTAGAAGAAGGGCTAACCAAGAACAACCACGATAGTAATGGCGAAAAAACAAGGGAGGCCCCAAGTTGGTACTTGGGTGCCGCTATTGTGCACTACCGAGGCTATGGATATAGCCTGCAGTATTAAAAAAGTATTACTTGGTAGAACACGTCCACTGCCACCAGCCATAACTAGGTGATAGTCTATGTGACTAAAAAGTCACAGGAGCAGAGAGAAGAGGGATACTAGGTATCCCTTTGGCACTCCACCGAAGTGGTGTGTGGAGTACTGTAGTTACTTGAGGTTATAGAAAAAAATATTTTAAAGGAGGACCTTAAGGGTCCCCACGGGACACTGCCCATAAGGAGCTGTGTGGTGCAGTTGTAAAATCAGATACCTTCAAGAGCCATGGAGCAGACAGACTCCATAGTACAGGTAGAATACAAAGAATAGAGTTCCAAAAGACAGATCCCACAAGAATGATTATTGAAAGAAAAAGGTCAACAAGAAGTCCAGCAAAAAGTGGAAGAGGTCTTACTAGGAGAGGGGATGCAGCATACAAATGATAAATCTCCCTAAAAGTCTCCCTCCCCTTTAAAAAAAATAAAATTGTTAAAATTGGGATAAACATTTTTTACACCCAAAATTCACCCCTACCATTACACTTTCCTGCCTCTATTTCGATACCTTTTTCTGCTTGTATGTATTTTTTACCCACTCTATTAATTCTAGCAATATATTTTCATCTTTGTAAATTTGGTCGTTATTTCCTGCAATATTATCACTGGATACCTTTTTGTTTACATTGATGATGCCATTTTGAGTACCATATACTCCAAAATGGCTGCTCCTTGTGGTGCAAGACCTATAAGTGTGTGCCATCATATGTTTTGGCTGTCTTCCTGCCCTGAGTCCAGACATTTCACAACTAAGATCCAGCCTGGGATTCCTGGTCACTGCTCTGTGTTCCTGTAACTGGGCGAGGAGCTGTCTGGCCCCAATCCACATTCCAGCCGTGGGATGCCTTTTGCTGTGCGAATGTTGGGCCGTTGGCATGTCCCATGATTGAATGGCCTCTTTCTTTTGGAATGGTGCGATCCTTCCCATTGGTGGGCTTAGACAGCCCCCAGCCATGATTTTGGCTACGGGGAGGGTGATGGTGAGGGTGAGGGGGCGGGGGGAGTAAGGGAGGTTCTAGCAATTATTGAGATTGCCCATTGGTACCATGCAGAGAAGAGTCGAAGGACTGCTGCTGTACAAAAAGAATTGCCTAGTGGCGGCTCTCCCCTCTACCTTCTTCAGCAATTGACTAACTTTTACCCCCTAACCCCTCAACCTTACCATAAACATTAGTGCTTGTATGCATCGGTATTTAAAACTGCATTAAATCATATGGTGGTTTGTAGCCTCTGTTGGGGTTACCTATTGTGTTTATCGATTTGCAATAGGATTGCATTTGTAGGATATAGTATCCTTGACTTTTTTAATTGCCTGTGTTTTCTTAACATATTGTATTCTATACATCTGTATGGACCTTAAATACTTGACATTTTCTTTTATTGACCTGGTTTTTATTGATCACGGACCTGGCTTTGAGAAGCTATGGAGCGCTTTACAGAGAAACAATATTATAGATCCATAACAGAACTTTTCAGAGGTAACCACAGAACAGATGTACAGCGGGGAGTAAGATACAGAGGGGCACAGAGGTGGGGGTACAGCTGTGCCGGGTGTCAGGAGAGGGGTCTAGTGATTCGGGTGGCACAAGGGTCGATGTTATGGCCTTGGTGTTGAGGAGAGACTCCTTGAAGTGGTGGGCCTCAAGTTCTTTTATGAATTGTTGGGCAAGTCTGATGGGGAGGAGGTTCATAGTCTTGGGGCGTAGGCAGAGGAGGCTTGTTTTCTGGCCCTTCCCTTTTTGCAGCGGTGGATTGCAAGTCTAAACGTGTCCTGGCTTCTGGTGTTGCGCTTTCAGTCAGAGATGCTGATGGGTTTTTTTTCTTTCTTTTTTTTTTCTGCGAAGTACCTGGGTGACTTTAGGGCAACTGTCTTATAGATGATGCAGAAACACATGAAGATTATTTGTGCATACAGTGGGAGCCAGTGAAGGACGATCAGGGCCGGGGTCATGTGGTCGTTTCTGCGTAGATCCTCGATGAGGCATGCAGCCACGTGTAGGACACTTCTCAGGGGCACAAGGGTGGACAATGGGAGGCCTTAAAGGAGTGCTTTGCCCCTATCCAGGTGGGATCGCACCAGTGCTTGAGCGGTGGATCTAAAGCTGTCCAGAGGAATGAAGGGCTTGAATTCCTGCAGGAGGGAGAGCGGATACCAATATGTCTGTGCTTCCTTAGCTATGTGTGTCTTGAAGGTGAGGCGTTTGTCTATGTGGAACCTGAGGGACTTGGCGCAGGAGGTGAGCTTGGGTATGAAGTCATCGGAGTTCAGATAGCCAGGTCTGTATGTCTGGGTGTTCAGTGGTGTTGATGAGGAGTAGGAATTAATTCTTGGAGTGTGTTGAGCTTAAAGTATGCCCTGGACATCCAAACTGGATCAGCGAGAGGCAGGTTATGAGCCTATGGATGTCCTTGATGGAGTCTATCTAGAGGTATATCTGTGTGTCCTCTACGTATTGGTGGATGTCGTTAGTGGCTAGGAGGGCTCCCAGAGGCTCAATGTATAAATTGCAGGTCACTGGGGAGAGGATGGGCCCCTTCTGAACTCCATAGGTGACAGGTAGCATTGACGATCTAGAGGAGTCCATTTAAACAAACTGCTGGTGTTTGGCGATGTAGGAAGTATTATAGGGCAAGGCTGCTGATTCCCCTCAGCCGCCCCCGCCCCCCATGCGCCTATGTAAGTTGTCCGTAAGCGCCTGGTGGTCTACTGTGTCTAGTAGAACCAAAAGGCTACAATGGCAGTCATCAAGGATATTGATGTCGAGCACCTGGATGGTTGCTGTCTGTGCTGCATCTGGGTAGATTTGGAGGAGATTGTTGGTGTCTGTGTGTTGCTGCAGTGGCTACCACTTTCTCTATGATCCTACGTAGAAAGGGAAGATGGGGATAGTTACCTAGGTCGTCGGGATCCAGAGTGGGTTTCTTTAGTAGATAGAGGATTTGTCCTGTTTTTATGGTCGATGGGAAGGTGTCTTGAGTTAGGGAGCTCTTCGTGATCTCCAGGTAGGGAAGGAAAGCTTCTGCGAGAGGGTCTTGAGGATGGATGCTAAGAGGATGTCGTCTATATACGATGTAGCTTTGAGGGCATCCAGTGTTTCTACCAGGTCTTCTGGATGTTGCCCAGAGTGTGGAGATTTTGCAAGGAGGGATGCAAGGTGAGTGTGTGGATGCATAGCTGATGTGCTGGCGAATCTTACTGATTTTGTCCATGAAGAAGGTGTTGATGGTGGTGGATTTTTCACTGGAGTGTGGTATGGCAGGGTCGGGTAGTGGGTTGACGCAGTGCTTGACTGTGTTTTCTGTGTTTACGGCATCTCTACACCAACCCCCTGATCTTTCAAATCAAAGCCTTTCTGCTGCACCTACTTTACTGGTTTGGTTAGACCCAAGTGTGAAAAATGCCTGTAAATCCACTAGGTTGGCCTCTCTGAATCTCATTTTGGTCCTAGTGATTTTATCACCCTATATTAGGCAAGATTGTATGCAGAACCCTCTGGGAAGACTGCACCGGCCCTGTCCTCTTGGCAATAGTTAACCCAACCTTTGGTATAAGTCTGTACTACACAAGTTGGTAGAGTGACTGAGCAGCCAGGCCTATCTCAAGAGGGGTCAATGTGAGCTGTAGGGTTGCAATATAGATTCACAGTGACAAGTATCCAAATCACACTTAAACTCAAGGTTTCGTGATTAAAAAATTATTTATTAATTGAAGTCAGTTTTAAAATAACGCACACCTGTGCCTGCACTGCTTTGCGCCAAAATACGTGAAAGAATGATTCCAAACAAGTCTCTGGTTAGTTTGTTTTTATTTTGTTAAAAGTTTTAGCCCTTTGTGGATGACGCGTGTTTCGGTGTCTATACTTCGCCTTTTTTAAATCCGGGCCTTTGTAAGCTTGCAATTCGCCCACTGTATAGTCTGATTCTAGAAAGTCCTGGGTTCATTCCCACATGCAAATTCTATTTCTCGTGCTCCAAGCGTCGGGTTGAACGTATTTTGGCGCAAAGCAGTGCAGGCACAGGTGTGTGTTATTTCCCAAGATTCTTAGACGGGAGTAGAGGAACTCGGTGTCTCTGTGTTGGCCTACACTCATGCGCTAAATATCAATATAATAAAGAAATACATTAAGGGAGGAATCAAAGTACAAGGAGCATTTTCAAAATGGGTCGCGAAGGTACAAGTACATGATATCTGTACAAAAAGTTCCTCAAAATCAAAAAACTGTTTTAAAATAAGCGTTCTTTAGAAGGGAGCAAATATGTAACACTTAAATATACTTCAAAATACACTCTCAGTTTCAGTAAATCAGTAGATACCCTTTTGGGAAGGCACACACACTTCCTACACCCTGTGGTGACTTCACTAACTAGGACACTGTGGACATTGATGTATCACTGGTACATTTAGAGCAATACTGAGCTTGGTGTCAAAAGGAAAAAGTTAGGGAAGGAAACGATGGTTAACACATTTCTCTAAGAGGTAAGCACTTTTGACACCCCAATGCAATGTAAATTAACCCTTTCCCAGCTATAAAAGGTAGAAGGTAATGGACCAGAAAAATTGGGGATCCAGAAACCAGATTTGGCTAGGAAGACAGAGGCCGAGAGACTGGCGGTTCCCAGCCACGATATGGAGGCAGGTTTTAACTTGTTTGTATTTATGGAAGTTTCAAAGGGTAGGGCTTGTTCCCTACTCTCCGAGTTGAAGGCCACCAATGATATGCTGTACGCTATTCCATCTGCAGTAGCTAAACGAGTAGCTCTAGTTATTGCCCCATTTATGACGAAGTTTCTAAATAAATCTTTAACATCAGGTATAGTATCCCAAATTCTGAAGAAATCTGTATTAACTCCACTATTAAAGAAATCTAACTTGGATCCTAAGAATCTTCAAAACTATAGGCCAGTGGCAGGATTGCTGTGGCCGGCAAAGATTCTAGAAAAAATGGTGACTTCCCAGCTGCAAGAACATGTGGACCGCGAAAATCTCCTGGACCCGTAGCAATCTGGCTTCCGACAAGGGTTCGGGACAGAGACCGCGTAGGTGACAGTATGGGATGACCTACTGAAAACGGCAGATCAGGGGGACATGTCCTTGCTAGTCATACTGGACCTGTCTGCTGCATTTGATACAGTAGACCATGGGATCCTGTTGAAACGACTGAGGGATGTAGGAAAAATCTCAGAACAAGCCCTCTAATAGTTTGAGTCTTTTCTGTTTAAAAGAGAACAAAGGGTCCGGCTTGGTGATTTCCTGTCAGATTCTGTCCTACAAAAATGCGGGGTTCCTCAGGGATCTTCACTCTCACCTTTGCTTTTTAACTTGCATGTTAAACTGCTTATGGACATACTGAGGAAACATAACATCAACTTTCATTCTTACGCGGATGATACTCGGGTGTTCTTAATGGTGCAGAGAGCTGAAGACACATTTGCAATAGTGGAACAGTGCCTACAGGAGGTCCAGAATTGGATGTGTGCTAACCAATTGCTGCTGAACGCTAGCAAAACGGAAGTATCATTATTTGCCTCAAGACATCATCTGAAACGGAACAAACAGATATTGCCACCATGTTTCCTAGGAGCGCAGCTCAACTTTGCAAAGAAAATCAAAAATTTGGGCTGCGTGTGGGAAGACAATATGTTGTGCAGCGCAGATTAGTACAAAGGTACAGTCAGCATTTGACACACTAAGATTACTGAGACACATTCTACCATTTATTGCAAATGAAGATAGAGCAGTGGTTGTAGGGACACTTGTAAACGCGCGCCTGGATTATGGAAATGCACTGCTGTCAGGAATACCAGCATTCCAGCTGCACAGATTGCAGGTGGCCCAAGATGCTGCAGTTAGGTTAGTGTGTAGGTTATCAAAAAAAGGCACCAATCACCAATTTGATATCTCTACATTGCCTAGCGGTGAAAGAGCAAATTGAGTTCAAAACTCTCTGCCTGGTTTTTAAATGTATAAATAAATTGGCACCATGCTATTTATCTGACAAAATTAAGAGCCTCATTTCTAGTCGGCAGTTACGCTCAGGGGAAAAGAATTTATTCCAAGTGCCGCTGTCAAAATAGGTGAGCAAAGGAGACCGTAGATTTGGGGTCTACGGACCCAGACTATGGAATAAGCTTCCGGGACATATCAGAGAGGCCAAGACACTTATGATATTTCGCAAGGCTCTAAAAAAAACCATTTGTTCTGTTGATACTTCCCATGGGAAATGCTGACGGAGGCAATCTACTTACTATTCTGGAGAAAGACCTTTCAATAGCCACAGTTTCCATCTGTGCCCAAATACGATTTAGTTTGTCTGGTGCGTGATACAAATGACTAAAAACTCTAACTTAAAAGTAAAGAATGTACGACTTTTGGAGGGACAGATCAAAACACAAAATCAGAGGTTAGAGGAGTCTTCAGGGAGCCGGGACAGCCAATGTTAATTGAGCAAAGTCTAGGGGAGCAGAGGTACTTCTTGAAGGGAAGTAGTCTTGCACATTGAGTTTTGTTGAATAAGAAATCGCTGTTGGGCCACAAGCTGAGAGGCTTGTAATGGGCAAAGCTGCAAGCAACTCTGCAAAAGGCAATAAATGCAAATTTCAACTGAGAGCAAGCAAGCTACACAATAAAAGGTAAGTAGCCCTTAGTTTACAGTACCTTAGGTATGAACAAATTGGTTCCAGCTGGCTTCTGTTCCTGTTGTAGTATGGCAGATCCTGTTGTTCCAGGGCCTCCGTCATCGGGACAAGAGGAGGACGTCTGGGGACTCCTGAACATTGCCCATTGCTGCCACCGACCTTCAAATCGTAGTGCAGATCAGCAGCACTTTGCGGTTTCAGCTTCTCGCGAATGGCACCACTCTGGTTCTTGGACACCTTTTTGAGCTTTCCTTGCTTCTGGGGTCCAGCACTTTGTTGAGGTGGCTCAGGCTTGGTTAGCCCTGCTTTGAGGCAGTCTGGAGGATCTTCCTGGAGCTCTGGTCCGGCTTAAAAACAATGCACTCTATTCTGGTGTTCCTGTCCCTGGCACTCGGTTCCTGCAGCAGCAATAGAAGTACACCCAGCAAAGAGAGTATTTTCAGATGAGTTCATCTTGGGGTCGATTGGTTCCACCAACCAAAGGGGAGAAGTTATACTTTTGCAGGGCTCCTCTAGTCGAGGCGAATTCGGGCTTCGGCACTGCAGCAGGACTTCACTGGGCAAGCCAATGGTCCAGGAGTTGCAGCAAACTTCTCTTCCAAGTTTTTCTTCAGATTCCTTCGTCCAGTGGTCGACTCTGCCTTCCTTGCAAAAGACCTCGCCTTTTATGCAGGTCTCTCCCATTCATTTGCAGCCTAGCTGTCACTCACACAGCAGGGTTACTGTCCTCCAAGGACAGCGAGCCTGCCAATCACCTCTTGGTGCATTCCTGTAACCAAGGAGACTAAGCACAGGCAGTTTCGGGAACCTCCCTCGCTTCTTGCCCTGCCAGACACTGGAGCCAAAGGCGAGCTTCACCAGTGAACCCTGCTAAAGACGAAACAAACAAAGGGTCCAAACCTGGTGTGACGCACAGAGTAAATCTCAAGGACCTTTCCAACAAGAAATGGCAAAAAAGACAACCGGGGCCATTTTGACAAAATGGGCACCCATGGGTGTATTACTGCAACTGCAATAGCAGCCCGCGGTAAAAACACACAATGGTAGTAAAAAGTAAACCACTGCCTCCAGCCATTAACTGCAGAAAGGGTAACATGAACATTTTACATGAGAAAGTAGACAAAGGGGATACTAAGTACTCCCTCCAGCACTCTATGGAAGATGGTGTGCGCTGGGTCTACAAAGTTACTAAAGGTAAGCAAAGTCAATTTCACTGTACTGCTCTTGGAAACAGTAGTTTAACCAAGAGAAGGTGTTTAAACCTTTGGGAAATCTGAAAGTGTTGTGTGTCACCATGTAAAAAGAGGAAGCCTATGGAGTTTGTCAGACTCCAAAACCAAAAAAGAGTGTGGGAAAAAGGTTGCCCTCTCAAGGATAAAAAGTCCTAAAGTCCAGCAGAAGAGCTGGGGGCCTCTAAGGTAGAAGGGAATTGGCACATTTCTGAGAATTCTCCCTAACACCCTACATTGGTTTTAGGGAGTAGACTGGTGGCAGCTTTAATTTTAGCTTCACCAGGAGTGCAAGCTTATTTGCCACAGTTTTAGCACAGTGTACCTTATTGGTAACCATTGGGGGTACTAATGTATTTGTTTATTTTAAGTCCTGCTCTATACCATTTTGTTTTTGAGCCATCCCTTTTGTCTTGGGAACCCACAAATAAGGCCTCAGTTGCGTGTTGTGCATGCATGGGGACACTCTGAGCCCTGCCCTGCAACCTTGTTACGATGTGGACTGGTTTAGATAAGTCCCTTGCCCCAGACTGACCATTAAACACCTGTTGGGTGCTGACCTGAAAGTTTTTTTTTTTTTTTTTTTTTTTTTTTGGGGCCAACCAGATATGCAGGCCGCTAAAACCTTTTTGTTTAGGTGCTGTGATGGGTGATTTGAGGGGTGGCTTAAGACAGTTCTTGTGTTCATGGGTTTGTTTAGATGAGTATATGATACTGCTGCAATACAGTTGTTTTCCTTGAAGGCTGTATGTTTACTTACCTGCAAGAACGATTGTCCATACTGGCTTGGTTTGTCTCATGACTGTAACTCAGTTTGGATTTTTGGAAGCTGGTTGTCCTTCCTAGTCTGTCACGCCCCCCTTTTAGTCTGTTCTCTCCCTCCCACGACCCCCCATCTCCTCCAGTCCCCAGTCTTCCTCTTTGGCTCGGCTCGGGCGTCCGTGCTGGGACTGCCTCTTGGCCAATTTACTGCTTCTTTACAATGTTTACTGCCACCTTGATTGTATTGGGACACCAATACCCTGCCTCTTTGGTTCATTTTGTCCTTCCTGGGTCACCCCGAGTATCCTCTTTGAATCAGGACTATTTCCTGCTGGTTGGCTGCACCACTTTGCACATCAAGCCATCTTAATCTGCTTTGCTTGGTGCTTCTGTTTCCAGGGGGCCATCTTCCCCACTGCATATGATTTTCTCTTTTGACTATCTGGGCCATCATTGGTTTCCGTTCTGGTTCTTTGGTGACTGGAGTCTGTAGCCCGCACTTGCTAAAAGAGAGTTGTGCTTGCTGGTTGTACCCTCTCCTGAACAGTCTTTTCAGGAACAGCCATGGAAGTAGTTACCTCTGGGCCTTGAGTAGGTGGTTGTATCAAGATGCATCCCCTGGGGGTCCCAACTGATGTTGCACTGCTAATTCCTATGTGGAAACTTTGATCATATCTCACGGTCTTAAGTGACTTTGGAAGTACTTACCTGCCTCTGGAATTTATTTTCCTGGGTTCCCATTCCATTTGATCAATGGGATTTTAGGCCAAACACTGTAGTTTTAGCAAGTACACTATTTTTATTTTTATTTTTAAAGTCTTGCAGTAAAATCCTGCTTGAAGAATGACTTATGTATTACTGCAAAGTGTTTGTGCACTTACCTTTCTAGAAGTGTAATGAATTGGTGAATGAAGTTAGTGTTTTCTGACATTTGGTGGCTCTAGGTTCTGTTCTGAACGGTTTTCCTCCTTTCTTCTGTTTAGGTACTGTGTAATGTGCGTTTGTATTTTATAATGTGTTCTGGAGCAGTGGTCTGGAACCTGCGGCTCTCCTGATGTTTTAAACTCCTGACTTCCATTATTTCTCACCATTAACTATGCTAGCTAGTGCAAGTGTGAGTTCTTCAAAACATCTGGAGAGCCAAAGTTTGCAGACCCCTGTGGCAAAGGTTTGGGCATATTTATGATATATTTAGTGTTGGCGTTTTCGGTCTTGAACATTACTTTTATTACTGTGTGTTTTTAAAATGTCTAGGGTTCCCCTTTCCACACTAAGCCTTATGTATTATGTCTAAATATCACCAGGTAGCAGACTTGCATTTTCATGCTAAGAGTGGCGTAGGTCTTAACTGACCATTACTGTTTTTACTCATAGTATGTGTTATGGTTAGCCTTTAGTACTTATTTACCCGATAGATATTCTATGTTTAATTTTATAATAAAGTGCATTTTTTCAGTATGCCGATGTGGGAGTTCTGGACTAACTGGGGGTGCAGCCTGAGCTGCACGGATGAGCAGCTAAATCTTGAGGCTCTAGTGGGGAGATACTGTTAGGAAGAATTCTCATAAATATGCTAATTTCCTTCTCCTTAGAGACCCCCAGCAAATTTGCTGGATTTTGAGGGCTTGTTTTTTTTTACCTGGCGAGTACGAGTCTTTCTTCCCACTCTCATGTATTTTGAAGGTGTTTTACTCTTGTGTTCCTTTTTGGTTATGGAGTTTTAGACCACTCCATAGGCATCATCTTTTCATGTGTGTCACACAGCACCCTCAGTGCAGTGACACATGGAAGCCTGTTAGGCTGTCCCAAGGTTTAAATGCCTTCTCTGGGATAAACTACTGTTTCCCAGAGAAAGTAAAGTGAGATTGACTTTACTAGTCTTTTCAAATTCCTAGACCCAGCACACCCTATCTTACAATAGAGTGCTGGAGGGATTACCTAGTATCCCCCATGTCTAGAAACTCATGTAGCAGTCAAATGCTACTTTCCTCTCGAAATGGCTGCTGGTAGTGGTTTTACAACAAACTACCATGATTGTTCCGGAGCGCGAACACCGGTAGCGTTAAATAGCAGGAGCCATGTTTTTCGAGATGGCGCCTGAGCCCCCTTTGTTTAAACAGGTCCTGGTCTTCTTTTTTCGCCATTTCTATTTGGAAAGGTCCTTCTAGAGTTTGTCTCGACGCACCAAACCAGGTTTCGTCCCTTTGGCGGGCTTCAGGCTGAAGACCGCCTCTGGTGCCCAAGTGTCTTGGGTGGGCAGGAAGTGAGGGAGGTGCCCAAAACTCTGTGCTTAGTCTCTTAGGAGACCCAAATGCACTCTGGCGGGATTGGCTGGCTGACTGTCTGGCAAGGATAGCCACCCTGCTGGGTGAGTGGCAGCTAGGCTGGAATGAATGCGAGAGAAATGAATAAAAGGCAAGTCTCTTGACTTGGAAGGCAGAGTCGACCACTGGAACGAAAGAACTGAAGACGAGCTTGAAGAGGACTGCTGCTGCAACTCCTGAACCGCTGGTTTGCCCAGTGAAGCCCTGCTACAGGTCTGAATTGCCAAGTTCATCTCGACAGAGAAGCCCTGCAAGGACGACTTCTCCCTTTGAGTTGGTGGGACCAATCAAATCGACCTGTAAGCCACCTGGATACCATTCTCGGAGCTGGTTGTATTTTCCTCAGAGTGCTGCAGGAAACCGAATAACCATGGAGAGGGACACCAGTTTGTGTGCTTTACTACAGCTACCGGAATCGAAGATTTGCCAGTTGCCAGCTTAGCGAAAAAGTCCCAGTGCAGTGCAGGAGTCCACTGACGTCCTCCCTCTTGTCCCCACGACTGAGGCTCAGGAACAGCGAGATCTGCAGGAACTCCCAGGAACAGAAGTCTTCAGCTGCATCTTGTGAAAACCCGAATCTCTCACTGCGAAAGTGCTTGAAACCTTGCCAACTTGCAGGCCTAGTCAGCTTGTGACCAAACATATGAATCTTTCTTTTGTGAACTACTTCTGGGAACTTTGGCAAATACTTTTCTGTCTAACTACCACAACTGCTTCACCCTATCCAAGACTTTAGTCCATTGACTTTGGCCTACCCTATTGCATTGAATTGGCTCCTCTGGTGAACCCAAACGATTTGCACTGTCTAAGAGTAACTGTAATATTGTTTTATTAACCTAAGCCTTTTTGCTCTACTTCAAAGTACTCTGAATACCATTTTGCTCCTCCTTCAAAGTAGTTTAAATGCCTCTGACCTGTACTGTGTAAAGTACTTAAGTATATTTGTGTGTGATATAGATTGCCTTCTAGTGAATGTTTTATAACTGACTGTGAAATAAATGAATACTTGTTTTACCAAGAAACCTAGAGTATAAGAGTCTATTTGAATACTTGTGATTGTAGACCACTGTGTAACATCACAGCTCACATTCCCCTCTTGAGAGAAGCCTGGCTGCTCAGCAACGCTACCACAAAACTGCGTAGTACAGACTTCTACCAAAGGTTGGTTTTGCTTACACCTGTAGTCCTAGTTGTGTGTAGTGATCCCAAAGGGTACTGCATACAAACTTTGCTTAACTGATACGGCAGTGATACGAGGAAAAATGTGGACCAAAATCAATTGGGGACACCTCATCTGAAAGAGCAAACCTAGAGGAACAGAAGTTTCCACTCCTGTAAAAAGGACTGAGCACCCATCACCAGACAGTTCGACATAAGTTGGCCCCCACAAGATGGACTAGCTAATTGTCTGCACAACTCCAACCTGAGCTGAGACGCAACAGTGCCTCACCTGGAGATTTGTGAGGGTCGGCACTCCCCTCCTTCCGCCCCCCCGAAAAAACATCAGCACCCGAAACGGCCTGGAGGCAGAGGCTGCAGTCATTGCCAGCGTCCATTGATGAGGAGAGTGGTGGGGCTGGAGGCCTACGAAGGACAACTGGCATGGTGCAGCTTTAAAATAGAGATGTCTGCATTTTCGCAAATGAGGTGTTGTCGAAGACTGGCTGGCTTACGCAAGGTAAACTCCTCTGCTGCCCAAATGTGTGGTCAGATAGATGCTGTGGGCCCTCTCCTCTACCAAGCCCCCCACCCCCACACACATCCCACAAATTTGATTTCTCCATCCTAAATTGTGACGAGGAACTGGGCCTTAAGGGATTTGCGAGGACCCTCACTAACTAGGAATTCCTAAATAGATCTATGGCTCCTTGCAGATCCCTTTATGTTAGCAGTATGACTAAGGAAAGGCTGATTGGGGGGGGGGGGGGGGTGGGGAGGGGAGAAGATTTACTTAATAAGAAAAGAGCACAGGTCGCAGCACTAACTGGCTGCAGTATCCTGAATCTCTGATCAGTAGACTGGAGACAGATTGAGGAAATGCATCGAGGCCACAAGGGGCCCAAACTATGCTCCAGAAAATCTCAGCAGTCACCCAGTTGGCCACCAAAGACTACCAAATCCTGGAAGCAATAGCAGCCTTATGCACGTCCTTGGAAAGTAAGATTGAAGAGGTCAAGGTGGATGTGTCACTACTAAATCAAGACCGGAGAAATGCATTGGATCGAGTAATCCCCAGCCAACAGGACTGACAGAAACCGCTAATGAGGTCACTACACTATGCCAGCAGGTATTCACTTTAAAATCCTGTACCAAATTCATGGAACATAGAATGGAGGAAGTAGAGGGTAGGGTGTGTTGAATCGTCGTCGTCTTATCCTGACCACGCTCTGCAAGTACAGAAAAAAACTGCAGATCCTTTGAAACAGCCAAAAGCAAATTACGGCTTCTCTGACTGAAATATATGCTCCTAATTGAAAGCCATAAATAATAATACAACCAATTCACAAGAATCCCTGGATTGGATCGAGAACACTGATATGACCCGAGCCTAACAACGCAAGAAAAAACACATTGGATCTAACAGACACGTCTCAAAAACCAGTGGCAGCGGTGGATGCAGCGAGAACACCCAAGAAACCCAGATGAATGTTTATAATGCCCCCCAAACACGACATGTGCCATATAAAGACCGGAGGTCTGTGCGCTCCTGCTTCAGCTCGCAATTGACTAGTTAGGATGGCAACACAGCCTACCAATGTTAGATGTTAAAATCTTTACTGACCAAACATTTCAAGCGAGGGAGACTGCGCAGCACCCACTTGTATATCCCAGATCCCTAATTGTGATGCCACTTGAGCTCCTTTTCTCCTTCCTCACTAGTGGACACCCGAGTCCCCTGCACTTGGGCTCCCTCCCCAAGACTTGATTTTCTCATTGGCTGTCATCCCATCTGCGGTTGAGCTCTCAATTGTTGGTTGTCTCTATGGTGCACAGACAAGATTCTCTTATAGGTCACACCATTGAGTGTTCAGTTAGTACACAGATTTGTTGTGGTTATATTGCATGTTTTTTTACATCATGCATTTGATCATTGTGAAAAGAGATGGATGATTGCAGGAGTGGGGTGGGGGAGGTTGATCTGGACGGTGAGGTGGGAGACAACAGCAGGCTATGGAGTAGGGACAGCTGATCTGAACGGTGCACCTGAGAAAAGATGATGCCCATTCAATTGGCAACGTGGAATGTGAGGCCTCAACAACTTTGTAAATAGCTGTCAAGTAAAACAGTACATTATCATTAAGTGTTTACCAAGGTCCTGCTGCAGGAGACACACCTAAACCCCACGCGGTAAGCAAAAATACTCCAGAGATGGGGAGGACATGAATGTGGCTCTGCATATTCTTCGTATACCAGAGAGGTTCTTATCTGGATAGCAAAAGGGATCCTGTTCACTGCATAATCTGTCCGGAAAGATGGGAAAGGTAGGGTAGTGATTGTCGGGACGTCTAGAATAGAGGCGATTTGTTTCATCATGTATACAGCCTGAATGTTAAAACTGCACCCTTCATAACACAGATGCTCTCCAATTACGAACTGATCAGAGAAGCAATATAGTTATGGGGAGGAGATTTTAATTGTGTGCTAGACCACCACCTTGACAGATCCTCAATGACAGACCGCACCTCTCGCTCGCCACGGCGGCACTATGACTGGTCGTAACTAAATTGGCATTAAGCAATATGGCGTAGAGCCCATCTGCCCCCATGACAACTTGTATTCGTTTTACTGTCGTTCGCATGCGGTTTTATTCTTGTCCCCACTACATGTTCACTGGTAGGGAACATGCATGTTTGTTTGAGGGGAGCCACTTATTTGGGCAGGGTTCGCTGTTTATAGTGAAGATGACAGTCCCACCCCAGATCTCCCTATCCCACATGGAGACTAGACACAGCACTAACAGATGTTCCTTTTAGCTCCACCATTAAGAAAACTATTAGCCACTTCCTTATCGAACAAAAATACACCTTGATTCTTTGTTCTCTGGGAGACACTTAAGATACATGAGAGGGAAATGTATCTCTACCACAATGGGAGTCTGCAAATAATTGCATAATCCACTGGCGCAGCTAGAAACCCAAATGGCCGTACTGGAAAATTCTCAGACCAATAGTGTAGGAACTGAAACGGAACTCAACGTACTTAGACTGAGATGCCTTGATAAATTGCAAAGGCTGTGAAAACATGATACAGAGGTACATTCTGAAAACCTACATAAAATAGGTGAAAAACCAAGCAAACTTCTCTCATGGCTGTTAAAAGAAGAGAAGCTTAAGACCATGATAGACTTGATGATACTGGATTCGGGCGACCAAAGTTACACACAGAATGAGATTAACGATTCCTTCAAGGAATACTACACTAACTTCTACAGTGAGTGTAGAAATAAGACACACTACATATTATTGGTTTACCCATCCTCACAAAGGAACACTCCCAGTCACTAGATGCTACTGTCACCATCCATCCAAGACGTTCAAGAGGCAATATCCTTCCGAACCACGGGTAAGACCCCAGGGTCAGACGGATTGCCTATTGAATTCTATGGACGATTTAAAGGACAACTACAACTTCGAGTGGATGCCTTCCTTTATGGATTTGATAAAGGGACTCTGACTAATACAATGCTGGAGACTCTGATGCGTCCCATCCTGAAGCCTGGAAACTACCCACAAAATAGAAGCTCATACCGCCCTTTGTTCATCCTTAATACGGACGCAAAGGTCCTCAGTACAATCATAGCCAATAGGTTGAAACTGATAGATTGCCTTCCCTTATCCACTCCGATCAAACAGGCTTCATCCGTGACCATCACTACACCGAACTGCCGTAGGATTCATCATGTTTTAGCAGAAACCCAAAAATACAACAACCACTGTAAAGACTGGAGGGGGGGGGGGGAGTCTGTACTTCTGCCACCTACATGCCAGACTAAAGTCACTGAACAACTGCAGCAATGCTCTTCAGTTGGTAAAACGTGGCAAGCAACCAGGTTTAAGCTTTCAGGGGGTGATGCAGGCAGGTTCTTAAGTACAGTGTTTCCCCAAAGCCCCCACAAAGGAATGTCCACACACTATATTAGGTGATAACACTGCCTCTTTATATAGAATAAGGTTTTCTACTAATACCAAATATACATTAATAACACTGTGCATGGAATACTTATTCAGCAAATGGTAGGTGAGTTCTTAAATAAGGTGTAACCAGCATAGAATAGGAAAGAAAGGCAGGTCAGTTATGAACAGTGGCAGGATGTTTTTCTTTAATTCTGATTGAGGATTCCCCCCACCTGGGCAACATATAATAGAAAAGTTAGGGAGTAACTTATGTTGTCTTTTGCAACCCAGTCCAATATTGTTCAATAATGTTGTGCTTTGTTTTCAAAAGTTTCTACCACCCCAAAGTACCTGAGAGACCACAGGAGAACAGGATCCAAGACGACTCTGGGACCCCTGGACTACTCCTGAGGCTACAATATGCTTTTCCTCGTCACAGTACCTTTTGGTGCCTTGGCAAGCGAAGTGGGCGAGTTTCTCTGCTTTACTCAACGATTCCCTCAGAGGATGGACCCCCTTTGTAAGAAGGAGCCACTGGGATGCGGAGTCCAAGAATAAAAAGGAACCAAAGTCTTTCGGAATGGCAGCAGTTTGGCTTGTCGCAGTGCTCTCCTTTTGGTTGACTATTTCTCTGACTGTAGAAGTCCTGTGAAGAAGAAACGTGCTGTGTCTCCTTGAAGGCTTGGTGGATGAAGATAAGACTCCTGGGACCTGCGGTTTTCTGACTTTCTCTTCTTCGGTGCTGCAGCACAGATCTTTGGACTACTTCTGGCGACCTGGAATGTATCTCGGACCCTCACCAAGTCTAGACCCTTGGGATGACTTTCATGGCGGGAAAATCTGGTCCAGTAATTCTCTTTTAAAACCTTGTTTTTCATGTATGACGTGCATGGAGTCTTTAGTCTGCATGGGTTTTTGATGGACCGGAAACAGCTGCTCAGTCACTTTGTGTGCTCTGTCAGAGGTAGCTGTGCACCACGCAATGCCTGTAGTCTATTTTTAACACAGGCTGCATTCCTCTTGGCACAGAGCTCTTTACCGTGCTTTGAGATTTTAAAACTACATAGAATAACACTTACAAGTGTATTCAGCTAATGGTTATTTGCACCTTTATAATTAAATACTAACTATCTTCATTTAGTGGCTGGCCACGTCTGTGTGCGATTATATTTGCATGAAAAAGGCTTTCTTGGAAGTATGGCCCAATTGTAAAGCGCTTGGGGTCGGGGGGTGCAGGAAGGGCGCTAGCTCCTCCCCAACAAACACTATACGTTTATTTATCCTTTCATCCTTTTATCCTTTCAGTTCTGAATGACCTTACTCGTCTGGCGGACTGGGGTGGGGGTGTAGGCCCTGATCCAGGCCTACAGATAAGGTGTGTGCAAGGCCTTTTTATGCATGAAAATCTTGTAAATACGACATTGACATTTTCTTGAAAAAAAGACAGCTTTACTTTCCTGTGCACATTTACACACAAATTTAGGGCAGTGCAAAGATCAGGTTACTTGACAGAAACCAGAACGCTGCCTTGATTTTTAGCTACAGTATGTAATTGCAAGCCATGGAAAAAAGCCTCTGAACAGAATGTTTCTCTGAAGATTTTCAAAAAATGAAACTGCACACTGTGATGAAAGGAGTGGTTTCTTTCCATTCAGCTTCTGCTGCATTGATGCCCATGGAGCAAACTGTGCAGATATATTTTCCTAGCATTTTAAAGGAGTGTTTCATTAATAAGATGAAAAACTAAGTTGCAATTGAGAATTAATCTTTTGTAACAAATTATGTATTTTTTTTCCCCCAGTGAAAGCAAACCAGTATTGCACAATTGTATTTTTCAGAGTTCCTGTGCTGTGTGCATAACCATGCAGCGGCAGATAATTTTTACACTTATTTAATTTACACTCTAATTATAAAAACAGTGTGTAAAAGGATAAGTATGCCCAGTCTAGCTTACATCCATTCATCCTTGCAGTCAGTGGGGTACATTATTATAAATGGTCAGTGGCAGTAGGGTCTTTGCTCAAGGGTGAGTGATTGTCATTACACCAATCAGTGTGTTCTAGCCTCTCAAATCTTCCAAGACTACAATGAAAACATCCAAAACCTGACTCCAGGAAGTGCAAGCGCTGTTCAAAAACAAACTAATGAAAGTTATATTTAATTGAAATAGAAACTCAGCAAAGCCTGTACCTGTGATAATCCAGATAGGTATTTAATTGTATGTAGCGCTTCATACATGGTTCGTCCAACATCTATACACTGATATTATACCTCAGTCGATACTCCGTTTACTGGCCCCTGAAGGATGTTAGCCAATAAGATAGCTCAGTCAGTTGAGCGCATGTTGCTTCGATTCTGTGTGTGATCTGTAGGTTGCAGGTTCGAATCTCGACAATGTCAACTCAGCCTTTCATCTTTTTGAGGTAGATAAAGTAGTACTGACTTCCGTTTATGGTAATTGTGCTAACTATTTTCTGTGTATAGTGCATTGCCAAAACCGCTATATAAATAACCATTTGACCATGAGATTAGATATATAATTTGGCATGGAGTCCTTGCCTCTCTGCACTGTTGTATCATAACATTGGCATACCGTTGGGTAGTAATGGCTCCAGGAAATTAGGACTTTCCTTAAACATCAAAAGACAATTCTGCTATCGAACCTCAAAACACACAATACAATTCATGTTTGCTTTACTATGTAATTGGCTAGGTGTTTGTGTTTTCAACATTTAAATATATACAGTAGAGATGAAATGGCCAAACCTTAGAGAACTAATGAAAGCTATATTCTGTCACAATGCAGAAAGCTGCCGCATAGTAATGATTTCCATACAGTTTTTGCACACGTCAGCTGAATGTCACATACATGTTACTCTCTTGCAAAGGAGAAAAGTCATTTTTACTCCAAGTTTAAAAATGGGAAGTAAAATACTCCCACCTCAAAATCTTATCAGGGAGACTGCCCTGATCCTTTTAGATCTACCAGCGCCCTTTGACAGTGGACCACGTTGTGTTGCTTAATTGCCTTACCCTGGCCGGCCTCCAAGGACATGTCCTTTCCTGGTTTTCATCCTTCTTGACGGACAGGAGCCAGACAATAGTTGTATCTGCCTTTTCTTCTTCTCCTCCTACTCTGCTGTCCTGCAGTGTCCCCCATGTATCGCCTTGTCGCTGTCCCTGCTCAACATTTATATTCGGCATCTAGTTTTGCTCATCCACTCCCATGGCTTCCGCTGCTGACACACAAATCATTGTCAGTCTGGCCTTGGCCTAGCCGGATACAGTGTCTCTTAGCTTAGGGATTGCTTGGCAGCCGTGGGTAGGTGGATGGGCAGAAACTGGCTGAAATTGAATGGAGACAAAATGCAGGTACTGGTCCCTTCCACCCCTGCCCCTCACTGCCCTCGCTCTGGTTTCCCTCCTCCTCCCCATTCTGGTCCTTGGCTTTCTGGCCCTCCGAGCTAGGCCTTTGTTCTCTGGTATCTGAGTTAAATTCTTGTCATCTTTATCCACTGCAGCTCGGGTTGGTGCTGTCTGCAAGGCTGGCTACTTCCAGATTAGAGTTCTCCGAAAGGTCTTGCCCTTTCTTCCCAGCAACTTGGTGGTTGCCTCTCTTACTCTTAGTAGCCTGGATTACTGCAACTCTTAATTTTTTGCCCAACCTTTGTATTTATTCCATCGTCTGCAAATGCTTCAAAGCCTGGCAGCCCGTATAGCTGCCAGCACCTTTTATGGTTCTCGCATCCATCTCACCTGTACTCCGCACACTTCATTGGCTGCCTGTCCGCTTTAAATCCCTCTGCATTGTCCACTGAGCCTTCCATGGCCCGGGGCAAAGTACCCATAGGAAAGGTTTCGAACATATGGTCTGATGCGCCCTCTGTGCTCTCAGGATGCTCATCTTCCTTGTTTCTTCGTTCTGTCTCCAGAACGGGGGCTGCACCTTTTCTATCACAGCTGCTAAGCTGTGAAATTCACTGCCCCCTAAACTTCGATTGATAGAAGACCATCTTGTTTTTGGCCATGCCATCAAGAAGCACCGTTTTTACGTTATTTCCGCTCCTGTCCGTATCCCTCAGTGGCAAGATGCCTCCGACATATGGGCACCATATATATATATATATATATATATATATATATATATATATATATATATATATATATATATATATATATATATATATATATTAAAAAAAATGTCCACGACCTAGGCACTATAATTGGACTGATCTGTTATACCTGTGTATATATCTGTGTGTCAGAAGCGGCCTCAGAGACGTGGAATTGGTAGAGGAAGAGGTGCGGCTTGACACTTGTGTGGGTCCTTTCCTCTAGCAGACGAGACGAGGCGAGTGAGCCGAGGCGAGCGAGCCGTGTGAATCTACGAGCCGCGAGCCGTGTGAATCTGTGCCCTGTGCCCTGTGGGGCGGACGGATACATCAGTGGTCTGTGAGTACACTGTGAGACCCCGTGGGACAAGTAAGCACTGTGGGCTGCCTTGGTCCCTGGGTAGCGCGGACTCACGAGCTAGCGCTCCATAAGGAGGGCGGGGACGGTAGTAGCCCGTGCAGTGCCTGTGAGCACTGGGAAAACAGCTCCGGGTGCTCAGACGGTGCGTGTGAGCATTTCAGTGCTCTGCAGGGTGACCCGCGAAACTGTGGCCCGTGAGCACAGTGATTTTCCCCTGGGGCCGGGACAACTACCTAGCTAGGGAATTGGTGATACTCGGGGGAAGAAAGAGGGCTTCGAGTAAGCTTAATAAATAAAAAAAAAAAAAAAAAAAAAAAAAAGCCTTGGCAGTACTCAGGGCACAACACTGGAACTTATACCTCCGGTGAAAGGTGGCATTGAGCTTAGCATTGAGCTTAGCAAGGCATAAGCAATTGAAGTGGCCTTTGGGGGCGGGGGGCCTTTTTGTCTTCAAATAAACGGAGTAATTTTGTGCCACAGACAGACCCCGGGCCTCTCCTAAAACACTTAAAGGGGCCTGCACATTAGGTATGCAGCGGGGGGAAAGACCCTTGCACTCTGCTTATAATCTAAGGAACAAGGTACAAGCAAAAGCCCAGAAAGAGCTCATGGAGCCGAAAAAAAAAGGGGCCACACGCAGGAAGAACACTAAATATGAACTCCCAGTAGCGCATGGTGCCATCACGGAGTTTTTCCCGGTGAACCCACCCCCTAAGACAAACTCTACCATAATAGACGAAGAACCTGCACTGAATGAGGAGCCGGCGCAAGTGTCCAGAGTAAGTCAGTCTATCAACTCTTCAAATTATGACGATATTGACAACAACTCCCTCTTGGACCTGTGCCTCACAATACAGAGGGGAATGCAACCACTTATCCCACAGATCATCTCCAGTGGCACCCCGACCCAGAATGACAACAGCAGGAACATCACAATGGAGGAGCATAATGTAGCAGGTCACCGTGAACGCCTTTCCGCCTCCCCGAATTTGGTAATGGTTTCGATGGAGGACGAGTCGGATGAGGAGACTATGGGGGATAAGGGATCGGTAGCCGGTCCCATTCTACTTGCTGAGCTACAAACGTCGGTGGGGGCCCTCCAATTTGCCCTAAAAATACTGCTGCAGATGACAGGCCGTATCTTGGCAAATTCTGATGCCATTGTATTGGCATTGGAAATGAAGAACTCACCGAAAGAGGACGTGGAAGAAAACCTAGTAGAGGCTCTACAAATTGCCAAGGAGATGGACGAAAAGACAGATGAGAGAGAGGCGAGTGTGGGTATGGAGGAACAGGAGCCTAATATCTCGAATGAAGAAGTCCTCGCTGAGGAAATAGATTGGGAGCAGAATGACAGTCCACAGGCCCCGCTTACACGGAAACAGCAAAGACTGGCAAAAAAAGCTCGCAAAAATAAGCCGCCCAAAGCAGGCCTGGTGCCTCCTACGGGGAGTAATGGCCCTGTGATCGAAACTCGATCCAAAAAAGCCCGGAAAAGGATGATGAGAGCAGCTGCGAGGATGGCAGGGAAAAAAGGTCCTCTGGAAGATTGGTTGAAACCCAAAGAGAAACAAAATGAGGAGGATCCTGACCTTACTACCGGAGAAATCACTGAGATAGAATGCAAACTAAGTATGATAACTCTGCCTGAGACCCCAGCAAGAGAACCATCAGAACCTATACTCTCAGAGAAAACGAAGGAGGCCTCAGATAACCACATGAATCGTATCTGCCTTATAAAGAACTTATACCCAAGGGACAGCCACTCCTGGCTGGCACGATCGGAGTTATTGACTAGGTTATACCATATACCTCCGCTTCGTGTATTAAAATCAGAGGATTTCTTATTCATCGAGCCTTTAACGGGCCCGAATCCCAACGTTTCGGCCCTCCACTGTGTGTTCCTGAACACTGCACAACTCTTAAGAGAACATAAGGAAGAGCTGAAAGCAGTAGACATTGCTATAGATGTGGACCTACAAGAGAAAGACCTGTCAGCAATTTTTGTAACCCCAATTGAAATAGCGAACGCTGAGAATGCGCCCGGTCAGATGACAGAGGAGAATCCACTATTAGCAGAAGTACAACAAGCAATCAAGGCTTTATTGGAGTCACTTCCGCAGTTGGTGCATAAGCACTGAAGCCTATCATTGCTATCCTGGAATTGTAGAGGCTTCTCCCACCTATTGAGGGCAGAGGGCTCGTCTGATCTTTTGTTCCAACATACCTTTATCTGCTTGCAAGAGACTTGGGCTCGGGAACCCCTTCTATTGGATGGATATGTTGTTTATCAATCACTGGCACAGAGGGGAAGCATAGGACGTCCTTTCGGGGGTCTACTCACGGGAATTTCTAATACCTTGCTGTCACAGAAAATCCGTTGCCGAGCGGAGGACCAATTACTGGCAGTAGAAGTGACGTACCCTCAAGAAGAGGGAAGTGGTAAGCTACTGCTTATTAACCTCTACAATCCTCCTGGTGCAGGTATAAGAGAGTCCTTGCAAGAAGCCATACAAGATCTACTGTCGTCCTGGTCACTAGGATTAAACAACACCGCAGTGATGGTAGTGGGGGACTTTAACTGTCATATGGAAGATAAAACTAGCATATCTACTAATCCTGCCCTGAGTACCAGATGTAAGATGACCCACGGGAAAAGAGAAAAGGAAGGCCTGGGCTGGTTGCAATTATTTGAGTCCTGGGACTTGGCTATGATTAACGGCCGCACCATGAGTGATAGGCCGGGGACACACACTTGGTCCAACGGATCTTCAAGGAGTACTCTGGATTATGTATTCATGTGCCCCCTCATGCAGACAAGAGTGGCTGACATGTGGGTAAAGTCCAACAGCTGGAGCGATCATGCGGCAGTACTGTGCTCATTCAGGACTCAGTTTCCTGACACTCCCAAGATAAACATTGGAAGTATTGCAACTAACTGCACAGGAACTAGAATAGTTTGGTCTGAAAAGAATGCCAGAGCGGCCTCAGAAACACTAAAGGGTGCCCTGGAGGACAATGGGCGAGTCTTTCACACTATGACCGCCAATGAAATTGAAGAGTGGATATCCAAATTCTCAGGCCTTCATGCAACAACCAAAAAGAATATTACACAAGAGGGAAAAGTGCCCCTTCCCTTTAATGGGAAAATTAGAGATGCTAAAAGAGAAATGAGAAGAAAGATACGCAGCCTAAAAGATCAGAACATCACGGTAATTCGATATCAACAGAAATTAAGATCAATCAGAAACTGTTATAGGTCAGAGGTGAGAGGTATTAAGGCGATCGAGAAGAATATCGGCTACCAACGTTTGGTCAAAACTATCTGCTCCAGAAATTCGAGAAGCATATGGGCGCTATTAAATGAGAATAGAACCAAGGTCAAAGGTGCAACAACTAACCCAATAAATAAGAAAGTCTGGGAAAAATTTCTTCTAGACCGTAATATGGAAGAAGAGGGGTTGGCAAATAGGACCTTGGAAAAACCACCGATGTCACAAGTATTTGATATCTCTATGGAGGCAATACTCAACAAAATTATGAATTTCAAGCCCTCCAGAGCCCCTGGCCCTAATGGGCTAGCAAACGTGGTGGTAAAAAATAACCCGGCCTTCTGGGCAGAACTATTCTCTGTACTCTTCAACAAGGTATTTGTAGGGGGAGAAATCCCTCGAACTTGGCAAACGGCGATCCTGATCCCAGTGTACAAAAAAGGTAACCGCACCGACCCTAACAACTACAGACTATTATCGATGCTGGGTGTGTCGGGCAAACTTTTTGCTTCCCTTTTACTCAGCGAACTGCATAAATGGGTGGAAGATAAGCAAATACTCTGCAGATTTCAATGTGGCTTTAGACGGGAGTTCTCGACTGCACATAATCTTCTTGTAATGGACATACTACGCACGAGAGCACTCAGCAAGGATCAGCCACCATTATATGCTCTGTTTATTGATTTCAAGGCCGCTTTTGATTCAATCCCTAGAGCCAGGCTCTGGAATAAATTAGAAGCATTGGGTTGCCCCATAGGTTTGTTATACTATCTCAAACTACTACATCGAGACACCATGGTGAGCCTACGACTTAATTTGGAGGGGCATTCAACCCAGAAGGTTATTCAAAACAGAGGGGTGAAGCAAGGCTGTGTAACAGCCCCCCTCATATATAATCTGTATGTACATGATATTCCTGCGACACTCGCGGAGGCAAATAATTGTCCTCCAAAACTTGGTGGAGAAAAGTGTGTGGTCTTGGCATATGCAGACGATCTGGTAGTACTAGACAACACTATTGGCGGTCTCAGACGTTCTGCACATGTCCTCTGGGAATATGCCAAGCTTAATGGTCTAACCATCAACCTGCAGAAGACCCACGTATTAAGATTCACTAAGAAAAGAACAACGCGTGTGAACCTGATAGTACATGAACAGATAATTGTGTATGCCCCTTCTTATCGCTACCTCGGAGTGGAGATAGAGCCTCTAGGCGATTATACACTCTGTAAACAGGATCGGAACAGCAGGGCTCTCCAAGTGATCTCGCTTATTGCATCCTTTACCAACAAGCAAGGGGGCTTTACTCTATGGGGAACTCGCCATCTCTACATGCAAGTATTCGCACCAATGGTCATTTATGGCCTGGAGTCATTGCTGACGATGAATCTGGCATGGTTACAAGTACTGGAAGGAAAGTTCTGGCGACGTATGCTGGGACTACCTCCGGGGGTGCCTATGGCCTTGATAAGACTGGAGCTGGGTCTTCCTTCACTCAGGGCTATGGTACTCAAAAGAAGAGCGGGTTTCTACCTCAAAATGACAAGTGGTTCCCCTAACGCCCTATTAGGGACACTCCATCAGGAATTAGACAAAAAATCTACCACTGCATCTCTATACAAAGATATGGGTAAATTTCTTAACGAAATTGGCTGGACACACAGAGAGGCAATTGTTACCAAAGATATGCTAAATGCCTTGAGGAAAAAAGTAGACCTATGGGATTGGTTAGAGAACTTTGCCCACTTGGAATCCCTCAAAACCTATCATTTTGTGACTTACAGAGTATACAAGTTCATGAAACCTCAGGACTATCTTCTCCTATGTCCTACTAGAAGACTCCGCCGTTTCATCATCTTATTCAGATTGGAACAACTGCCCACCCTATCCAGAATAGGAGTAAGGGAAAATATACCTGCAACAGAGCGAACTTGCCGAGTGTGCAAATCTCCTGTATGTCTGGAGACGACAAGACATGTATTAACGCAATGCAGAGCAAACAAGAAGACTATTGTCCACTATCTGGGAGAATTTGTGCATGATCCATTATCTATACCCAAACTTATGTTTTGGCGTTATTGTACGAATACATCGAACATGCATCTATTCATAGCCTTGTATAATGTCTGGCAACAGATAGAACATGAAATGGTAAAATGAGCAAACTCCACCACTAACTCTTGGGTAACAATCCGGAGAGGCACTTACACTTGACTGAGCTGTCCAAATATTAGTTTTGAACAATATGAAGGTTGTATCAGCAATTATATTTATCCTGACCCTTTACCCCAATTCCCACCCCTCTTGTTTGGACTTTAGATTTTAGATTTGTTGTGTATTTGGTGTTAAACAATAGAAGGACGAGTCTAGATGTATGATTTCTATATGTATAATTTTCATTTTAATGTCTATTGATATATGTGTAAAGTTTGAATTTATTTTTCATACTATATCACATTAAAGAATTTATTTAGTTATACCTGAACTCTCCTAATGGATTGTTTCAGTGCATCCTGGAGATATTCAAGAACTTTGGTAGGATTCTGTATCAACTGGGATAAATCATGTGCATTTCCTCTACATGATAGTAACGTTTCCCTACCGATAACAGTTTCCCATGGACTGAAATGGTGCCCAGACGTTCTGATATCTGTGGCAATATACACTGAGACACGGGGGACTTGCACGCCGAAAACACACATAAAGCATTCGACAACTTGATAGAATTTTGGAATAAACTACCCCTCTCTTTGATAGGTAAGGTGACAATATTATAGTATTTATTGAGTGCAGACCTAGCTTAAAGAAGCAACAGAGCGCTGTACAGGGGTATACAACAGTACTGATGCATAACAGAGTACTTTCCAGAGGTAATGGAACAGATATACAGCGGGGGTAGGATACAGAGGGGCACATAGGAGGGGTAAAGCTGTACAGGGTGGCGGAGAAGGTCGGACGGCATCTAGCGAGTCAGGTGGCAGAGTGCTGGCCTAGGTGTTGAGTAGGCGAGACTCCTTGAAGAGCTATTTTATCAATTGTAGGAGCATGTGGACGAGTCTGATGCCGATGGGAAGGAGGTTCAATAGGCTTGAGGAGTAAGTAGAGAATGCTTGTTTTATGGTCCTTTCCTTTTTTTGCAGCAGTAGGTTTCAAGTTTGCACATGCCCTGGCTTCTGGTGGTGCACTGTCTGCTGGAGATGCTGAGTTTCTCTGCGGCGTAGCTAGGTGACTTTAGTGTGACTGCCTTATAGATGATGCAGCAAGACTTGAAGGTGATTTGTGGGAGCCAGTGAAGGTCGATGAGGGCCGGAGTGACTTGGTTGTATCTGCATAGACCCTCAATGTGTGTTCTGTAGGAACTACTGCAGGTGGGTGGGGGGCGTCTGCTCGCTGTACCATGAGAGGCTCCAGGCTTGTTGGAGACGCTGGGGGGGGAGGACATCTGGGTGAAAGGAGCAGGGGCTTTGGCCCCTGCCACGAACCCCTCTGATCGCCTGACAAGCACTGTTCTTTGCATAATGGGCACAAGGCCAAGCAGGCCCCAATGGACACGGCTCCTGGGCAAGTTAGAGTGAGGTTTGCAATAGGTCTCAGCCTGATAACCAAAGTTACATGGAAGGTCAAATGAGGGTGGGTTGGGTGTGGTGGCGAATCGGTGTATTTATATCACGGTTCGCTCTTTCCCGGAACCTTGGTTGATGTTCATGCCTCCCAGCAGCCTCAGCACTTCTCACATAGAGTAATGAGTGGAGTCCCCAGTCAGCCTCCTCCCCTCATTTGCTTTGCCTTAGTGCACACTGTGTACAATGGATCTCTTCTGGCAGCTATCTGCAGAATCCAGGCTTTTGCAAGCTTCTCTAGAAGTAACTTTTTACATTAACGGAGGGCAGCAGGGTGACCTTACATCCCACAGTGGTGTAGCGTCAGCTGAACAGAAGAGACAAGGCAGCGACATGATGGCTTTTTGCTGGGGACAATGGTGCCAAAAATATATTTTAAGCCCTTCAGGCCCCTAGACCATCAATGGGACAGGGTTAAAACAAAAACATGTTTCAAAGTGTTTGAGCTTCACCAAAAGAACCTGTGTTTAACAGGATTGAAAAAAGCCTGACTTTCGAAGCACATTTGGACTGTAGTGGTGGTAAAAGGGGGGGGGGGAAAGGTTTCAAGGTAACCCGACAGAGGGAACTGTGGATTCTTCACGTTTCCTAACTCTAGAAGAAGTGGCCAGCAACCGCATGCCTAGTAAACGGTAATGTTCTCCACGCAATAATTAAATCCATCATCTTACCTAGGTTCCTTTACCACTTTGCCAATAGCCCCTTTTTTAATCCCAACACAGTTCTTCAAGACTCTGAATGCTAAACTTGTAAAACTGTTATGAAGTCAAGGATTTCACTGAATTTCCCTGCAGATGCTCTGCAGACCTATTACCACGGGAGGATTGATTTTAAAAGTTCTATATGGCTGCACAGTTACAATATGTGGCTCTCTGACGGCATACATTCTTAAATAAGGTTTTTGGGCATCTCGCTCGGACCTCATGTGCTGAAAAGGGACCATATTCCCCAGACCGCCCACTGGGCACAGAAAGTGGCCTTCTCTGTCACTCTGAGAACCCTTAAGGGAATACTGGGAAACACATGGAGCGGCGACATGGAGCCAGACACATGTGGCTCGCTGCAAAACACTCAACTCCGCCAAGGAACCGCTCCACTTTGCCAACAGGATTGTCCAACCAGCAAGCCAGTCACCCATCGACCATGGGCAGCCAAGAATCAATTTAGCCTTGAGAAAGACCCGAATGAACATGTGTCAGATGACCTACTTAAATCACTAATTAAATCTTGTATATGAAAAACGTCATCCTCCTTTATTATCAGCGCAAGCATTACGGGGCCAACCCTTTTATGAGACTCTAGTTGACAGGACCTCCCAGAAAGAATTGAAGGTTAGGGCGGCTTGGGACATGGATCTGCGATACACCTTTGAGGACACCGAATGGGAAGTGATTCTCACCCACCCTAAGAGGGTCTTGAGAAATGGGCAGTTAAAAATGTATACAATTGAATATTCTCCATAGGGTCTATTTGACTCCAGGCAGGCATGTTCCCTGCAACCATGCATGGCAGTCCCAAATGTTGGATTGCAGATGCTGACTTGCTAAACATGCTATGGCATTGCCCAAAAATCACCCATTATTGGTGGGAAATTAATGATTGGTTAACAAAACTCTAACCCGTACAGAGCCAAACCCAGCAGCTTACCTCTTGTGCCTCAAAACACCAAGCTCATTAAAGACACTGACTGGTAGGATTCTCAGCTTGGCCCTGGTTTTAGCTTTACGAAGAATAGCAATGTCATGGAAATCCCAACAGGCCCCAAGACTCCAATTGTGGCTTCACGATCTGGGAAGTGGAACTCAACAAGTTGAACCATATGCAGTGGAAAACCAAACAAAATCAACAAGCAGTTAAGCTGCAATGGGAAGCCATTTCCTTGAGCATCAACCGTACAACTGATGAGAAACCCCTGTGACTATCCTGAACCACCTTTTCAAACCATGATCTCAGAAAAGCCATACTTTGAATGACTTAAGTAGATGTGTTGGGGCCTAGGTTACTTGCCCCTTTTGTATTTAGTGGGGCGGGCAACTAGTGCAGAAAACCATAGATGCATGATACTCCAGTATGCTTGTACCTTGCGCTTGAGTGGCCGTCCTGTGGTATTAAAATCAATATCTTGTATAATACAAAATCCAATGAGCCATGACGTCTGTATGTTTAAGAAAATGGTAATAAATTTAAAAAAGAAATATGGTCTAATTGTATTTCACTGCCAGCTCTGTTCCCTCTCGAGTTAAGGCTACGGCTCGGCTGCAGCTAACACTTTCAAGACACTGCTTTTTCCTTTTGGTGGGAATCTGTTTCGGCTTTAGGTTAGATGTTTACACCGCATTCACCAGAGCTGTGCCAAAATCAACCTAATGTAGTCTTATCTGCTGTAGATGTTTGTGTGGATGGAAACGATTTTGTTTTGGGCATGAAGGGAATTCCACGTACAAGCACATGGTCTTGAAGTCCTTAGAGCATTGACAAATACCACTATACAGCAGTACTATGACATTTTTAATTTGATTCAGACTCTTCAGCACCATGTTCAGTGGGGAATTGTTGGCACTGGTCCCTAGGCTTTTGTCCAAAGCCTGCGCCTGAATGTTTGGGGAGGATGGGATCTAAACTTGTTTCTGTACTATCTGTTGCCGCTCTGTGGGTGAGGGGATTGCACATGCCTGCATCTTCAAATGATGGTGATCTATGATTCAAGTCTAGTTCTGAAATAAACTTTCTGGGTAAGGGGGTGGAGGAGTGTAGAAGGTGATGGCCCTGCATGGAGCTGAATGTGTGAGACATTGCTGGATCTTTGTGTGTTTACATAGCGAGTGGAGTGCCAGCTGTTGCAGGCCTTGCAAATTCTTAAATCCCACTAGACCTGCAGGGCAAGTTCGTTTAGTTTACATACTCGACCTAAAAGAAGTGCACTCGCCCCATGGTGAGGGGTGACGACATATTTACAAGTGCTTTCTGTAAAATGGTGCATGTCACCATAAGCACACTTCATATTTAGTGCATTTCTACCACCCACAGGCAGCAGTGCACAGTGACACCTATTTGCCATTTACTGCAAAGTTCTCAATGTCAAATAAAGCATCCCTATACTCTCCAGCAAAGTCGATTACCATGCAAATGGTACTCGCCCGTCATAAAATCTCCTCGCCAATGCAAGTGGGCTAGTAGATTTTGCGAGCCTTGGAACAGATTAGTCAGTAGTAGGGCGTGCAAAATCCACTAGCTCACTTACATTGGCAAGGAGATTTTATGGAGAGCAAGTACCAGTTGCACAGTGCCCGACCTTCCTGACAAGTATTTGTATTTGTTTTTTTTATAACGCGCAAACCATCAGGCCTGGAGGCATCAGGGCGCAATTTGTACATAGTTACAGAAATGCATATATACAGACATAAAAAATTACCTGTCAGGGCGACAACTATTGCGAACACTTATTCTTTAAAAAGACTAAAGACTAACCTCCAGAGTGGAGTCGCAGCCGCCTGAACTCCCTGGCCCACGCCAGTGAAGTAACTCGGCGGAAGGGTGCCCAACCACGACACGCCCCTGCACAGAAAGGCAGGACAAGAGAGCACACCTTATCGAAATACAAGGTGAGTGAGGCTGCAAGGGGACACTTGGGAGGCGGGCCCCGAGAGAAGGTGTTTGTGGCTAAAACTGAACTCCTGTCTTCCAGACTAAGCCCACAGCAGCGCGAGTCCCCGGGGGAGGTGCATCCGTCCCAGAAATGCTCCAGACCAGTCGGGTGGCGTCCCTGTGGATACAAGGTGAGCGTTACGCAAGGATGCCATGTGTGAATCCGTTCAGTCGGATCTGGACGTGGCAGACTGTCAGCCAGTCCATGGCAGCGAGCACCGTGATGCGCAGGTTTGCGTGGTTGCGGAAGTCTGGGTTTGCTCCTGATGTACAGTCTCGGCTTCTCAACATGCCCTTTGATGGGGTCCATGTTGGTTGCAGACCTCCAAAGCTGCAGCGAAGTCCTGGAGCACTGCAGTACGTCAACCTCTGCCTTTTCGTCCTAGGACAGCAATGGAGGGGAGGTTCCTTTCGATACTACTCTTCCTTTGGTAGATCAAGAGGAGCTCCCAGTCAAAGTGGCCAACATACGGGAACCAGATCTGGAAAACAAGGTACTCGAGGTGCCAAAGCCTTTTAGGCATTTGCCTCTTTGCTCTCAGGCACTGCCGCAGCCGCGTCAGCTCAGTCATGAGGCCATGTCCCATGGTTCGCCGGTTGGGGCAAGACTGGTGCAGCATCTTGTAGAATGGTGTGCCATTACTTCAGATGTGTGGGTTCTAGAGATCATAGCCCATGGCTAATGTCTTCCTTTCCGGCAGAGGCCTCACGACAATCCACCGGGGAGGTTCTCTTTGAAGCGTCCGGATCCGCTCCTTGCGCAGGAAATCCTATCCCTGCTGGAGAAAGGCGCCATAGAACTTGTGCCTGTAGTGGAGAGGAACAAGGGATTGTATTCCCCATGTTTTTTGATCCCGAAAAAAGACAGAGGATTGAGACCCATCATGGACTTGCGTGGTTTGAACAAGCTCCTCAGGAAGGACAAGTTCAAGATGGTTACTCTTTCTCATGTCCTCCAGGCCCTTTAACTTCAGGATTGGTTGGTGTCTCTCAACCTCGAGGATGCTTACTTTCACGTGGCGATTCATCCCAAGCACAGGAAGTACCTGAGGTTTGCGACTTGCATTTTCATTTTCAGCTGTACGCATTCCCTCCAGTCCCTGTCATTCCACAAGTACTGCAGAGGTTACGGAGGTTTGGTTCCCGGATGATCCTCATTAGTCCGGCATGGGCCAGGAGAGCGTGGAACCCGGACCTTCTAAACATGTCCATCTAAACTCCATGTCATCTTCCCTAATGAGACGATCTGCTCTCACAGGAGGGGGGTCGAGTTCTCCATCCAGAGGTAAAGCCTCTCACCCTTCATGCTTGGTATATGAAAGGCTGAGGTATAAGGATTGGGACCTCCCTGAAGACGTGATGGAGGTGTTGCTTTCGGCCAGAAGGGCCGCAACGAAATCCCTTTGCCGTTGGAGGAAGTTATGCGACTGGTGCAGGGTGCAGAATGTGGATCCTTTCCAATGTTCCATTCCTTTTCGTTATGTCTTTTTTGCTTTCTTTAGCCCACAAGGGCCTGCAAGTAGGTATCATTAAGGGGTACCTGGTGGCGCTGTCCATATTTAAGTGCTCATCTGAGGAATGTTCTTATTTTAACATCCCTTTGATTTCTCAGTTTCTAAAAGGGCTAACTAATGTGTTTCCTCCATCACCTTTCCAGGTGCCGGGATGGGATTTGAATTTGGTTCTAAAGTTCCTAATGGGAGCTCCGTTTGAGCCCTTACATTCTTGCCCGCTGAGACTGTTGTCCTTTAAGACTGTATTTTTGGTTTCGATTACTTCCGCACGCAGAGGGAGTTGCAGGCACTCTCCGCCAAGCCACCTTTCACAGTGTTCCATACAGACAGGGTTGTCCTTAGGGTTCGTCCTTCTTTTCTTCCGAAGGTTGTGTCGGAATTTCATTTAAGCCAGAGGGTGGTTCTTCCGGCCTTATATGCGCCTCTGCATCCTGGTAAGGAAGAGGAGAGGCTCCATAAATTGGATCCTAGGAGAGCTTTGAGTTTCTATCTCTTCCGGATGTCCCGGGTCAGAGTGGACGATCCGCTCTTTGTTGATTACGCTGGAAGGCGTTTAGGTCAGGCTGTTTCCCAACGGACCTTGTCCAGATGGATAATTTTGACAATCTCTGAATGTTACCGGTTGGCGGGTAGGAACCCTCCAGTAGGCTTATGGGCTCACTCTACTAGGGGTGTGGCTGCCTCCACGGCTCTACAGAGGGGCGTTCATTTGGCCTTTGGTAAGGCAGTCCTATATTCTGCAATTTGATTGGGCATTCTAAATTGATGAATTTGTAAATTCTTTTCCCACCTCCATACGTTGGTACTGCTTTGGGAGTCTGTCAAAGATGTGAATCCGTCAGAGGACACAATCCCCTCGAAGAACAAGTTGCTTACCTGGTAACGTTCTTTCAATGGGATGTTCCTCTGATGTATTCCACATCGTACCCTCCCAGCCTGCCCCTCTAATGAATTTCTTATGCGATTGCAGCTTACGTTTCTGCAAGGTTTTCTGCAGTCATACTGGCAGGTGGTTGGTGCCACATGTTCTGGGAAAAAAAATACAACAGGCTATGGGCGTCGTACGTCCTAGATATAACATCCGGTGACGTCGACCGTCGAAGGAGGTCCTCGAGGGAGTGTATCAACGTCATCGACGCAGGACGCCAAAAAAGTTTTCCGAAGCAGCACAGCTGTGGTAATAAAGATTGCCCATGCGACTAGCACAGGAAGTCTTGATTCTATTAAAGACACAGAGGCGAGCATTATACTTAACTTCTTTAATTACTGCTAACCACAGCTTTTTAAATCTTTCTTTGTTTCAATGTATATATTTCTGTATAAACAGAAAAAATGAAACATCTTAGCCTTAACTCGGCTAAACTACATCCCCCATGAGGCTCTTCAATATGGTAGTCCAATAGCCTCTCTCTCACTGTCCAATCAGGGAATCCCTTCTACTATAAGTCACTGCCTCTCTGGGTCCCTTCCTCTTCTTTTGCAGCTCGCTTTAACTGAACAAATGTCTAAAATCCAACTGCCTCTCGTATAATCCAACTGAGTCTGTCCTTTCTACTCTTGGTAGGATCTCCGTATTCTAACTCCGCAGCTCTGCTGCTTTCGTACACTCTAATCTTGGTGATTCTTTTGCTCCTCTCCTATGCAAAAAGAGAAATGTGCACGTTAGGAAGGGGAATACGATTTATCACATGTTATAATCAAACATTTACATAGATTTGCTGCGATATGTCTTACAGTTCATACCATGCCCCTTACAGCTGTATTCCCTTAGGGTGGGATAATGCTCGCCTCCGTGTCTTTAATAGAATCAAGACTTCCTGCGCTAGTCGCATGGGCAATCTTTATTCTATGACAAGACCGGAGGCAAGCATTATGCTTGTTCAAAGCTTTCAACAACAGCAGCTGCTATATTAGATACTGGTTTGAAGTAAAATGTTTTAAATACTGAACCGCTCGACCAGTCTGCTGCTTTCATGATCTCTTGCAGCGGAACTCCGACTGCAAAAGCTTGTGAAGCCATGGCACCCCTGGTAGAGTGCCTCCAAATTTAGACGTGTCTATACCTGCTAACTCCATCACTTCCTTCACCCATCTAGCAATAGTGGCTGACGTAACTGATTTGTATGGTTTAATACGCGCTATAAGCAACTGGGTAACCCCTCTCGGTCTAACCGCTGCTGCCGCTGCCTCATAACACTTTATACAATTCGCCACACACACTTTCTCGTTATTCGGCCAGTATGGGTATGAGATCACTTTAGAATTGGTCTTTGTACGCTACGCTATGGTAAAGGCTATCCCTTCCGGGTAGTACATCTTCCTGTCTATCTCTAGGGCTTTAACGTCTGACACTCTTCTACAGGACACTAAACAGCGGAGTGTAGCTAGCTTACCTGAAAGCTGTTTATCTGACAGAAGGTTGTTACTCGGCCACTGCTCGAACAGATGTATGACTTTTTGGACATCCCATAACGATGAGTACTTGGGCGTAGGAGGTTTGCTCATCTTTACACCCTTTAGAAATCGGGACACCGCTGGGTGTTCCCCTACTGGCACTCCGTCCACTAGCTCGTGTCCAGCAGAGATCGCTGACCTATATACTCCTACAGTTCTGAACGCCCTCCCTGCAGACGGGAGGCTGGCTAGGAAATTCACTACTTGGACTACAGGTGCTGAAATGGGAGATATACTCCTCCCCCCTGCACCATAAGTCCCAGGCTTGCCACGTGGAATTATAGCTCCTGATCGTAGATGGAGCCCATGATAGATTGATAAGTCTTGTAGCGTCTCCTGAAAGGCCTGGCAAGCGCCATCCATGCCTGAAATTCTGCACACTATCAGTGTTAAGGATTGGTCCACTCTCAGAGGGTGAGGGGCTCCTGCTGGATCGGTCAGCAGGTCTTGTCTGTATGCAATCATCTGTGGAAAATCCGTAGAAAGTTCCATCAGACCTGGAAACCAGGCTTGTGATTTCCACTCTGGCGCCACTATCACTATCTGAGCTTCGTCTCTGCGCACTTTTGCTATTACCCTCGCCAGCATCGCAAAGGGGGGAAAAGGCGTAGTGTCTCTGCGACCCCCAATGATGCATGAATGCATCTGTTCCCTGGGCTTCCGGGTCCAGCTTCCAGCTGAAGTAACCCGGAAGCTGTGTGTTTAACCTCGAGGCGAACAGGTACATGTGCAATGGCCCCCATCTTGCATCTAATTTCTTGAATATGTCTCTGTGCAGTTTCCAGTCGCTGTAATCTACTAGGTGTCGGGAGTTCCAGTCCGCCACTGAGTTCAGGGCCCCTGGGAGATACTCTGCCTTGACTGTAATTTTCTTCTGTAGGCAGTCGTGCCAGAAATCCTTTGCCAATTCCGCTAACATTCTGGACCTGGTACCTCCCAGCTTGTTTATATACCTTACTACAGATATATTGTCCATCTTGAGGAGGATGCTGCAGTGCGCTTTGTCTCTGGTAAACGCTTTTACTGTGAAAGACCCCGCTAGTAATTCTAGGCAATTGATATGTAGTTCCAATTCTTCTTTTGACATCTCCCGCCTGTATCTATGTCGCCGCATTGCGCTCCCCAGCCGGACCTGCTGGTGTCTGACTCTATAACTAACCCTGGTATGTCTCCGAAGATGGCGCGGCCGTTCCAGGCTTCCATATTGTGGAGCCACCAGGTGAGTTCGGATCTGCTTTCTTCGTCTAGGGGAACTAGTCGATGGTATCTCCAGCCTTTCCTCAGGTACTTGATCTTCAGCCTCTGAAGAGCTCGATAATGTAACGGACCGGGAAATATTGCTTGTATGGATGCTGCTAAAAGACCTACAATCCTGGCTAGATAACGAAGAGAGATCAGCGGTTTCTTGAGTGCTGTTCTCAGTTCTTTCTTGATAGCTCTCATTTTGTGAGTTGGTAACTCCAAGGTAGCTTTCTTTGTATCTATAGTGAAACCCAAGAACTCTAGCCGCTTGGTCGGCGTAAGCTCTGATTTGTCTTGGTTCACTAGGAATCCTAGGCTGGAAATTAGCTCTATCGCCCATTGAATCTGCCTCTGTAAGCGATCTTTGTTCTCGGCCATAAATAGGATGTCGTCCAGGTAGACAATCATCCGACACCCTTGTTCCCGAAGTGCTGTTGCGATGGGCCTCATAAGCTTGGTGAACGCCCATGGTGCTGACGCTAGACCGAACGGTAGGCATCTGAACTGCCAGAGTTCGTTTCTCCACCTGAATCTTAGAAAGGGTCGACAGTGGGGAGCTATCGGAACTGTGAGATCAGCGTCTTTCAAATCTAGGCGCGCGAGCCAGTCCCCCTTTCTGAGTAAGTCCCCTAGCAGATGGATTCCCTCCATCTTGAAGTGCTTTTACACTAACCAGCTGTTGAATTCTTTCAGATTGATTACTGGACGTACTTTGTCCTTGCGACGGACTAGGGACATATTGCTTAGGAAGGATTGGCCGCTCCCTGTAGCCCTCTCTATCGCGTTCTTCCATGCAGATCCTGGATCTCTGCGTCTAGTAACTCTTCTTCGGCCTGTGTCATTTGAATTCTGTGAGGGGGGGGGGGCGATCTTGCACCGGATGTCCTAGGAATTCTAGAATGAAGCCTTGTACGGTCTGAATAACCCATGCATCTGACGATAGATCGTGCCAGTTGTGCAAATAAAGCAATGTCCTGCCTCCCACAGGGGGATAGGTCACTGCACGTTCTCTCACCTGAGTTATTGTTCTGGTGTCGCTAATATCCGCGTCCCCGAGAACCTCGTCCTCTGTTCGGGAAAAAGGCGTCTTGTTGCCGGGTCTCCCAATACTGGGCCCTGGGGCCTTGTGCTCTTCTGTCATTGAATCGGCCGGTCGAGCGGCCTCTATATCGACCGGCCCCTGAAAAAACTCTCCCCGGGAATACCTTCCTAATGGAGGCTTGCGCTTTCTCCAGCGCTGTGTATGTCCCGACGAATCTGTTCATTTCTTTCACAAAAGTGTCACCGAACAGGAGCCTTTGGGCGCTTTCCCCGGCTTCGTAAGACGCCAGGTCTTAGTTTGTTATCAATCTTCAGCAAAGCCGATCTGCGTCGCTCTGAAGTTATTGCGCAGTTTGCGTTGCCCAGCATGGAGACTGCTCTTTGCGCCCATCCTGCCAATATGAGAGGGTCGACTGGCTCCCCACTGTCTTTAGCTCTCTCGGCTAAATCCATTATCTTAGCTATGGGGCAGGCTAGGTCTAACAGTTTATCCTGGCATGTCTTCCATGCCCTATCCATGCCTTTCCTGGTGTCCTTTCCTGCCTTTGTTATGAATGTTAGCATTTTTGCGTCGAGTTCGGGAGTCTCTGCTACTTTCCCTGTCAGCTCTGGTCTCGGACACTCGGCTTTAAGTCTGAATCTAATGTCTTTCTCCATAGTTTTTCTTATTTTCTGGGCCATATATAGGGCTACTCTTGGCGATGGGGTCCAGTCCGTTGATCTAGGGTGCCTTATTGTGTCGGGTTCAAACATGTCTGACATGTCTTCTTCGTCCAGAGGGGCCTCCACACCGCTGGCTTTAGGCTTGCTTGTAGTTTTCTGCGAGACTACGCTCACTTTGCTTATGTTCTGACCACCATCCTCTCCCCTTTCCTGGTCCGAATGCTCTGAGGATGATGAGGTATCCCCTATTTTTGTCACCCCTGGGGTAGGGGGTACGAGGTTGGGCACGGCTGTCTTAGTAAGAAAGGCGCTTTTCAGCCTATTGAAAGCATCAGCCACCTCTAGGGACTTTATCCTTCCCTGTATCTGCGCCCGGGGGAGTAGAAGAGTGTTTCCTCTTCCGGGCCATTTTCTTCCCCTTCTCAACTTGTCTCAGAGGCTCTTGTGTGAAGATTCCCTCGCCGGGGTCGTCGAGCGTGCCAGCTTTTTTGCCCAGTATTTCTTCCATGTCCATTAACCTGTCTTGTAGAGGCTTGACTCCTAGTGCTACGGGTTGAACTAATGAGTCGCTTAGCACTCTCTTGAAGCTGTAGGGGAGGTCTATATCTTCTCCAATGTATTCCACCTCTTGCTCTGGTTCTCTGTCACTCCCTTCACTCCAAGCCTCGTTATCCATGCTGTACTCCATGGTAGTGTGTGTGCCTCACAGAGGATGGCTATCAGGTTGAGAACTGTAGCTCATACCTGTCCCAGCACCGACTCATAGGGTAACATTGGGTCTAGTGCCCTTGTCCCTAAACTCCCTTTGGCTGTCGAACATGGGCCAAAGCTTCTTTCCAGGGCTAGCCTTCAGAATAGGATAGAGTGGGGTACTTCTAGTAAATAGGAATGTTCAAAGCAGCACTACCACAGCCCACTGAATTAGTTCTGAAATGCCTTACTTGACCAAACCACAGTTGGAACTTTTGACTTTATGGGTGCAAAGCCTTTACATCTTGAGGTTACACTTCATAAAACAGAGGGATCTGGGTGTGTGCTTATTATAACTAGTCTAGCTGTTTTTCCTGCATCTGATTACTCACCTGTTGAGTACTTAAGCAATAGACCCAGACGAGCGGGGTCTTTACCTGGGCAGGTAATGCCTGAGCCAGGTTGCGTTCAGGCTTTAACGTTAGCCCAGGCTTTACCTGCCCCGGTAAAGCCCCCTGCCTGGAGGGGTCTATTGCTATTCGCAACCCAGCTGGTTTACCAGGATTCTAATGGTTGTATTTTTAAGTTCAGAAATGGCAGTGTTGCCATTTCTCAACTTAAAAAAAATTAAAACGAAGATGGCTGCCATGGATTAGGACGAAGGGAACTATACATAGTCCCTTCTTCCTTTCTATGGTGGCCATTGACATGACCGAAATGCGCCGGGAACATTTGAGCGTTCCAGTGCCTGTGAAGGGCAAGTTAAATGGGATGGGGGTGGACGTGGGATATTGAAATTGGGCTCAAGGTTGTGGGCGGGAAAGGTAACCCACTTACCGCATTCTCGGCAGGGAAGATGGTGACCTCCCGCTTCTGAGGAGTCCCGGAGCGGGTGCATTACCATAAGGGGAAAGAACCCGTCCAAGCCTCCTGATTGACTGGGAGGCCGCCATACCCCTTTGCCTGTTAATGATGTTTAATGCATAGGAAATCTTTTTTGCTACGGGTGAATGTATGTGTTATATATGGTTTTTGAAGTGTTGACGGAGGTGTTTAGCAAGTGTGAGCAGGAGAAAACGCTGCAGGAGCATTTTAGCACCATTTGCCATTATTGGGCTGCTGTGCCTTTAAGGAACCTGGAGGAGGTACTGGAGGGTATTGAATAAATATCCAGGGCTACGCAAAGCGTAGCGGAAGTGTTGAGCAAGTGTTTGGCAACGTGTTGGCCATGGTGGGGTCGTATGCTCAACCCGATATTCATCTGAGTATTGGTGGCTTTGATTCTACGGGCCACCCACGACACGGTAATAGAAGTGTCTGACTTTCCTTCACTTTGTTCTACGAAAGCTTTTTTCTGCATCCTGACGGCCTGTGTGACGGAGGACGAAAAGTCAGGTACAGTGACTGGGTGCAGTGAGACTGCTGATATCTTGTGGTTTCTCAGGGCTCGGGGGGGGGGGGGACACGGACTCTGGCAGATCCTCAAGCTGTCGGCCGTTCCCTGTGCCTGAGAAACTATTTCTTTGATCATTGATGCTGCCAGTTAACTGTTCAAAGCATATATTCTAATCTACCCTTCTTTTATTGGGGCTGCGAGCAAGTCCCGCCCTGCGTGATTTATATCGCGGACATTGTGCTGAAACCTGTTGTTCGGGTGGTTAAAGTCTGCTGACTGGGGATCAAAGCAAGCTTTCCGGATTGACTATTGTTTGATTTCTAACGTTATTTGTTTGGGCAAATATAGACGTTAACTTGCTCAAAAGAACTGGGTTGCGAGCGAGTCTCTCCCCTTGTCGTTTGGTCGCGCCTGATCACACACAGCTGGAAAAGTGTAAAAATCACTATTAGCCTAATCACAGCCGGACATTGTTTGAAATCTGCTTTGAAATCTGTTTGAAACCAGCTGTCTGGGCAGCTAAAGTCTGCTGAGTGGGGATGTAAACAAGCTCCCCTGATTGACAATAGTCTGATTCTCAACGTTATTTACTGTTTGGGCAAACATAGACAATAATTTGCTTATTAGAACTGGGGTTGCGAGCAAGTCTCTCCCCATGTGGCTTGGTTGCTGCAGAGCACACACAGCTGAATACGTGTAATTCTCACTGCTAGTCCAGTCAGTCGGCTGATTGGGATTTGGTTGTCCCAGATTATACACAGCTCAATACGTGTAATATTCACTGTTAGTCCAGTCATAGTAGGCTGATTGGGGTTGTGAGCATTTACTCCCATTCTTGTGGTTGTTTATTCGGCATTTGCTATTTTACATATTGTAGGCGCACAAAATTGTGTGCTCATAAATCTTGGAAATATGTAAGCATTTGAAGGCATTAACGCTTTTAAATGGTTGTTGCAGGGTAAGGTGCCGATCGCTGGGCTGGTGACTTTGCTTTCCACAAGAATTCATACTGGCTAATTTTACACTTTCACTTTTTTAACCACCTGCTAAGGCTGTTTTAGCATTTAGTAATTTTTAATTATTTTTAACTTACTGCAGCGTTCTAGAGGAGTTGCCCAGGACTATTTTGGATCTTTTATAACGTTTTTTAATGGGTGTCACGCTCAGAAGCATGAGTGGTACAACAGAGGGGACCCCTCAGTTGGGGGGCAGGGGACTGCCCCAGGTAGTAATTACCCTTCCGTTATCCCCCAAACTACTCCACTGGGTGATGGAGGCTCACAATTACCCATGGTAGAGGACATTGTTTTGGGATCCCCTCTAAGAATCTCTAAGGCGGAGAAGGAGGACCTGTAAGAGGCTAGTCGCGGCCCAGCAAAACAAGTGGACTCGATGGCTGAGGTTGTGGGGTGGATATAAACCGTGTTCTCTCTAATATTGAATCAAATGTGAATTATTTGGTGAGAGGCAGGGATGGTGGAGAGAGACTTAGTCTCAGATAACTCAATACTGGCCCCATTGCTTTCACATGAGTTAGCCAGAAAGGCTTATGGGCCAATGAGCTTTAAATCTAAAGAAATGACAATCCCTGAATCCCCGGAAGAGATGCAGATTTGTCAGAGACCCTCTTACGACACCCCCTTTGTGGCAATCAAAGTATGGGTGGTGGATTTGTGGGTCATGGCATCTCGGGGTTAGATTGGGACCATCAAGGAGGTAGGGGATTGAAATTAAAAGGGTCCTCTTGGGGTATTGGGCCTGACGCTGAGACACTAAGGGTTGAAGGTACTAAAGAGATCCCCCAACAGGACCAACTGCCCCCAGTCGACGAACTGTCATTCCCAATTCTGTCCAGAATTATGGATTCTATGGATAGAGGTTATGACACGTTGAATTTCGAAATTCGGGACCTTAGGAAATCAGTAAAGGAAGTCCTGAACAAGGTACACTTACTAGAGGGATACATAATGGCAGTATCAGTCTTTAATACTCTGCATTTAAAAGGGAATGGTGCGACAGGGCTTGGTACTCCTGAGGAAGCGGTGTGGTGTCAAGGAATAAGGAAGCCCCGTGAACGAGGGTTGGGGCGTGGAAGGGGACCTGGGGTAATTCCGGAAGTTAATCAATCCGAAATAGCCCATCCATCTGTGTCATGCCTTGGACTGGTAGAAGTCCAGGGGAAAAAACCCTTGAGTAGTAGTCCAAAGGCAAAGATCCCTGACAACGATGATAGTGTGGGACATAAACAAAAAAAGCCTAAAAACCAGAAGCTGCCTTCGACCCAGCAAAATAAGGGGTCTAGGAAATGTCTGCGTAATTTAAGGATGGACGTGGATAGACATATGCAGATTGACAGGGATGTCCTGGAGCAGAAGAAAAGAGATTTTGTCAAGTCAAGGAAGGGACTACCAAATAAAGGGCAGTGAAGGCTGAAGCTGGTAAAGCCTCACCACCCCTAAATAATATGCAGGAGGAGGATAGCCCCTCCTTCGATTTGAGTAACATCTGTTCTGGCCTCTGAGGATTCGACCATCATCGATCTTGGTGATGGGAAGGGTATGGGAAAGTGTTGTCTACTGGGGAAGGGCATGGTGATTCCTCTGAGTGGTCCGGCAGACGTGCATGTAGGAAAGTAACAAAGAGGGCATAAAGATTTACCCACCGAAGGTGGAGAAGCTCTTTGCGATCTTCTCTAAGCCAGTGGTGGTTAAAGAATTAGTAGGGGAATCATCTTTGCCTAGGGTTCACTTGTCCATGCCACTTCCACCATCAAGGATAGTGGAGGAAGTAGGTCTGGGTGAACCAAAAAGTAAGTTTGTGGTAGTACCCAAGGGTTCTGTGAATAGGGAGGGGGCGCACAGAAGATCTCCCAAAAATTGGTCACGTCAACAGCAGGCCAATCCCCTACAAAAATTGGCCGTGGAAGATGACCATCTGTGTGTTTTTTTTTTTTTTTAATCAACTTTTTGAAAGCTCTAATAGGCACCCCTTGAATAGACACTACATCTTGGCCCTGATGCATGAAATTCCTAACTTTTGTTTTCTTCAGGTGATATCAAAACAGTTGAATTTGTTTATGATGACTGCTTGGACACGGTAAAGCGTCACTTGATGTCACTTCTAACTAAAGGGATCATTATGGCTGAGAAAGAGCGCCTTTTGGCGCTAGGATTTGAAGTAACTGTAACAGGGCCCTCGATATTGTCAAGTTTGGTGCCAATTTACCAAACTAAGAGGGGCAACATTCTAGAGGAAAGAGATGGCTATAATAAAGAGATTTACAGCTCAAGAGGTTACACCCAAGACCCCATGAGAAGGAGAGGTGACGACCTTTGGGAGGGGGCAAATTATTAACAACGCACATGATGGTCTAACTGGTCACTTATCACGTGGAACTCAAGAGGTTATAAGAACATAACGAAGAATCATGACCTCTTTGCCACATACGATATAATCTGCCTTCAGGAAACCTTGCAGGATATTCCGATAATAGATGATTTTGATGCTGTATTCATTAAAGCCCGGCGAGGAGTGAAGCGAAGGCCGTATGGGGGATTAATAACTGCCGTTAAACGGTCTTTGGGGGTCACCATCCAGACAATTGAAACAGATAATCCGGATATCCTGGTAGTGTTGCTAGAATGGCAAGACAATGGGGAGGGCGCTCAAAGTAAGTGTTTTTTTGGTGAATGTCTATTTTAGTCCAATAAGGGAACAGTGTTACTCACCTGTTATCCACAGGGACGCCACCCAGCCGGGTTACTCGCTGGTATGCTTCTCAGCTTTGCCCTGATGTGGTCTGCGGGGAAGGTTCTGCCTGAAAATACAGGAGGACTGTGTTGAAGACTGACCGACTGGGGTAAGTATCCTCCCTCCACCCCCGTATGATTTCAGTCCCTCTGGCGCCCTCTCTTCACCTTGTGGTAGATTTAGGCGTGCTCTCCGTCTTGCCTTCTTTGCAGGGGCGTGTTGTCTTTCATGGGCGAGTGCGGTCCAGTTACTTCACTGATGCCGGCCCGTTTGATATTGTTCAGGTAGGTCTTATTGCTGTTCTTTAGTTTTGTTGCTAACCTGCATGCCTTTCTTTGTTTAAAATGTCTCTTTTTTTTCCCCCTTAGGTATGCAGAGCTTCAGCGCGGCGAACTGGTTTGGTTGAGCCTCGCTGGTAAATGATGGCGCATTAAGAGCGCTATGATGTGGTAAGTAAGCGCTATGCGCAGCGCTGCAAAGTCTTGCTTTTGCTAACCTGTGTTTTCCTTCCTTGTAGGTCGCAGTGTTCTTCAGCACGAGTGGAATGTCCGGAGTGGTGCCAGCTGAGAGGCGACCAGCCATGTAAACCTTTTGAGCAGTTCGTAATTTGTAAATGTCTCTACTGCTTTCTTTAATGTTGTCTCGATCTTCCTCTTTCAGGTTGTTCTGTCCAGGAGGCATGCAGATTCGAGGAAGCTGTTCTCAGTAGCTGCGAGTGTTTAAAGATGAAGACTGCAGATAAGATGCTGCTGCTAATGATCCTGCTAATGATGTTCCTCTTGTCTCCTTGGAGGTTCTGCTTCTCCGAGGTTCGAGGGAATAGCTGGAGATGGTGAGCGTCACGTTGCAAGCTGCAAAGTAACGCGAAGCGTGTTGTCTTGCTCGGGTGTGGTTTAAATAGCCCCAACAAAATAGTCCAGGTAAAGTAGTCCCTAGGCTACCACACCCAAAACACTAGACCGCAGAGCTTGGTTCTTAGGACCCAAGCTATGTGGATGCCTCCATGTTGGCTGACAATACAATAAAGTAGTTTCCAAGCACATTGTTTTTCATGGTGTATGAGCCTGGCGCCATGAGGGCTTTTGAAGAGGATGCCAGGCTCTAGAGGCCCGAGTCCTGACTCCACCTAGCCAATGGGTTTGCCAGAGGGGGTTTTGGGCGAGGGTCGTGACAAACAGTTGGAGGAGGCTCTGACAGCCGTGTCCTTTACAAAAGTCCTAGCTCCAACATATACAAAGGGACGCACACTAAATCTGAACTGCGCCACTACTATCTCTAATATTACACCTCAAACCTGGACCGACCACCATCTTATCTGTTTCTCATCCATCATAGAACCTCTAAAAGTAGTTACTCGTGAAATAGCACCACCTCTACCAACCAGAAACAAAAAAAGAAATTACTGCTAAAAAACGACTTCTCCCTCCTCCTACCAGCTCTCACTGCTAGCGCCAACAACTCTGACCCTAATACATTAGTTGATACATTTAACATCTCCATGTCCAAAGCCTTGGATATCATTGCCCCTATCAAATTATGTAAAAGTAAACAATCACACCTCAATTCTTGGTTCACCCCCCATTTCAAAGAACTACGAATCCAAAAACGCAAACTCCAAGCAATCTGGAGGCACTCACCTTCAGCTGAGAATAAAACTCTACTTACCAACTTTGCTAACAAATACAAGAAAGAAATAATCCAAACAAAAAACAATACATTCAAAGAGAGAATTAGTAAAGCTAACTCCAATTCTAAAGAACTCTTCTCCATCCTCCGGGAAATGGAAAACCCAATCGCTCCCACAGACAATGTTCCCAAGGGCAAACAATGGTGCACTAGCATCCAAAATGCATTGGCAAATAAAATAATAACTATACTATCCAAAATCGCAAAGAAGAAGGCCACCTTGAGCTCAACAGGAACTCAGGCCATCCCTCTGACAGCTACACCCAGTACAGATGTACCAAGTAGCTGTAAACCATTTAGGTTTACCAACCTGTCCATACTGGGAACTGAAAAGGTTATTTTATCTCTGAAAACATCGAACTGCCAGGGTGACAGTTGCCCGGCACAAGTAATTAAGGACACAGCGAGAGATTTAGAACCCTTCATCTCTAAGCGAATTAATGCCTCCTTTAGATCAAGCATTGTGCCCTCTAACCTCAAAGAATCATGGGTACTGCCTCTCCTCAAAAAACAGACCCTTGACCCAGCTATCCCCACTAATTATAGGCCCATTAAGACGGTCCCGTTCCTCCTTAAAATCATTGAAAGAGTAGCCTACCTCCAGATCCAAAATTACCTGGAGACGAACCAACTACTAGGATCACGCCAATCTGGATTCAGACCACAACATGGTACTGAAACGGCCTTAATTGACCTTAAGACACAAATCGACGAGTTGAAGGATAAAGGTAACAGCTATGCTCCTCCTCGACCTATCGGCGGCCTTCGACCTGGTTGACCATGCAGTATTATGCAAGCATCTAGCGTCTGCCGCCCATTTCTCTAGGGAAGCTATAGCCTGGGTACAATCCTTCCTAGCCAACCGTACGATGAGTGTTTTCCCCCTTAGCTTCAGCGGACCCAACACAAATCACCTGTGGTGTTCCACAAGGTTCATGTGTCTCCCCTACAATGTACAACATCTTCACTAAGCCACTCTTCGACAAACTTGACAGATTGGGGGTAACTTGTAAGAATTAGGTGGACGACACGCAGATCCTCATACCACTAGCTGGCAACTGTCACGACCCTCGCCCAAAACCCCCTCTGGCAAACCCATTGGCAAGGTGGAGTCAGGACTCTGGCCTCTAGAGCCTGGCATCCTCTTCAAAAGCCCTCATGGGGCCAGTTCTGGCGCCTACGGTGCCAGGATCATACACCATGAACAACATTGTGCTTGGGAACTACTTTATTGTATTGTCAGCCAACATGGAGGCATCCACACAGCTTGGTTCCTAAGAACCAAGCTATGCGGTCTAGTGTTTTGGGTGTGGCAGTCCTGGAACTACTTTCCCTGGTACTACTTTACCTGGGCTATATAAACCACACCCTCACTGCAGAACATGCTTTGTGTTACTTTGCAGCTTGCAACGTGGCGCTCACCGTGTCCAGCTATTCCCTCGAACCTCGGAGAAGCAGAACCTGCAAGGAGACAAAAGGAACATCATTAGCAGCAGCATTTTACCTGCAGTCTTCATGTTTAAACACTCGCAGCTACTGAGAACAGCTTCCTTGAATCTGCATGCCTCCCGGACAGAACTACCTGAAAGAGGAAGATGGAGGCAACATTAAAGAAAGCTGTAGAGACATTTACAAATTACGAACTGCTCAAAAGGCTTACCTGGCTGGTCGCCTCTCAGCTGGCACCACTCCGGACATTGCACTCGCGTTGAAGAACACCTCAACCTACAAGGAAGGAAAACACAGGTTAGCAAAGGCAAGACTTCATTGCGCTGCGCATAGCACTTACTTACTGCATCATAGCACTCTTAATGCCCTATCATTTACCAGCGGGGCTCAACCAAGCCAGTTAGCTGCGCTGAAGCTCCGCATACAGAAGGGAGAAAAGAGACATTTTAAACAAAGAAAGGCATGCAGGATAGCAACAAAACTAAAGAACAGCAATAAGACCTACCTGAACAATATCAAACGGGCCGGCGTCAGTGAAGTAACTGGACCGCACTCGCCCATGAAAGACAACGCGCCCCTGCAAAGAAGGCAAGACCGAGAGCACGCCTAATTCTACCACAAGGTGAGGAGAGGGCGCCAGAGGGATTGAAAGCATGCGGGGGTGGAGGGAGGATACTTGCCCCAGTCGGTCAGTCTTGAACATAGTCCTCCTGTATTTTCAGGCAGAACCTTCCCTGCAGACCACATTAGGGCAAAGCTGAGAAGCATACCAGCGAGTAACCCAGCTGGGTGGCGTCCCTGTGGATACCAGGTGAGCGTAACAGCAACTTTGTCGCAGACACAGCTCTAGTAAACAAGATTTACCTCCTCATTCAGGCATGGATGGCCTCCTACAGCCTCTGCCTGAATGACGACAAAACAGAGATACTGATCCTGGGCTCCGACTCTAACCTCAAAAAACTCAGCCCTAGCTACACGGCCTTTAATATAGATGGTAATGTAATCAAGGTGGTAACCTAGGTAAAAACACTAGGTTTCTACCTTGATTCCACACGATCTCTCAAAAAAACAAGTCAACTCTTTGGCCTCATATACAGCCTACACCTGCAAATTAATCAGGGCCTGTAAACCCTACCTTTCCAAAACGAACTGTATCACTCTAGCCAACGCCTTAATAATGTCTAAATTAGATTACTGCAATGCCCTATATGCAGGTGCCAATAAAACTAACATAAACAAAATGCAAATACTACAGAACAATGCTCTTGGAGCAGCCTTGGACATACCCCAAAGAGAGCATATATCTAATATCAGGAACGACCACCACTGGCTAAAAATTAGTGACAGAATTCTCCTCAAGACGCTTTCTATCATCTACAAAGGACTGAACAATACCGCGCCACCATATTTCTGAGCTAGACTGACTAGAAAATCTTCCAGTCACCACACCAGAGCCTCTTACCATATTCTGCTAGAAACCCCCAGATTGAGACTCTCAAAATCAGGCGGTGCGAGCTTCCCTGTTAGGCAAAAACCTGTGCAGTTCCCTCTGGGACCACTGCAAAAGATTTAGGACTACAGGTGTTTGGCAGTAAACCCACTTGGTAGCAGTCTGTACCACACAGATTCACTTGGTAGCTGTGGCTGAGCAGTCAGACTTCCCTCAAAAAGAGTTAGGCAGTATACAGAGTATTCACAATAGGTCAAGAGGACACAGTAGAACAAGTAAACACTGACCAGGGCGTGGTGTAAAAGGGAGATAATTATTTATTTAAAACCACATCTAGAAAAACACACAGGCACTAATAGTAAGCAATTCAAAAACACGGTCACTAAAAGATATACACTCCCTTAAAAGAATATTACATGTCTTAAGTAAAGCCCCACTTATTTTCAGACAGCGGTGAGCGCTTAACGTCGATGGCACTCTAATAATTTGTTTTAAAAAGGGAGATAAAAGCCAAGAACAAGTTGAAACAGATCCCAACACTTTTACCAGAACATAACAAGAGAGGAAGTTCAAGAGGCAGGATCCACTTTCAGAGGATCCAAACGAAATGTGTCCAGAGTCACACGGTTGCAGTACACAAGTCTTGTAAAGGTTCAAAAAGGAGTTGGACCAAAGAAAGGGACCAGTTAGAGGGTCAAGGCGGCCAGCCAAGTCCAGAAGGTTAAGGGGTTATTACCTTGTAGCAATCTTTAGAAAGGGAGGCCTGGCGGACACGGCACCTTAAAGTGGTGAGAACGCTCCTGCGGGGGCAGTTCCTGGCAGCGGATGCAAGTTGGTGCTTCGTCCGGGGGAAGAGAGGATCTCGTCGTGGAGGAAGACAGGAGTCCGTTGCACTGCCAGGAAAGAAACCAGCCGCAGAGTTTCTCAGGTACAAGGAGTGGTCCGGTGTTTCGCGGTTCAGTGGTGAGTGGCTATCCGGCTGCCGGGGTGCTTGGCACGGGCAGTTCGACCATAAACCGGGCTGGGGTGCGAAGAAAGAAAGGTAAACTGGTTGTGCCCACCAGTCGGGGGAAGAAGCCTCTCCAGCCGGGAGATCTTCTCTGTCGGGAAGTGGTGAGTCAGTTCTGCAGGGCTCCACCGGTGGTGTCGTCGTGGTAGGTCGGCTCAGCTTCTCCCTCGTCGGATTCTCAGGTCCTGTGGAGACTTCTGAAGTTCCAGTCCCCAAAGTCTTGCTTTTAAGCAGAAAACCCCTATTCACTCAGCCTAGCTGTCACTCAAACATGCTAAGTGGTGAGCCGGCCGGCTCACCACTTGGGCCAATCACACAAGAGTGTGACTTGAGTTACCAAGGTAACTCAATCCAGGGTGCCTAAACCCCCTCCCACACCCCTGTGGTACCCAGACAGAGTGGCACCACTTTTGGAGGCTTCTGTGGAGAAGCCCGCCAAAAAGTGGAACAAAGGGCTCGACTTGGGTTGGAGTCACAGAAGAGAACACAAACGCCATTTTAGAATAGTCTTGTCAAAAAATACCAACCGGAGAATTAATATTAATTAAATAAACCGGCGGTATGTTCGAGGCTATGAGAATTAAATAATTAAAGTTGGTAGCCTCGAACAATGGGAAAATCCCATAGGAAAATATTTGCGGTCGAATATAAAAAGTAGTTTCCACTGCCACCAGCCAAAAGTCGATCAGGGGGGACGGAGACGTGCCCCCTCGACTAACAGACCCCGGGGCAATCGAATTGCCCCGACCAGTACATCCACAATATGATGGTTTGTACTGGTTTCTGTTAATAATTTGGGACTAGTAAAGCCAATGGTGACTTTACATGCCCTGGGAGACAGTAGTCAGTCCCAGGGTACGGAGTCTATGGTGGGTGGGGTGTCACTATGACACCCCTGTGTTACGGCACGGAGGGTGCTGTGTAACACATACAGGAAAAACACATGAGACCCTATGGAGTAAAGGACCCCATAGCCCATAAAACACGTTACCAGTCAAAGGAATACCATAAATCATGTCCAAGAGTGGGAGAAAGAGTCTCACTCTTGGCAGGAGGAAAAAACAAACTCCAGAAATCCAGCAAAGCTGCTGGGGGACTCGCTAGTTAGGGAGAATTCTTCCTTTAGGCTGAATTTCCTAACACCTGTTAGAGCTGCGCGTGCCTAGAACGCACTCCCTTCTGCACTAAGAGATGAGCAGCCCTACTCTAGATTCGGATGTAAAGTGAAAAGTTGGCTCTGGACTAACAACACCTACCAAACTGTTCCCTGACACTGGACTTCTGCATGTAAATACCTTGAAACCTGTACTACCTTGAAATCTGTTCTATAGACTAGTGTGATGTGATGTACTGACGGCTCCTATATTTGTACTATAAATACTGTAATAACATGTAATGCATTCACTGTATGTAACCAAGTTTAAGTATTCTTGTTACCGCTGCGCCCGGCTGCCCCAGGGTTTTGAGCGCATTATGAAATAAACTAAACTACTGGGCGAGTTTCCCGCTGACGGAGCATCAGTGATAGTTGTCGGAGATTTTAATGCAGAATGTTTAGAGGATAAGTGGTATCTGGATCAAAATAGGAAGTCTGTCGGTAAGGAGGCTCGGGAGAGGGGAAAAAGAATTACGCAAGAATTTGAGGCTTGAAATCTAACGATTGTGAGTGGCAATATACAAATGGATATTCCTCCAGCCTTTACTTGGCAGAATGGGCTATGGAAGACGACATTAGATTACGTCTTCGTCTCACAAGATCTAGTTTTGAAAGGGTACACCTTGGAAGTTATACCCCTGACTTGGAGGGATCACTCTCTGCTTCTATATAAATTGGTGGGTCCAGTCCGAAAGAAAGACCCTGAGCCTTTGGTGGTGGCAATGAACTCGGGAGGGAATGAAGTAAAATGGCTTCCAAGAATAGCAAAGGCATTTCTCAGTGAGATAGCGAATTTACCTGCAGATAAGCTGGTATTTTTATGCTTTTTGGATTTTCTGGGTCAGTAAGGGAGCTGTTGGGTAGGTTAACCACAGATAGTGGTTTAATCCAGGGGTCAAAACAAACGAAAGGCACTCACTCTTTTGATGTGGAGATACAGACACATAAAAAACAAATGCACCGAGAAATAAGGCACATTAGGAAAGCTTTACCTGCTGGTTATAAGGATGAGGTACGGAGACTGAGACACACATAAATAAATTGGGTGAAAGGTAGGCAATTTGTGTTGTATATAAAAGATGCTGAGAGAATGTTGGCATGTATGTCAGGTAATAGGACAGAAAAATTCTGGGATTTAATAAGATCTTCAGGAACCCAGGATTTTCTACAAGCTCAGGCTGTCGGTGATATAGCTTGGGTTAAACATTTCTCTGATCTCTATAGGGTAGAGTGGCTTGAAAGATGAGTTGGTTGGTCGCAGGTGGAATGGAGTGGGGCCATGGTATGGGACTTGGAGAATGTCACTAATTTGATAAAGAAAGGTAAGCGCTCGAATGCGCCGGGGCCTGATGGCCTTTCAAACCTGACCTACAAAGACAATCTGACAGTCTGGTCAAGAGTGCTTTCAGATTTATTTACTAATATTCTTGCAAACAAAATGTTTCCCTATACCTGGTCTGCAGCCACTATAATTTTGATTTTTAAAGATGGTGATTGGTCTATAATATAGGGGTAAAGACCTATCTCCCTGCTGGACGCCTCGAATAAGATTTTTGCGAAAATGCTCCTGAAAGCCTTGCAAAGATGGGCACTGGAATCTAACTCTCTAGATGACTTTCAATCGGGATTCCGGCAGGGTGTGAGCACTGCCACAAATTGTTTTGTTTTAGATTTAATAGCGCACCAATCCAAGACCCAAACTCGGCCTGTATTTTTTGCCTTTCTGGATATCAGTAAGGCATTTGATTTGGTAAATAGGTCTCTTTTGTGGAAAAAGTTAAATGATCACGGGTGCCCGGCTGCTCTGCTGGGTATCCTGGAGGCCTTACACACGGACACAAGGATTAGGGTTAGGCTTGATGCTTTGGGAAGTTATTCGCCCTGGATACAGACAAATAGGGGCCTAAGACAGGGCTGTGTACTGGCCCCATTTCTTTTTTGCTTCTACTTGTTGGGGTTGGGAGGTCATTTAGGTTTAGTCAATACCTTCCCCCCCAAGATTGGGCTCCCTGGTAATTCAGTATCTACTGTATGTGGACGATATTGTTTTATGCGATTTAACAGCTATTGGAATGCAGAGAGCATTAACAGCTATGGAAGATATTCTGGTGAGTCTGGACTTATCATTAAATACAACAAAATCAAAGGTCCTTGTTTTAAAAGGGGGAAAGAGAAATTGTAAAACAGTACCGTGGCATCTGAAAAATGGTAAACTAGAAGTAGTAAATAAGTTTGTTTATCTTGGTGTTGTAATATATGATAAGGTTACAGGCACAGAGTATCAAGAAGACCTTAAGGCCAAATGCTCAGGGGCACTGGTGAAGCTGTGTGTCTTCGAAGGCAAATTCGGAAGAAACTTGCTTTTGCCAGTTTTGAAACTGTACAAGCAGCAACGTGTGCCCAAATTAACTTATGGTGCCCAAACCAAGACTTGGCCCTTAAACTGGCCAAAATTGGAGGGAGCATTGTGGAGAGGTCTTCTGCAACTACCACAATCAGTACCACTTGTAGGGATTTTGTATGAGCTGGGTCAGCTCCCCATTCAGACAATGATAGATTGGGGGAAGTTACAGCTCTTGATGAACATTCTGAACCCCCCAGTGGCCTCGGTTTTGGAGGAGTTAAACCTGGTTAGGCTGCAGGGTCCTCATGGAGTGGGTCATGAGTTGTGAATCAATGCTCCAAGGTGCAGACATATCTGTATAGGATTTGGGCCTCTAAACCAAAAGTAGCTAAGCTAAGATGGTGCAGGTATGTTTGGAAAATTTGAGAGGAATGATTATGGATTATAAATGTTTTGGTGATCATTTTGTGTGGTCTTGTAAAAGCTTTAATGTACCAGCACCTTATTTGAGACTTAGGTTGAACCTGGTATCAACTAATGAAATATCGGGTCGGCGTCATAACATTCCACGAGACCAGAGGTTGTGTCGTCATTGTAAACTCCAGACAGAGACTCTAAGGCATCTGTGTTCAGTGTCCAAATTTGGAAATCCTGCGACTCCAATGTTTACATGAAATTGAGTATTTCTCGGAAGACGAGTTGTGGAGGAGGATCATGAATTGCAATGAACTAAGCCCGAGTATTCATGTTTTAGAGTTTTTAAAGAACGCTGCAGTATTTTCATAATAGGTTGGAATGTTTTCTTAATCCTTGTATTGTGAATTTGTACTATATTTGTATTATATTCTACTTCTAGAGGTTAACTGTGTTAAAAGTACTTTTGTACTGTGGAACACAATAAATATATATATATATGGTATTTGATAACAGTACTTGCCTGTGATTATGTTGTTATGCTTAGTGTGTTCATAAAGGCCTAATCATTTCATTTATTTATAAACTTACTGAATTATTGGTGGTGTTGGGTGGACTCATTTAAACCTGGACCACTCTTGAACTTTTCCTGAGACTAAGCCTTGACTGCTCTTCCTCTCTACCTTGATTAGGGTTTGGCTAACCTTTCTGTGTCTTCCCTGTTTACCATAAATGGGGTGGCCTCCTAAAATCCTCACCCCAGGGACTGGATTTGGAAATCCTGCTTGAAAGCTGGCCTTTGGGTGGCAGCATTGCACCAAATATGAAGTGTGCTTGTAGTGACATGAACCATTATATAGAAATGACTGGTAAATATTTTATCACTGTAGGACTGCATTTCTATTAGGTCGAATATGTAAACTAAGGCACTCGTCCTCCCAGGTCTAGTGGGATTTTTAAGAATTTGCAAAGCCTGAGTATGAAGACTTGTTCAGCCACTGTCTCTTCATTCCCCATCATCAGGTTAATGTATGTTCTGCTTTTTGCGTTCTTTTCAATCAATGGTACTGCATCAGTTATCTCTTCCTCAAATATTCTACTGGCTTCTGTCCTCTGCAGTGAGTGATGATTCTACACGTGACGCAGACGGGACTCTGAAGGAATACCTTGGATCTGGCAGCTGTCTGCCATCTCGTGATGAAAAACAGGAACCTGTGGTAGTTCGGCCCTACCCACAGGTCCAGATGCTGGCTCAGCATCATACAATGTCTCCTGCAGGCCCTGTCACAGTGACTGCTCAGCAAGGCCACCTGAATCCCTCCATGCCGCTTTCTTTCTCTGAAGGCATTCTGAAGGTAATTTGGGGCAGGTGAAGTAAAACTCCAGACTCCTTACACCCAACTCCCATCTTGTGACTGGTTTTATAGAAGGAGCAGTTGGTGTTAATGGGGAGCATCTCTTAATTTCCTGAACTCTCCGGATGGGTAATTTGTATTGAGACGTTTGCCTTCCCTATAATCTGTCTTTGAGGTCCCATATGCTTGTGAAATAGTTTTCATTTAGAGATGTGAGCTGAATTGTGCATTTAGTGGCATAGATGAAACTAAGTGTTATACTGACGGAGGCTCATAACATAACCACTGTATTTGTAGAACTCATGATCACCCTCACAGTGGTTTCTTGGTGCAGTTGACGCATAACAATGTTATAGTTGCCCAACTCCATAAAGTGCGTGGTGTTGGTTGCCCAGAGACTGAGAGTTGAAGGGCTGACCGATTTGTAAAGTGGAACGAGGGATTTTGGACCATTTGTAAGATGGCTGTGTAGGCTTATTGTTGTGCACACGGTTGGGGTGGGCTGTGTATGAGGAAATGTACATGGTGGTCAGAGGAGTGTTGCTGGGTCATGATGTATTACACACCAGTGAAACTGTAGGTTTCATTTCTGTACAAAATCTGTGTTGCAGCTAGTAAGAAGGTAATGGTTGTTACAGGCAGACAAACATCAAGTTGCACCATTTCAAGAGTGCAGAGAAAGTACAGTTTTATCATAGGGCAGGTTTCCATGGATCAGTGGACTGGCAGTGTTTTTGAAGTAATGAATGGGACTGCCACTATGGAATTTGGTGTCTTGCTGTCTGTTAAATGATTCTGTTCCCACTAATCCGTTATCCTTTGTGGCTTTTGCAGACCTCACTGAAACCCTCCATGCCCAGTCGCCCCATTGCTCCAGCTCCACCCTCTTCCCTTTCATCTTTGTCCAAGGTGCCAGGACAGGTGACTGTGACCATGGAAGGCAGCCTCCCGCAAGCCTCTGCCATTCCTGTGGCAACCATCAGTGGCCAGCAGGTTAGTATTTTCCTTGGCATACAGAGTCCACACAATTGAAGTTCCCCATCCCCGCACCCAATATCTCACACTCACACACTTAATTGACATTGCCTCCTCCTCATAAGCAAATGTATTGGCACTATGACACCAAAGAAACGTAGGTCTCCTGTAAATCTGAGGCAGCTTGTACGAGTGCGAACTACATAACAAGGCGTTCTGCAAATGTCTACCATTTGAAGGGTGCTGGACCTTGCTGGCAAGTATGGGGATGTTTGGAACTTAGTTGACATTTACTGCAAACACATTTTTCTTGCAATAAATGGCAAATACATTTCACTGTACATGACTTGCCTTTGTGTGGCACCATAGCAAGAAATATGAAGTGTTTATGGCCAAATGCACCATTTTACAGGAAGAACTGGTAAATATATTGCCACCCGTGACCATGGGGCGAGTGCATTTCTCTTAATTTGAGTATGTAAACTAGGGAACTCGTCCTACAGGTCTAGTGGGATTTTTAAGAATTTGCAAAGCCTGGTCCGGTGCTTAGAAGATGAAAAAGTGAGATCTTCTTCTAAACCAGTGCTTTTTATTGGTTGTGCACTTACTTTCTTTGGGAGAATTTAAGAAATGCTTTAGTCTACAATCATTCAATTAGCCTGTCAATCTACAGCAGTTGTACGCTATACTTTCTCGCTGTGGCAGGTAAAAATTAATTTCCCCTTCCTCTTGCGTTGATGACATTTTTCTGGTCGGTCTCTCTGTATAATTTGTATTTTTTTTTTTTATTGTAGGGGCATCCAAGTAATCTTCACCATATAATGGCAGCAAATGTCCAGATGTCTATAATTCGCAGTGGGGCACCTGGAACACCACTCCACATTGGAGCATCACATCTTCCCAGGGGTACTGCCTTTTTTTTTACCATCTATTAGCAGTTGCACCTAACATGAGTAGATCCTTTTTGTTTTATTACACTTTGCCTGGTGGGTTAAATCTGTGTTATGGTTTGTATAGGTTCTTAATGGTGACTTTCACCCAAGCTGTAGAGCCGTATTGAATGCTCACCAACACATATTGTCCTGTACCTGACTCGCCTATTAGATTCAGGGCTGGTTTTCAATTCCTTAAAAGTCAACTTAGCTGCACTTTTAGTTTACACTGCATCCCAGAAGGTTTCGTGGTGGAAAATTCCAGTAATCAAGGCTTATATGGAGCAGGGTTAAAAGACTTTGTCCCCCTATCTCCAACCCAGCTCCCGGATGGAACCTTAAAGCACTCACTTAGAAGACCGCTTTCGTGGTGGCAGTCACATCAATAAGGAGAGTTGGTGACCTGCAGGCACTTTCAGTTCAAGACCCATTTGTCAAGATCCACAAGGATAAGGGGATCTTGTGCACTCACGATTTACACCTACATTTATTTCAGTGCCATGTGAACCAATCAATGGAACTACCCACCTTTTTCCAGAACCCCACTAACGTGGCAGGAAGAAGCCTCAGCACACTTGATGTGAGCAGAGCAGTGCTTATATTATTTGGAGAGGACAAAACTAAGAAAGACAAACCAGTTTTTTGTTTCCATGGCAGCTGGCAGAGAAGGGGACCCTGTCTCTAAATCAGCTACTTCAAAGTGGGTTGTAAACTGCATCACACTGTGCTACACTCTTGCAAAGAGAGATCTGCCCTTCAAGCATAGAGCACACTACTCGGGGGGGGAACAGGGGCTTCCTTAGCATTCATTGCAAATGTCCATTTGTAAAGCGCCAATCTGGATTTTTTTACACAGCACTACTGCCTAGATACACACTCTAGGTCTGATTCTCAGGTGGGACAAGCAGTGCTAAGACATCTTTGCTACGGTACTTCACAGATCCCACCATCATCTCTGGGTACTGCTTGCTAGTCTATGCACAGCATGGGATTCTAAGCAGATTAACCAGCATCAGAAGAAATGCATTACTTAAAATAATAGCATTTCTGATGCTTGTATCTGCTTAGATTCACATGCGGCCACCCTTCCTCCCCACATGGAGTGGAAGGAACATGGACATCTTGTGTCTTCTCTGTCTGCACTCGCTCACGTTGGTCATAAGGCTCCCTTAGGGTCATAAGGCTCCCTTAACGTCACGTTGGGGAGTAGTTAGTCACGCTCATGTCGACGTCCCCTTTCGATCCTCAAAAGAAAAGTGCAATATTCTGCGATTACCACTAGATGTCAGACTAAATGCACAGCGTGTGAATCTAAGCAGATACAATCATCAGAAATGCTATAACGGTAAGTAAGTCATGTCATACTATGGATTGTAAAAATAATAGTTTATGGGGCACGGGTAGGGACGCCATCAGTTGAGATGGCTCCCTGAGAACTTCTGATGTAGGGAAGACGGACAAGAGCATGGTGCCCTCTCCCGCTTAGCTGCCACCGACAAACGTAGATCTGAAGGCAGCTGTCATGACCCTTGCCCCTGGCCCTCATTGGCAAGTCAGCCTTCCAATTAGGTCAGGTCAAGGGCATTAAAACCTCATCCAAGACTCTCTTGGAGTCAGTCCTGGCATCTTTGGTGCCATGCTCATGACCATCATGAAGACCAACATTAGAATGGGACTATTTGCTTGGGACTATTTAACTTTGGGGAGGGGGGTGGGGGGGGTTCAGCCAACATGGAGGCACACGCATAGCTCAGTTACAAGGAACTGAGCTATGCGGTTTAGTCTTTTGGGTGTGGCAGGCCTGGGACTATTTTACCTGGACTACTTTTATCTGAGACTATTTAAACCGCACCCAAACAGCAGAACATTCTTTGCGTTATTCTGCTGTGGGCAGCGTAACACTCACCGTGTCCAGTTCTTTGATGCCAGTTTACCTGAAACCAAGGACCTGCAGAGAGAGAAAGAACACTGCGAAACTTACCTGGAACAGTATCCTGTCTTCAATCCATCGCTGACTTCAGTTCCACTCACCTGAAGGTACAAACTCCATCATCCGGCACTGCATGCATCCTGGAATACCATAACCTGGAAAGAGGAGAAAGAAAGACGGCATGAGTAAGCGTTTACTCACGTTTCCTCCGGAATGAAGAAAGCCACACAAATCTTACCTGGGTAGTCATCTCCTGGTCAGTATCATTGCTGGAACATTACGGCGCTTGGCGAGGAACATCGCAACCTGCAAGGAGAGAAAAGACACAGGTTAGCAATATAAAAGGCGAAACGGCGCTGCGCATCTCGTATTACTCACCGGACAGCATCGCGCACACCGCGCTTTCGCCTACCGGCACATGCTCATCTTCCAACTGCATGACAACACCAAAATACCTTTCCATACCTAAAAGGAAAGAAGCAAGACATTATTATTCGAACTAAGAGGAACATAAGAACTGCATATAAAGACTGTAAAGCAGCAAACCTAGGGAGTCGCAGCAGGCCTGGATTCCCAGAGAGGGGCTTGCACCAGTGAAGTAACTTGGTCGCTGCGCGCCACCCACATCTATGCGCCCCTGCCACGAGGAGCAGGACGGAGAATCCACCTTTTACAATACTAAGGTGAGGAGAAGGCCCAAGGGTGAGGAAGGAGTTGAGGCCAAGTGAGGTGGGGAAACATAGACAATCTGGTATTCTATCCAGTTCTTCTATATTGCAGACCCATCTTTAACCAGAGGCCTTACCAAGGGACCAGGAGAGGGTTCGAGAGTGCAAATCATCCAACCAGGGCTGGATGGCGTCCCCGTGGATACCAGGTGAGCGTAACGGCAGCTGACTCCCGGGTTGCAACAGTCTTTTTCTGATGGCAAACTGTGGATCGACTCGGATGAACCATGGGCTGCATGGGTGTGTAAGGGAGCTCTACGCTGCAGCCTCCAGCTAGAAGCACTAGCCGCACCCTGAAACGCCAGGTGATGGAAGCAGTGACTGCAGGGTGATGAAAGGTGCTGCGGTTCGTCCTGTTCAGCAGACTGGGGTGGCCACCTCTTGACGCCCATCCCAACTGCCTTCAAGGTGGAAGCAGTGATTCGGTGCTCTGGAGCAAAGGACTGGCGCTGGGCGCTGCCTTTTCTACAGGCTGGTGCGTGGGACAAGCCATCCTTAGGAGGAAGTTAAAGCGGCATGAGATCTGTCTGCCGAACCCACTGGAGCGGTGTGGGAGGAGGGTCGGTGCCGGCGAGTGAACTCCTAGTGCGGAGCTGAGCGGTTACCCACCTGCAGGGGTCTCCGACCCACCCGGGAGTCTGTGGTGGTGCCGAGGAGGGACGGAGCTAGTACTCTGCGGCAGGCCCGGACCGTGAATGTAGCGGTGAACAGGTGAGCGGAGCTGGAGACCGCCACAGCGAACCGAGGCCTCCCCTCCACCCCCCACAGAGACTCCCTACACGCTGACAACTAACTGGCTCTAATGTGTAAGCGGGGCTCCCTGCTGGCACGCCCTGGCTCGAGGAAACCTCATGACAGCTTGGAGCAGGCAGGGGTCTCCTTATTAGCATGGAATTGCCAAATTATGTTCCACATGGCTAGTGGTATACCCACACAAAGTAATAACAAGGCAAGTACATTTCCAAGGGTTGGACCACCTCATCTGCAGTGGCCTGATGTTGTGATCACCCTCTCGACTACCTCCTGACAAGTGCCCTCTCCAGATCTACCTCCATGGAATGCTCGCTGGGGCAGCGTCGGGCAGGCAGGTAGGAATTTGTTGGCGTTTACCCGACTGGTGTGCTGCTCAGAAGCCTGGGGACCTATTGTAATGTGTATAGTTCCTTGTCATCGTACTCAGGCGACCGTGTATGATTCTGGAACGTGATTCCAAGAACCATACACTAAGCGGAGTAGATGCGAGAAGCTGGCCCTCCCGGGGACTTCTTAATTAATAAACCCATTTAAGTATATACTTCATAGAGATGACGAATATTAATTTCAGTACAATTGGCGACGAGTTTTTTTTCGAAAGAAGTCCCCGGCGGTGTTTGAGAGTAACTGAGTCAGTGAACCCAGCTGCCAGCAGTTTACGGTACCAAAGCTGACATTCAACCATCACGTAAATCAAGAGAGGAACAGGATCACAAGGCATATGTGAGTGCGGCAGCAGCTCTAAAGACAAAAGGGATGGAAATACCTTTTTAAAGTTGTATGTTTAATAAAGGGCGGCTGCATCTTTTGAAAAGTGCTCGAGCGCATAGCCAGCGGATATATGTTACAAGAAAGCACCCGTTGAATGTCAGGTACGTGCTGTTGCCATCTTGGGACCTGTAAGAGTGAATCTGTAAGAGTGAATGAATCTGAATTAAAGTAAAGAACCTATAAAAACGTCTGCTTCATGCTGCCATCTTTAGATTTTAAGTCTCGTTGCCATAGTAACTGCATAAATATGCACTGAGCGTAGCATTCACTGGTTCGTAGTGTAATTATCAGACAAACGCCATTGAAACGTACAGTGTTACCAGGAGATAGAATACTGCCTCACTCATAGTGTTGACAACGCTGTACTTACAGAAGGATTGTCACATATGGAGCTATGTTAAGAGTCTTTTGAGAATAATGGCACAATAAGAAACACTACAGGGGAAAGTGTGAACATAATACACACATAAAGAAACAAACGGGCACAATATGCAGAACATCACGGCCCCAAAACAATTTTTGGCGCACCATGGGAATCCCATATGCAATTGGGAACAATGGCAGGACCATTTCCATGTGTACCTGAGGGCAATTGGAGGGGCTACATTTAATGATGACTTAAAGGAGGCCACTTTACTTAACTGTGTGGGTGCAGTGGCCCTAATGATCTTTAGGACACTTCCCGAGCTAACAAAGTCAGAGGAAGGTTCCGGAGACTCTGCAAGTGGTGTTAGGAAATATGAAACAGCAATGACTAAACTAACCAAACATTTTGGAAACAAGACTAATATTGTATTGGAACGGTATAGGTTTTTATCCAGGGTGTAAAATAAGGGAGAAAGTGTTGAAACCTATATAGCTGTATAAGGGGTCTTATATCATTGTGTAACTTCACTGGAGTGGCTGAGTACTTAAGGGATCAGTTAGTGTTACATGTGGCGGATCCCCGCATCCAACAGCGCTTATGGCAGGCCAAGGGCCCGCCGCTAGAACAGGCTGTTGAAATAGCCAGATCAATGGAACTGGGTGAGAAGTGCATGAGAGAAATACAGAGCAAGTCAGTGTAGTGAAATAAAGTCTGTCCAAGATACACAAGATACAGAACACAATAAAGATGAAGAGGCTCTGGTAATGAAAATGGTTAAAAGTGACTTTGGTACCAGTGTTAGAAAAGATACCACATACAGGATGCAAGGTAGATGCTACAAATGTGGTTGGTATAAACACTTGAATACAGACAAAGAATGCCCTGCAAATATGGCAGAGTGCTATAGATGTGGTCAAATTGGGCATTTTGGTAAAGTTTGCCGGAACAGCAGAGGAAGGGGGAGATTCAGCTTGCATCCCATGAGCAATGTTCAAAGGACTGGTGGACGTTTTGGGAGAAACAACATGGCAAGTATAAAGGCACTAGAAGAGATAGGTGTTCCAAGTAGTCTACTAGCAGTTACCAATGATTTTGAGGAGGATGTACACATTTTAGCTTTTACACCAACCAAAGGCATTGTGGGTCCTTGGGTACCTATGTTCATAAATGGTATATCATTGCAAGTAATGGTTGATGCAGGTTCTCCTTATACGATGGTGGACATGGGAACATTCATTAAAGATCTAAAAGGAAGAATGGAGGACTTGCAACTAACAAAAATAATAGCAACTGGTTATGGCAAGACACCCATTAACCTTATAGTTTACACTTGGGTACACTTTTTTTATTTTGAAGGAAGGAAAACTTACTGCAAGTTATATGTGGCTGAAAAGGGGTTCTCCATATTTGGATGGTGGGAATAGGCGTTGTTAAGAATTAGGATACACCCAGGTGAAACTGTGGCTATATTAAGTATTACAGAAAACAGTTGTAACACATCTGAACATTTAGCCAAAAGCTTTCTGAGAGTATTCAATGATAATATTGGCACTCTGAAGGGATTTAAACATCTCATTATACTCAAAAGAGGTGCCAAGCCAGTAGTCCACAAGGTAAGAAATATACAGATCGGTACCAGCGAGGCGTTACAGAAGGAGTAAATTGTGTGAGCAAGACCTAATGGAACCAATTGAGAGTTCTGAATGGTTATCCCCAATTGTCATTGTACAAAAACCAGATGGGTCGATCAGGATGGGTGTTGATTTAAGAGACCTAAACAGCAGTATATGGATAGACTGGCACCCGCTACCAAATATCGGAGAAATGCTCACCACGATGAAACCAACCAAGTTCTTCACGACACTTGACCTGTCTTCAGCATATCACCAAGTGGTACTTGATGAAGAATCCAGGCATCTTACTTCATTTATTACACCATTAGGAGCATTCAGATATAAAAGGATGCCTTTCGGGCTAGCATCGGCAGCAGCTGTGTTTCAGAGATTGATGCATCATCTGTTTAATGGCCTTCAAGTTGTGCACTACTTCCAAGACGACATACTTGTGTCTGCAATGTCAGAAGATGAACATGATGCAAAACTGTTAGGGGTACTTTAAGTTATTCAACAAAAGGGCCTCGCGCTCAAAATTGCGAAATGTACGGTGAAGAGAAATTAAGTAAACTACCTGGGTCATTGTATAAACGCCAGTGGCATAAAACCCAAGGAAGCATTAGTGGACACTATTCTGAGAATTCCAGATCCAATCAATAAAGATCAGCTCCGGAGTTTCTTAGGCCTGACAGAATATTATTCAAAGTTTGTGGATCATTACTCTGACAAAACAAAGAAGATGAGAGACTTGATGTGCAAAGGCACAAGATTTTCATGGTCTGATGAATGCAGAAAAGAGTTTAATATGATCAAAGGATTGATAAACAAACCACCAACTCTAAAAATGTTTGACTACAATGCCAAGACAATGAGATCTGTAGATGCCAGCAGTATTGGCTTGGGAGGTTTCTTGGAGCAGGTGCAAGAAGGATTAATTGTTCAGATCGCTTTTGCCTCCAGAACTTTGAGAGGAGCAGAGAAACATTACTCAATTATCGACAGAGAAGCATTAGGAGTCAAATGGATTCTGGAACATTTTAAAGGACTAATCTGGGTTATTCCTGTAGACCTTAAGACTGATCATAAACCACTCATACATGTATGGAATTCTAAAAACCCACATTTGCCCTCTCCACGGATAAGAAGATGGACTTTAGTCATCATGCAATACAATATTAGAGTGAATATACTCCAGGAAGAACTAACGTTGTGGCTGACTATTTTTCGCGGTTACCATGTGATTCGGAAGATGATGATCACACCATTACTGAAGAATTAACAGAAGAACCAGGTGCAGAATGTATAATAGCTCATATACATCCCAGTTTCTCGAAGTGAGAGTGGATAAAGGCCACAAAGGAATATGTGGAACAAGAACACCTAAAGAAAAGCAATTGATAATGGTTGGAGAGATGTGGACGGGTGTATCAAATCGTGAGAGTAGATAAAGGATGAGATATCCAGTGATAATACATGTATTTATCGAGGTGATCGCATAATTCCACCGATGATGTTGCGAGAGAGAGAATCATGGAAATCGCTCACGAGGGTCATGTTGATTGAAGCCTCACAGAGAAGGGTCAGTGAAGCGTATTGGTGGCCTAATATGTGGAGTGAGTTATGATTGCACTGCATGTGCAGTAAGCGACAAAGGAAAGCTGACTCGAAACACACCACTACAACCTGTAGGAATACCCAGTTCAGTATGGACAAAGTTGGCCATTGACATAACTGGCCCTTAAAAAAAGCTTGGACCTCACAAAGTTTACTTCATTGTGTTAATGGACTATACGTCCAAATGGGTAGAGTGCGGAGTGGTTGAAGGAACTGTGACAGATGTTAAAGTGAAGACATTTTTAGAGGAAATTTTCAACAGAGAAGGGGACCCACAAGAACTGATATCAGATAATGGAGTTCAATTTGTATCATCAGAAATTCAAAATTTCTTGAGGACAACAAAATTGTATCATCCAATGGGAAATGGTTTTCTAGAAAAGATGAACCGATTTTATAAAAGGAATCATTCAATTGGCGATTGTGGACAGATTACCATGGAAAGAGACTCTCGGAGAAGCACTTAACACATATAGGGTCACTCCACACTCTGTAACGGAGGAAGAACCGTTTACCCTTATGAGGGGAAGAATAGCCACTAATAGACTCAGACCCGCTTGGTTGACATCCAAAAAGAATAAAGAAATCCATTTGGAGGAAATTGTAAGGAAAGTAAAGAAAAGGCAAGATGTATGAGATATTATGGTAGGCAAAAGCATTTGTTGGAAAGCAGGATTGAGAAAGACTGGGTTAGAGTAAAAGAACCTAAAAGTAATGAAAGGAGCTTCAAGGTTTCGGCCTCCTCCAAAAAGTGCTTGATTGTACAGGGAAGTCAGTAACCTTACAAGATGGCAAGAAGTGGTCTTGCAATATCATCACACTTCCAAGGAATAAAGAATGTGAAGGGAATGCAGTGAACCATAGAAATACTGAAGATACAATGAGTGACTGTTATATATCTGCAAAAGACGGCGATGTGGTGGAGGAGAGTTCAAAACAAGTCTACCAGAGAGATATCTGGGAATGGTTGTCTTCTAGAAGCGGGAGAATTGTGCAGAACTATAAGAAGGATTTTATTTATTACTAAACATTGGTGGTGCTATGTCAAAAACCACCCAACTCTGCGAAAACTGTTGCTACAGCTCATCATATCCTTTTAAAAAATTTGCTTCAGAGAAATTTTTAATTTATTATTTATATTCTCTCTATTTTCTATCAAGCTGTTTTCTTTATATGTCATGTTTAATTATACTGTTTGTTCAAATGATATCTGTTCAATTATAAGAAGAAAGTGGAGGGAGAGATGTTGTAATGTGTATAGTTCCTTGTCATCGTACTCACGAGACCCTGTATGATTCTGGAACGCGAATTCCAGAACCATACACGAAGCGGAGTAGATGTGAGAAGCTGGCCCTCCCGGGGACTTCTTAATAATAAACCCATTTAAGTATATACTTCATTGAGGTGACGAATATTCATTTCAGTACTGGCCCCCTTGGTGCTGTTCCTTGCTATGTGAAGCCTTGTAGCCAACACCCTCTGCAATACGCTGAGCAACACCGACCTCGGTAATAGCTCTACATGAAGTCCTATCTCAAAACTATGCTTGGAATCAGCCTGACATTCTTGAATTAGCTGACTGGGGGCTTCACGGCTGGAACCGGTGGCTGGTGTGGAGTTGGAGGTAACGGGGGAAGGGGGAGACTATCAGCTGCCCACGCCCAGTGGGGACAACCATGTGCCTGATGTCGGTGGTCCAGTGGTGGTGCTGTGGTGTTCTTCTGGTGACTTCACGCTCGGGCTCCTCAGGCTGCAATGGCCAAAACGCCAAAATCGGAGAAGCAAGGAGACCTCTCCATGATGCTACTGCCGACTGAGAAGACCTGGAGCATAGAGGTGGTATGGTATGGTATGGCACTTAAATGCGCCTATACACAAGTGTTTCAAGGCGTGATGGCTCAAGTCCATGGTACTGACCCTCTCCCAGCTATACTTACTCACATGTCCGCTAAGTCAGACCTTCAGGAACTCTTGGCAGAAATTTGCAAGGAAATCCATAAAAGCACCAAAGAACTCTTGTATAAGATCCTGGCATTAGACCAGAGGGTCTCTGAGGCTGAACAGCGGGTGTCTGAAGTGGAGGACTGGGTTGATGGGCCTGGTTCGGTTCCTAGTCATGAGGCCCCTCAAAAATGGAGGCGGGTGGGGTAGAGGGAGGAAGCTGAAGGGGCCAGTTACAAAGACCTGAATGGCCTTGCCGGAGCATGGAAATGTTAATGTGATAGGGAGGCGGGTCTTGAATCCGAGTGAGATGTTGAGCAGTCTACTGGGGGGTTGTGTCCAGGGCGACGGTGGGGGGATGGGACACAGTGTTGAAGTGTTAAGATGCCTTCCAAATCGTTTTCCCTCTTGGATACAGTAATGTCGGATTCATACTCCTGTTTGAGTGCAATTTGTTGGGGGGGGGTTGGAGGGTAATTGGGTGGGGCGGGAGGGTGGGAAGTTATATTTAAAGTGTTTACTGTGGGAAAGAAACTGGATCACATGTACGACTGGGGGGGAGAGGGGAAAGTGACCAAGGGGCGGGCATGGCTAACAGACCTGGTGTCTCCTGGGTGTGGTGACAGCCGACCAGGCAGGGGAAGAGCGGATGGTCCTGGGCACCTGCAACATTCAGGGTCCAAATTCCCAGATGAAAAGGAAATCTGTTGTGCATAAATTGGGCAAAATATCACAATCCATAGGGTTTCTACAAGAGACTCGCATAGTCATGCAGGACGAAAAGAGGCTGCCGGCTAGAGCATTCCCGCATCAATTCTTTGCTTCTGGGGGAGAGAAAAAACAAGGTGTGGTGATACTAATTGTAGAACAGGCTCCAATTTCTAAAATAAAGGTTTTGTGAGATCCTCAAGGGAGATAAATGTGTGCAGTGTTTCCTGTGGGAGCTCCCTGTTACGTTGGTTTCTCTGTATGCCCCTAACATGGGGAAGGATATAACCAGTCCTTTCCTGGGTTGCTCCCCTTTGCAGAGGGGCACGTCTTAATTGGTGTGACTTTAACCTCATGCCAGATCAACTGACTGATAAAACCCTGCCTTCTATTAGGCTTGACTTCAAAAATGCATTGGCTCTGGGGCCTCTGCTCCGGGAGTTGGGGGTAGTGGATGCCTGGAGGTTGTTCTATGGGGATGGAATAGATTACCCCTTCTACTCTCGTGCATGGGTTTTCTTCTAGATTGGATCTACTGTTGGTTCCCAGCACCCAGTACCCATGTGTCTGTGCGGTCGACATTGGCATGAGAGCATTGTCGGATCATGCACCAGTAACCATTGCCTTGTCCATTGTGGGTAGACCAGAGAAACAATTGCATCCTTGGAGTTTGTATGACCCAATACTGAGGGATCCGGTCACGTGCTGTGAGCGGAGTGTAGAAATCTCCAACTATTTTTGGTAAAATGGGGTTTCTATCCCCTCGCTCGGTATTGTGTGGGACCCAATGAAGGCAGTTGTTCGGGGAACACTGATCAGCAAATCGGCAGCATACACCAGGACGCAGCAGTTCATCTGACTGGGTCTGGAGAGGGACGCCGGGCATGCGGAGCAGGCACATACGAGAATAGGGTCGCGGCAGGATATGCGGGTCGCGCATAAGATGCTGGAGGAGCACTTAGCATATTGAACCGCCCAAACATTGTTGAAAACCAAACAATTTTACTATGCTAATGGAAATCGGGCCAACCGCCTACTGGTGGCTGAATTTAAGAAAACCCAGACCCGGAACTCGGTGTTAGCCCTACAGAACACGACGGGAGTGATTATGCAGAGAAACTTACACTATTTGAAGAGTACTTTGTGGAAGTGTTCCGAGGGGAAGCCCATGCCCAATATACCATGGGATAAACGTTCCGAAACTGACAGAGCATGCATCCCTGGAGGCCCCGATTGTACTGGGGGAGGTGGAATGGGCCATCAAGTCATTGGACACCTTGCACCCGATGGCTTTACAGCTCCATTTTATAAAAAATTCAGCGCTCTTGGCTCCCTTCCTGGTTGATCTTTTCAACTGATTTGGTGTTTCAGGTAAGGTGGCTCCTACCATGGGTATCACAACAGTGCTGATTCCTGAACCACGGAAGGACCTGACGCTGTGCTTCATACCAGCCCATTGCCCTTACTAATACAGACTCCAAGCTCTTCTCCAAGATCCTAGCCTGCCGCATGATGCAGGTTCTCCCCATAATTGTAGCAGAGAATCAAACAGGGTTTATTGTGGGTGTAGCGCCCACCACAATGAGACGGACAAGTTCTTACCTTGCTGGAGGTGGGGTAGCGGTCTGGGTTAGAATGGAAATTGTTGCACTGGACGCGCACAAGACTTTTTACCGGGTAAACTGGGGGTATTTCAAGAGGGGTTTGGAAAGCTTTGGCTTTGGTCTTGGTTATGTTAAATGGGTCATGGCGATCTATCAGAGCCAGTCAACATCTCTCTCCGGGTTAATGGGCAATTCTCGAATGGGCTGCTAGTTTCCAGGGATATCGGCAGGGCTGTCGCTGTCCCACTGATATTTGCATTGTGCATGGAGCCGATGGCCTGTCAGATCAGGTATAATGTGGGCATCGAGGGGGTTGAAGTGTCGGGGCTGGGGGGGGGGGCTAACTATAAAGGTTACATGTCTTTTTGTATGTCTTTATAATGACAAGAAAATTAAGGACACGCTTTTCAGTAACTCAAAAATAACAACAAAAATTGAATTTCTCTCTTTTCTAGTTTGGAGGGTGTTGGGGAGAATTCTCACAAATGTGCTAATTCCCTTCTACCTTGGAGACCCACAGCTCCTTTTGCTGGACTTTAAGACTTTTAATTTCTAACCTGGAGAGAGTGTGACCTTTTTTCCCCACTTTCGTATTTTTCTGTGTTTTGGACTGTTTCTTTTGACTTTGGAGTCTGACAATCTCCATAGGCATCATCTTTACATTGACACACAGCACCTTCAGTGCAGTGACACAGGAAAGTCTCTTAGATTTCCCAAAGGTTCAAATACTTTCTCTTGGTGAAACTGTTTCCAAGAGCAGTGAAGTGAAATTGACTTTACTTACATTTGTAACTTTCTAGACCCAGCACACACGATCTTACAATAGGGTGCTGGAGGGGTTAGTTAGTATCCCCTTTGTCTAGTTTCTCATGTAACATTTTTGTTACCCTTTCTACAATTAATGGCTGGTGGCACTGGTTTACTTTTTTCAACCATTGTTTTTTTTTTTTTTTAAACCACAGGCTGCAATTGCAGCTGCAGTAAGACACCCATGGGTGCCCATTTCATCAAAACGGCCCTGGTCGTCTTTTTTTGCCATTTCTTGTTGAAAAGGTCCTCCTTGAGATTTACTCTGTGCGCCAAAGCAGGTTTGGTCCCTTTGTTCGTGTTGTCTTTGGCGGGATTCACTGGTGAAGCCCGCCTCTGGCTCCAGCGGTTCTGGTAGGGGCAGGAAGTGAGGGAGGTGCCGAAACTCTGTCCTTAATCCCCTTGGTTACAGGAATGCATCCAAAGGTGATTGACCAGCTGGCTGTCCTTGGAGGACAGCCACTCTGCTGTGTGCGTGACAGCTAGGCTGCAAATGAATGGGAGAAACCTGCATGCAAGGCTTTTTGCTTGGAAGGCAACCACTGGACGAAGGAATCCGAAGAACTTGAAAGACGCTTGCTGCAACTCCTGGACTGTTGCCCAGTGAAGCCCTGCTGCATTACTGAAGCCCAAATTCGCCTTGACTAGAGAAGCCCTGCAACAGACGACTTCTGGGACCAATAACCCCAAAGTGAACTCGTCTGGACATCCTCTTGGAGCTGGCTGTACTTCCATTGCTGCTGCAGGAACCGATTGCTAGGGAGAGGAACATCAGATCGAGTGCATCGCTCTTAAATTGGACCCGAGCTACAGGAAGATCCTGCAGACTCCTATGAAGCAGGTCTGTCCAAGCCTGAGCCACCTCAACAGAGTGCTGCACCCAGATGCGAGGAAACTCCATAAAGGTATCCAAGCACCGCAATGGTGCTGTTTGTGAGAACAGCTGAAACTGCTAAGTGCTGCTGATCTGAAGTTTGCCAATTGCTGCTGCCAACCTTGCATTCGTAGTGCAATAGTCCCCAGACGTCGTCCTTCTTGTCCCCACGACTGAGGCTCAGGAACACAGGATCTACAGACCTACACAGGAACAGAAGCCAGCTGGAAGCAGTTTTTCTTCGAACCAAAGGTACTGTAAAACTAAGTGGACTCTGCTCTTGTTGTGTGGCCTTGCTAGCTCTCAGTTGAGACTTGTCATGGTTGCTCTTGCAAAGTTGCTTGCAGCTTTGCCCCTCACAAGCCTCCCAGTTTGTGGCCCTAGAGTGATTTCATTTTCTACAAATATTTCTAAAACATTGTGTAAGACTTTTTACCTACCTGCAAGTTCAGCTCACCTACAATTTTGCTCAACTAACATTGGCTGTCCTGGCTCCCTGAAAGACTCTTCTTACCTCTGACTTTGTGCTTTACCTTTTCCTCAGGAAAGGGTTCATTCATTTAGCAGTGGAGGGGGTTGAAAAGTACTTACCTGCTTAAGAATATTTGTTAACAATTGTTTCTCCTTTTTAAAACTTTTCTTTTGATCTCCCACTCAGTATTTCTCTAAATGTGCCAGTGATAAATCGATGTCGACAGTGTCCTAGTTATTTAGGTCACCTGAGGGTGTAGAAAGTGTCTGTGTGCCATCCCCAATGGGTATCAACTGATTTAGTGAAACTGAGAGTGTGTATTTATTGAAGTATATTTTGTGTTATGATTGCTTCCTTCTGAAGAAGGCTTATTCAACTGACTGTTAAATTAATAATGATTTAAACAAGAAAGCTGACAAGAAAGCTTGTGTGTAAGTGTTTATTTGAATAACTGTCATTGTGAAACTCTGTTACAACCTTACAGCTCAAATTGACCACAAGCCTGGCTGCTCAGTCACTCTACCAACTTTTGTAGTACATGCTTATAGCAAAGGTTGGATTAACTATTGGCAAGAGAACAAGGCTGATGCAGTCTCCCTCAGGGTACTGCATACAATCTTGCCTAACAGAGGTGTTCCGCCCAAGCACCCTGTTTTCCCTGCTTTGCTAACCCCCAAGCCCACAACCCTTTTTAATCCCTTATCTCACATATACATTTATAAAAAAAAAAATTCAACATTTTTGTTATTTATGTTCACTGAAAAAGGTTTTATTAATTTCGTTATAAACACTGTATACCAGCTGTAATGTATCCTTGTATGTGGATGACATCCTGCTCACTCTCCGAAACCCCTAAACCTCCGTGGCCCGACTAATGGAGGAGCTAGCGAGCTACGGTAGGGTCTCTGGGTTTAACATTAATTTTGAAGTGTCACATGGGCTGGATGTCTTGTTGGGAGCCCTGGAACGGGTACAGTGGTCCCGGGAGTCGCTGCCGTATTTGGGGGGTGCATATCCCCAGTAGGGCTTCTGATGTGTTTTGCTGCAATTTTCCACCCGTTGCTTCAAGTGTTGTCCAAGGACTTAACCAGATGGGCTAGGCAGGAAATATCATGTTTTTTGGAAAATAGCTGCAGTAAAAAGGAATCTTGTACCTCGCTTACTATATTAATGTCTGGCTTTACCGGTTAGAATTCCGGTCTCAGAACTTCACACACTGTAGGGGAAGATTTTCAAATTCATTTGGGGGAAACAACAGGGCAAGAGTTTAAAAAAAGGTATTGAGACCAATGGCAGTGGGTGGGGGGGCGAGGAGGCTGATGTTTTTTTGTTCTCAAACACCTTTAATTCTTAATGAGTATGCTTTTGTTGCTATACATGTGCTGCCATCTGTAGTTCCAAACCATAAGAACGCTTCGGCAAGTCTTTCTTCAAAGATAAATTGTATTCAAGGGAATGTAGAGAAGTATCGCTGTTAATTTGCCAGCTTAAACTATCTAAGATGCGCATCTCTAAACTACACTACCCAGAATACCAAATAAAATGGCTGCCGGCACTTCGTTGCTGTATATTGCATCCTCTGGATGCCTTATGCGATGCAATCAAAATAAACAAGCTGTCTTTGTAAACGCAAGCAAAGTCACTGAAGTGTTCTTGCCACATGCAGTAATAAACAGGTATTGCGTTCCCTCGTGTCAACTTTAGATTAAAGTTGTAGCAAACTACGTTTCCTCTTCGAAAGCGAACTGAGTTTAGCTGTGAACTACTGCGGCACTCATGTCAGTTTCTATTTACAGAGAGTGACCGCAGTAATCATTTAAACTCTCTGCTCCGTTGCGTAATGATATGTGGCAACCAAACAAAGACGAAAGTAACGTGAAGGTTGCGTAACCGCTGCCTTCCTCTAAGAGCTTCACCCAAACAGTTTGCAGATTTCTTTGTGCGCAGCGTTACCCTTGACTAATCCTCTGCTCAAAGCCTTTGAAATCAAATGAAAACGGCTGCTTGCTCGCCCACAAGCTGAATCTCTCATGTGCAGCGTTCCCTAACAACTTTCTCAGTTCAAAGCATATAAAGTTCAATAAAAATTGCTGCAAGCTCACCAACAAGCTGCTCTCCCACCAGTTTACTGTAGAAAGGCAGCTTTTTTCTTGCTTCTTCTGACTTCAAATGTACATTAAGGGAAGCCCTAAGAGGAGCTACACTAAAACATGACTAACTTTACTAAAGAAAATGATGAAAGGCAGTTTAGAATGGACTGCCAGGACAATCTGTCCTCTACATTCTAAAATAGATCACTGCTGAGGGAATCCACCATATTGGCTTTGGTTTGAGCCCAATCCACCATACTGAGTGCTCTACTATGCTGATTTCAGAGGAAAGGCATTAAGGAAAAAAGATAACCATTTTGTATTGACATTAATCCACCACCCTCCAACTTATGTGCCCTGCAAACTCTGTATCCTAGTTCCTAGCCTAACCTTTCCAGTATGACCCCTGATGTCCCAGACTCAGCGCCTTTGGGCTACTTTATGGCCATCCGGTTAGAGGTCCAATGGCCCTAATCAAGGAAGGGTTGGAGAGTGCTCCTTCCCTCAAGCCAGTGAGAGTCACCGACTATGTGCTAGGTCTCCGGAGGAGAATTACACAAATGACAGAAGCTTCAGATAAGTTGAAAGTAGGTTGGGCTCTGGTCAAACATTGGCATGACCAGAAGGCCCACATGTTGGAGTTTACTCCAGACCATCTTGTTGTAGTTATAGTACCACAAGGCAGAGGGCCTAACAGGACAAATGGATTGGAACCTTAAAGGTTGTGAGCAAACTTGGAGAGGTCAATTACTTGGTGGACTTGGGCAATGCCAAGGAGGCCCCTAGGGTCTTTCACACTAACCACCTAAAGGCATATGTACCCAAACCAGAACTAGGAGCTTTGCTCTTAGCATCTGGCCAAGAGGAGGAGGAGAGTGAGCCTCTACCTGATCTCCTCGGGGCACAGACTTTAGATGGAATAATAGGAGTCCATCTCTCTTCTGATCTGACTCTGCAACAACAGGAGGAGTGCAAAGTTCTGTTGAATCAGTTTGCCTCCCTGCTTTCACTAATACCTGGCTTGACCCCTTAGGGCCAGCATTATATACTCACTGGTGACTGTCTCCTTGGGGTTACATAATGTCAGACCATGTAAGAACCCACATAAAGGAAGAGGTCAAGCAGATGCTTTATCTTGGGTTAATAAAGCCATCTACAAGTCCAGTTGTACTAGTACCAAAGGCAGAACCCAAGTAGAGATTCTGTGTGGACTATAGAGCTCTTAATGCAGTCACCACGACTGATGACCATCCTTTACCTAGGACAAATGAGCTGGTGGACAAACTTGGTTCAGCCAAGTTCCTCAGTACATTTGGCCTTGGCAAATGGCTGACAGACCATGCCATGGAGAAAACTGCATTTTCTGTTTTTGACTTGGTTCGAATCGATCTTGAGGACCCTGGCTTAACCAGGAGCATATTGAGTTTTGACAGGAGATGCCATAGCCTGAAAAACGCCAAAATAGAATTTAGTTCCCATCCTTTGGAAAGCATGCCACAGTTATCAGGAGCTAATACTGTCCCATTGCGAAAAAGGACATTGGGTGATCCCCCTCTGGCCCAGACTCCCTCAGCACCCTGTGTGCTCATTTTACAAGAGATTTTTCTCTAATCCATGCTGAGAAGCCCCTGCCATGAACCAAGCCCCCTATGGGATAAAACGGGGCCTTAAGGCCATTGCGCCTAATCTTATTTAATTTCATTGTGTATCAAATGCTTTGTTTGAAATATTTGTAATGTTTCAGATTTATTGTGAAATACCTTTTATGGTTAACGCCGAAAAAAAGTAAATGAATGTCTGATAATCCAGAATGACGCAACAAAAAGAGGGGGTATGCAGGGACGAGGGATGGCCTGAAGTCCACTTAAAAAAGGGGCAGACCAAAGGCTGGCCCAAGAATCGCGAGATGGGATGGGAGCAATGAGTCAGATGACCAACCATATTAGTTGGCCAGTAGGACTGCCACTCAGCCTAGACCACTCCCACAGGTGGCGAGAGGGAAAGCTTATTGACTTAGAATGGTGAAAAACATTTTAAGCCAATAGGTTGACTGCCTTGAGGGCTTACAAATTGCCCATGTGGTCAGAACCGCCATTTAAGACAACCCTGTGGTTGCCCTAAAATGGATGAGAGCAGGATTCTTTTTAAAAAACACACATCTGTGCCCCAATGGCTACAAGGAAGGATGCAGTAAAATAGCTTGCACCCCTGGTGAAGACAAAGTTCAGCTGCCACCAACCTACACCCTAAAGCCAATGTAGGATGATATAAACACCATAGGGCAAAAATATTGACTTGGCGCCCGACCCAATACCACATACTTTAAATAAGGTCAAAAGGGTTGCATTGGCAGGGAGACTATAGGAGAAGTCTCTCTGGCTTCCAAAAAGTCTGTGACCCTAAATATATTAAGGGGGGGGCTAGAGGGGAGTAAAACGCTGCAGGGCATTAAAATGTGGCCCTAGAATCCCCAAAAAATAGGAATTCTGTATTGACACCCTACATGATGACTCTCTGGGGAAAGGGATTGGTTATCAATGAGGGGGGAAACTCCAGTCACTGTTGTGGACTTTTTTCTAACACCTATTACTATCGTCATTCACCACAATGTTTTGCCAAAATGTTCCCATGATACCATTGGATCAGACAACAAGTGTCAACATTCCAAAACTTGCTGGCCTCCGACCATTATTTATACAGAGGTTTTCTGCAGTAGAAAACAAAACCTTTCTGCTTCTTCCGTGGCAAACTCTCTTGACTCCTCTTAGCCACGAGTCCTATCTGCTGATTTCTATGGGGCCCTGAAGATTCACCTGTTCTGGGCAGCTAATGATATTTTAATCTTGCGCTCCGGAACAGTCACATGGCATTGCCAAATATGACTTGTTCAATATTTTATCTTACTTGATGCTAATGAAATCAACTACATTTTCTAGATTGTGTACCTCAGAGTCTCTTGCTAATAGTTTTGTTAAATTTATTGACCAGTGTGTTCTTCTTTTACTCAAGGAGCAGCAGCTGCTGCTGTAATGTCCAGCTCCAAAGTGACAACCGTTCTGAGGCCGGCATCTGCTCAGCTCCCAAGTGCAGCAACAGCCCAGCCAGCAGGCCAGCATATCATCCACCAGGCAATCCAGGCAAGTGCTAATCCTTTAATAATTTGTCATAAATTCTGTAAGAGCTAACATTGTACTAAGCCACAATGCCACTCCTGATATCTGATGGGACAAATGCCACCCCGTACTTTTGACACAATTACATATTATGTCAAATGACAAAAAAGTGGTAACCCTAATACTAGCAATCCAGATTGAGTCTTTCACACAAATGCTGTGCCACTGATTGTAAAAAGCATAAGTCTTGGTCTCAGGTTTTTTGTTAAAGATTTTAATACAAAATATTTTGAGATCGGCCCTCTATGAGACACTTGTTTCATCACAACAGGTGACTTCTTCAAATCAGGGCATTTTCTCTTCCAATATGTAATAAATTATCACATATATTCCTTTGTCTTGATCCTTGCATGTTCCTCAGTATGTCTCTGGGTTAAGGTCCTTACTGTTCCCTTTATTCCTGAAGCCTGCCTCTGGCTCCAGTGTGTTTGGCAAGGCAGGATGTGAGGGAGGTTCCCGAAACTCCCCTGCCCTTTGTCTCTAACCACTCCTGATTGGCTGGCTGTCCTTTCATCACAGCCATCCTGATGTGTGATTGACAGCCTAATCTGTGCATGAATGGGAGAAACTTGCTTAAAAGGCGAGGGTTTTGGGACTAGAGGCAGAGTGGACCACTGGGAGAAATTCCCTACTAAGAAACGGTGAACGAAGCTTGCTGCATCCTCCTGGACCTTTGAATTGCCCAGTGAAGCCCTGCTGCTATGCTGAGAACTTTTTTTTCAATTTAACAGAGAAGCTCTGGACGGGACAACTTCTCCCCTTGGGTTAGTGGAACCAACTAACCCAGAGATGAACTCCACTGGACCATCTTCCCCAACTGGCTGTACTACTTCGCTGCTGCAAGAACTGAGTGCCAGGGGTCGAGAAACCCGTAGTCTGGTGCAAGTTCTGCAATCCGGCCAGAAGCTGCAGGGGTCTCAAGGACCCTACAGAAGTAGGACGACCAGAGCTCGAGTCCCCTCACCAGAGTGCAGGACCCAAAGAGCGAGGGAAGCCCAACCGGTATACGAGATCTGTGACGGTGCTATTTGCTAAGCGCTGAAACCGCGAAGTACCGCTGAACCGAAAAGAGCCCATAGCTACCGACGACCTCCCAAGTACCATCGCCAGAGCCCTCCAGACATCCTCGCTCTTGTCCCCACGAGTGAGGCTCAGTTACACGGGGTCTGCACCGCTGTAGCAAGACCGAATCCAGCTGGACCACTCTTCTTCAAACCAGAGGTACTGTTCAGACATGGGGTTCTTATCTCATTTTTTTTTAACTGTGCTTTTCTCAGTTGGGAATTGCAGTGGCTTACCTTTAGAGTTGAGTCCAACTCTCTTTCCACAGGCTTAAAGGAATGGTTCGGTCCAAAAAATGTTATTGTCCCTACGGGTCGGCCATGCGTTTTTAAGCCGAAGTCGCACGATTTTAGAAAAATTTCCTATGGACCTTACCCGAGTTTTCGTCCATTAAACGCACGCGAAAACAGGCATCAGAGCGCTGCCATTTTGTGATAATCCTATCACTTGCCCATTCACCCTGGCTGACCTGCTTTTACGGCACTAAATCATATCCCCCGCCCCTGAGCCTGTCATTAGCAGACGCGTACCGGCCATTTCACAACGCCAAAACACGTCTCGTGTCAACAATCGCTGCACTTGAGCTAATGATGTGTCGCCATGGAAACGGCAGGAAGCCTCTTTACTCAATAAGTATAAACAGACCGTTTCACAACACACAGCAGCAGATTTTCAATTCCATTCCTCTCTGTGTTACTTTGAGTATTCTGTGACTCGTTTCTGTGCTCTGGTCCGCTACCTCCGTTGCTTGTAGCCCATGTGAACAGATACCAGTACCACCTCTATAAATTATTTTCGTTTGTTTACCACACAATGGCTACAATAATGCCCTACATGTACGAGCCCGAGTATACCGAGCAGGAACTACTGGAAAGGGAAATATGCGAAAACGATGGTGATTCGGACGGCAGTTGACAGGACGAATCAACGGATGAAGACACTGGACCTAGTCGCATGGACGGTGTTTCCACTTGGTGCACATGCAATTGGTGCGAGCTAATGCCAACAGCACGAGGACGAGAACTGCTGCTGCTGTGAAAACTCGGGATGCGTGGCCTACATTTCGGAAGTCGAGCCACGGCCGCAATGCATCACTGAGGTGCCAGACTTCAGGGCAGCCTGCCTCACACGGTCCGTGTTGAGGATAATGATGGTGCTTATGCACGAACTTCGCGCAACTGTTCGTCCTCGTAATCCGAGTAAGTATACTCTGCTTGTGATGCCACTCCTATTTCATGGTCTTCTACTATATCCAAAATTATATCCATATCATGTTAATGCATGAAAGTCGTTCAATAGTGTGCAGTCTGTAGATGGCATTTGTCCAAGCAGAATGCCATTAGTTACAAGAATTGTCATTGACAACACACGTTTAATAAACTTATCTTGTTCATTTAAAAACAGTTTGTATCATTCTTTTTCACAGGTGGTACCGGCTGGTGGCCTATCGTTCCTTTACATGGTGGCTTCACGTGAGGCTTGGACACCGCGTCTGAAGAGTAATACCCGTGTGTGCCGTTCGTGCCATAAGAGAAACTTTCCCGAGTGACAGCGGTCAGTACATGGGATTTTCCCTCGCTGTGCTGCAACCTGACCTGTACATTATGTAAAGTCTTGTATTTTTGTGCCATCAAAATAAGATACAAAATAAAACGCCACATATAAGTGTGTCTCCATCCAAGGATGGACGTCAGACATCTGTGCTCCGAATGAGTGAAGGTCAGGTCACTGTGAAGCGGGGTGGTCACTTTCTAAGCTAACATAATATATTCTCAATAATGCATGCACTAAATAACACTTCTTCAAAGTCTTTCAGCAGGTTACGTCTCTATAAAAGTCACACATATATCTATACTATCAATTAACTTTGGATTATACAGGCCCTAGGTTAAGGGTCTTGACCACTATAATACACTGGTTGAAGTGTGGGTCTGTGCTCACAAGAATCTCTGCTGTGTCATTTGTTATTGATAGGCAACGATATACTGTGGTATGGGTCTAATGTTAGTTGGGGATCTGCTAGGTGGGCATCATGGCGTGGTCAGTGGTCTGGCACATGAAGGGAATACCTTGCAGGGACACAGGGTCAGAATGGCAGTAAGTTTCCACTGGCGAGGGTGCGTGGGCAAGGACACGTTTGTGGAGATGAACGACCTATGTGCTTAGTTCAGGCTGGTTCACATACAGGACAGTGATCTCAGAGGAAGAGTGATGTGTTACATTTATTACCTGTTGAAAATACCTCGAGTTTTCCAGTCAGAGTGGGAACGAGGGTGGGGGCCATGTGCTCTGCACGCTGTACTATCGCAGTGAGGCCTGGTCACCAAGATGGAGTCGAAAGGGGGTACAAAAATGGATGCCCTGTGTCCTGCTCAGTGGTCCCATCTACGCGAATGTCAACCAAAGTTAACATCACATAAGGGCAAGGGGCGAACCCACTACTGGAGGCACTTGGTGCGAGTTTCTACTGATAAGTAAAGGATGAGAGAGGCCTGATGGCCCCTCGCTCCCAGACACTTGCCTGCACGCCCACCGGCCTATCCATACCCCCCCCCCCCATATCAAAGGCATTTCGCACCCGTGGATGAGCGCTGCCATGGTGTGCTGTCAGGGGCGATACCGGCCTAGGTGCCAAACACCATGTACACTTCAAAAGGTATCCTAAGCCCGGGGCAATCACTCACATGGCCTCCTCAGACTCTGTCTCCAGGCAGGCCTCCCCTGAGGCAGGCCGCCCCCCTGCAAGCCACATAATACCACGACATACACACATCATTCATTCACAAACACACCCCTGTTTCTAATACTTTATAAACCACTTGATATGTCTCATGAGAACATTTTTGTGCTTTGCAAGTCAACTCCTGAACGTTCTACCTGAGAAGCATTGTGATCTATGCGAATATGCTCGTCGTCGTGCCATCTGTGACCGCTTCAAGCAAACTCGTCAGTGTGCTACCTGTGGCCATCTACCTTTTCTCCTGCAACATACTGCTCGGCCTGCTGAATCCAACTGTTTGTTGGTCAAGGTAAGGCCATGTATCCTAGTCATATTTCAGTCATTTTTAAATTTCTATCTATTTGCGATTAGAGTACCCAATAGTGCTATGGTCATTGGTCTCATTGCTATTGACTTGAGTTTCAATTGGTATGCTATCTATAGATCTATTTATTGTCATCTGTGTCAATTGTCATCGAATTGCATCCTTCGGGGGTTCAGTCTATAATGTAAGCATGTTTCCTTCTCGTGCAAGACAGAACATCCAAGGGACGAGTCACATGTTCAGAGTTTAGTCACATCATTTACAAATTTCTGCAACTTATGCAAACACTAAGCTGCACACGATGAACTGTATAGTTCCGGCGAGTAAAACAAACTTTGCATTGAACATTGTATGGTTCATTTACTTTTGTATCACATTTCTATTCATCAAGATTGTTTAATAATGTCTATTTACTTTTCTGAATTTTCAACAATGCCTGCCTGTTCGATTAGCGGTTGCTCTTAGAAGACCCATGCTAAAGGTGAAGGCACTACAATGCATGTATTCCCGAAAAATGTTGATTGAATAACAGAATGGGTCAGACATTGCGGATATCCACTGCATGAGCTTGAAAGTAGAGGCCAACAAGTCTTTTAGGACAAGAGGGGTGATCGATACCGCATCTGCAGTCGGCACTTTCCCTCGAACATGTACGCCACATCTTGGGTAACAAAGAAGAAAAAACAGCAAACGACACGAAAATTGCTCGGAAACGCTATTCCCACTCTATTCGTCCACATTCCACCACTGGTGAGTCAACTGTCAGTTTTTAGCTTTAGGCCTTGCGGTAGTGTGTAGGTAGCCGAATGGATTCATTGCTATTTTAGGTGTTGTTTCCAATTTGTAATACTTTAGACATTGATATGAGTGTATAGCTTTTTGAATGACATTTATCAATGTATTATTTTTAGATTTCATAACCCACAAACAAAATCTATATATGGGCACAGGGAACTGTGCTATAGAGCACATTTTCAAATACTTTACTCAAGTATTCTGTCTCCTTACATGGCATTTTTAAATATTGGCATTTCATTATCAAACAATAGTTTACCTTTACAACTGTTTGACTATCCCTTGAATCTGAAGCAAGAATATTCTGCTTCCGTGACGTGCTAGCAGTTATCAACCATTTCTAGCGCGTATCGGGTAATCTTACTTGGCTATTCCACTACAGACTTGTTTTATGCATGTCAAGTAATAGTTTTTATGTATCGTGTGCTTATTTTACCAATTGTTTGGTTAGTGCTTTCCAATTGATATACACCTTAGTTGTCGTCCCCTGGTGTTTGTTTTCAGTTATAATTAGTGTTATCCATACTAATGCAAGTACTGTCTTTCAGGGAGATGCTGAAGCGTCCACCACATTGACAACAGCCCTAGATGTTCTTCAGCAGCACGAGGTATGGATACTGACAGCTCCATCGACCTTGATCATCAGGACTGAAACACTTGTCGTTTGTTCTACACCATGTTTCATTCGTGGTTAGCCATTGATATGGACCTGTGCGGTCGACCCCAAGTGTGTGTTATGTTTTCAATATTGTAATCCTTACTAATGCAAATACTATGTTTCAGGCATTTGTTGAAGCGTCAACCCCCGCACTTGATGCGAAGCCTGACAGTCAAGTAATTCCAGGGGAAGTGGAAGCGGGACGATGCGGATACGAATCGGCGCAACAGCTTTCGGAAGTGTGCACTACATTTACAACATCCCTAGATATTCTTCAGCAGCACGAGGTATGGATACTGACGGCTCCATCGTGCGTGATCATATAACGTGATTCCATTTGCTATACTTTCTTCCCTATTAACGCAAGTACTGTGTTTCAGGGAGACGATGGAGCTTCCACTACAATCACAACATCCCATTTAGATGATGCAGATGTAAAGAAATCGGAGCAATAAGTCGATTAAATCTGATCATATTTAAATGTTCCTTGATTCTTTTAGACAAAGCATCATTTGTGGTTATCTCTTTATATGTACCTGTGCCGTCGACCCCAAGTGTGTGTATGTTTACAATATTGAAAACCATACTAACGCAAGTACTGTGTTTCAGGGAGTTGCTGGTGCATCCTCTCCAATACAATCATTCATGGCAGTCCATGCAGAGCCAGAGGTATGGATACTGACAGTTCCATCGAACTAGGTCATCAGAACTCGAATACTTGTCGTTTGATTGTTCTAGAAAATGTTTAAATCGTGTTTAGCTATTGAGATGTACCTGTGTGTTCGTCCTCACGTGTGTTTTATGCTAACCATAGTTTCAGGGAGTCGATGGAGCCTCATTCCGTGCTGTCTATGGGGATACTGAAAATCTAGTCGTTGCAGCGCAACAGGAAGGGAAGAGATGCGGAAACGAATCGGAGCTACAGCGTGCAGATGTTGAAGGTCGAGTCAAAGTTGCAAAGAAAAACAAAAAGAAGGTTAGTTACAAACAGTTCATAACTTTAGAATTTTTTTTTGTTTGTGCTGGGGACTATTTTTTGTTTTTTCCAGTCAATTGTAATATACTTTATCTTGTGTTTTAAACTGAACATCCCTTTTCAAATCTGACTTAGTTACCCGTGGGTGTACGAACTATACATACACAGTGAAGCGAATGAGAGATGTTGCTTGCCAGACCATTTACACTATGGAGGAACTATTAATTCAGACGCCGCGTGTTGAGACTAGGGATGCTCATGTCCAATGGCCAGAAAATGAAATGAATGTGTCCGGAGAATCCAGTAAAGTTGTAAAGGACCATTGCTACAGTGCGACTGCAACACCACAAGAAGAGGATGCTGAATGTATTGAAGATGGCTCTGAAGTAGTCGCAGATCAATTCACACAATCTACACCCGCCAAAAAATTGCCACCAAAAAAGCTGTCGACATTGTTTTGTTCTCCATCAATGTTGAAGTAACAGATGTGGAAATGACAGAGAATGAACCAGCAGCAGCATTCACCGACGCATCAGAACCTGATATCGGCGATATTTCTTTCAATGCTGCTGATATGTCCTCAACGATGCAGTCCGAAACAAGTGTGATGCCGGATGGCAGTCTAATGAAAGAGGGCAAATGCATAGTATTCAACAGTTGTTTGATGGATATTATAAGTATGCTGAAATGTGGGCATTCCGTCAGAGGGAAAGTATGTCGGAAGCCATTGATTCATGCGACTCGTCAAAAACAAGGCAGTAACAACACAATACATGCCGCCTGTAGATTAAATCATACGTTCTCATGGTCTGCACAACCCATGCTCGGGAAACTGCCAGCAGGCAATCTACTGAGTGCAGCTGCATCACTTTTTAGTGGCTCCAGTTTCAACGCAGTACTACTAATTCCAACATGATGATCTATTTCCGGCCATTAGTGATGCTTGGAAAATGGAACAATTGTCTCTAGCAAGTAAATTCGAAGGCAAACGATTGAGGCTAGCCGGCGATGGACAGTACGACAGCCCTGGATTTTCTGCCAAGTACTGCACCTACCACTTTCAGGACATGGATAGTAAGAAAATTGTGAGTTCGGTGGTCGTGCAGGTGTCCCAATGTAAATCCTCAGTGGCCATGGAGAAACTAGGATTTATAAAATCAGTGGAATATCTACAATCGAGGGGAATGCACATCGACCTCATAGCCACGGACAGACACGTTTCAATTGCCAAGACAATGAGAGAGCAGTTCACACATATTAAACATCAATTTGATGTATGGCATCTTGCTAAATCAATCAATAAGAAAATCTCGGCTGCAGGGGGAAAAAAAAGGTTTGGAAAGTGGTCCCAGTCTATCAGCAACCATCTTTGGTGGAGCTCCAAAACTTGTGAAGGGTCAGTGGAAATCCTACTTGAAAAATGGCGGTCACTGATGCACCACTGTACCAACGTTCACCGCTGGACAGAAAACCTACATTTCCACCAATGTGTACATGGCCCTTTGTCCCCAGAGGAGGCATGGAAGAAGTGGTTGGTTCCATCTTCGCCCACACACAAAGCCATTGAGAAGATTGTTTTCGATAAAACTCTATCGAGATTTGAGGGGGCTGACAGAATTGTGTCACAAAGGAGGTCTGGAAGTGTTCCACAATATGTGCCTAAAGTACAGGCCAAAGCGCTTGCATTTCAGCATGCAGGGCATGAAACATAGGACTCTACTTGCAGTCTTGGCCCGTAACGAGAATGTGTGCTGTGAACAATCTAGAACTACAGGTAATGTAGGGATGCTTCGCTACGCTACGGCCTTTGTAAAAACAAGTAAGCAATGGGTAATCAAACCAGTATATGAGAAATGGAGTTCGACTTTGTTAAAGGCCTTATTGTTGCTATACTCGAAGCACAGAAATGGAATTTTGAGCGTTTCTGTGCAGAGCACTGATGCTTTGCCACCAAACATTGCCACTGTGCCATGTCCACCCAAAGAAGAACTCGTTGAAAAGTACACATCCCGGTTTAAATCATTATAATCTGATTGGCTTTTTTGTAAAAAAAAATGTTATTGTACAGTGTACATACAAAGTATGCAAACCCTAACCCCTACCTTCACCATCCTTGGTGGCGAACAACCTGGGTGTCATCTTTGACTTCTCTCTCTATTCACCTCATATCGTTGACCTTGTCAATATGTGTATGTATATATTTTTGTTGATGTAACTAAGTTTCGCAATCTCATGTAAATGATGCGCACTGTCAACCGAGGGGAGGCTTGTGTATTGCAAATAATAAAACAAACAATAAATCAATCTCACTTTCAACTCCACTCCTCGGGTACTTTATACTTTCCCTGACCTTCCCCCAAAAAGTCAATATCCCCATAGTTATGGTTCTCGCTGCAAAGTTCGCGGACAACGAGGACAAAATTGGGGGCCTTAGAACGCGCCAAGCGAGCCGTTGCAGATGGGAGAGAAGCCAGTTTGCATTTGCACATTGAGGCCCAGTACATAGATGGATTCGAAAATTCAAGTTCTCACAGATGGCTTTACTACGGGATGTTACAAAGTAAGAATGTATGCTTATTTCGAGTCAAGGTCAGCAGCTTTGATTTTCAGCTCGCGGCCTGAAGAGGCCCACAACTCGCACTGGCAGTATAAGGTTCTATTGTTTTTTGACCTTGAGAGACAGGGACCATGCCGAAAGGACTTCATTTGAAGGAGGGGTGCAATAACGTAAGACGATAAGGCAGAAAATTCGGAAACTAGACCGAGTTTCATGTTAGTTCAGTATACGAAAAATCATTGTCATGAGCACAGTGGGATTTACGGACTGCATTACGCAGACACACAATGGAAATTGCAAATATAATGTAAGTAACTCTTTAGACGCTATTATACCGGAATGAAGAATTAATGGATGGATGAATGTATGAATGAAGAGCAAGTAAAACGTTTGTGGGATCGTCTTTGTACCGGGCACATGGGCATGCACATTCCACACGCATGTTAAACAGTCGTTTCTCATTGTGTGTTAACCTCGATTTATTTTGTTAGTTTTCGCATTGATTTTAGAGCCGAACATTCTCCATTGCACTATCCTTGCAAGCACATAGTTTCTGATCGGCCCTAATAAATAAAATGAATAATAGTAATAAAGATCGGCTGGCGAGACTATTTATAATTTTTATGTTTTCAAAAACGGTATATCCTACCCTACTGCTACTGCCACCAGTTTCAGACCCCGGCAGATGTTTTTTTTCAACCGCCAGCTGCAGCTTCTCGTAAACAACTGCACCACTTTGACGATCTTATGGGACGATCACCAAGGGCCCATATGCCCTTACGCAGTACTAGCGGCTAGAAGCAAGATATCAACCTTTACGCTGGCCCAGTGCCTTGTTGATGGAACAGCCTTGCAGTTCACCGTGCGACCAAAGTGCTTGTTTTAAGGACAAACACCCTGTGTACCATAAAGGAACAGCGCGTGACTCACGATAAAATGGAACAGCATTTGCGGATAGAGAAAATTTTAAAAAATCACATTCCGATTTAATATGCCAATTGCGGAATATTCTATTGACATTTAATGTCAAATAAATGTACTTTACCAAATGTACAGTGTTGCTGTTTGATTTTAAAGTACAGTTTCATATTCCGAATTGTGGCGCGCTGTGTTGTGAGTTAATCTGTGTTGGTTTCCTGGTTCTGTGTGAAGTCACGTAGAAGACGACTGGGCGTGTTTGCCTACGCAGCACAGTAACGTCACAGAGCGAGGCGGAGAATATGAATGTTTTGATAATGTCAGGCTCAGGGGCGGGGGGATATGATTTTAGTGCCGCGAAAGCAGGTCAGCCAGGGCGAGGGGCAAGTGATGGGATTATCACAAAATGGCAGCGCCCTGGTGCCTGTTTACGCGTGTGTTTAATGGACAAAAACTCAGGTAAGGTCCATAGGAAATGTTTCTAAAATCGTGCGACTTAAAAACACATGGCCAACCCGTAGGGACAATAACATTTTTTTGACCGAACCATTCCATTAATAGCTTTTGACCCTACAAGTGATTTTCTCACCAACTCTTTAGCTTTGTGCTAGACTTTGATTCTAGGAAGTTCCTGGGCTCAGTAGACTGTTTCAAATGGACTTTGGCTGTCCTGGCTCTCTGCAGACTCTTCTAGCCCCTTGACTTTGATATTGTTTGTCCCTCATATGTGGCAACTTGTTTTAGACTGTCATTGTTGGGAAAGGCTTGTCTAGATGTCATTGGAAGATTGAAGTGTCCTCACATATACTGAGAACCTGTTTAACCTTTTCCTTCTTTAAATCTTTCCTTTCGAATGGATTGTGTCCTCCCACGTATTTAGTTCTTTTTCCGACAGAGGGCGCTGTGTGCCGTCTCGTCGAGTTCATGTCCCTCGAGGGCCTCCGTTTGACGGTCTTGATCCATATAATGATGTATTTTATTTATTGCGCTATACACAAGTGTTTTAAGGTGTAAAACGGAAAGAGAGGGGAACAAGGGAGGACAAGACAACGATCTAGACCAAGTGACATTGACATTGCGCAAGTGCGGGGGAGAGGGAAGGGGAAATGTGCCACGAGGAGGAGGAGGAGGAGGAGGAGGAGGAGGAGGAGGAGGAGAAGAAGTGCGAGACATTGAAAAAAGAAAGTGTGGTCAACTGGTGGCAGTGCAGGGTTTAAGTGCACACAAGTGTTAGATAAGTGCAAGTAGGGGGACTCTAAGGATGCAGATACCGCCCCAAGTGCAGGGTTGCCAGGAGGCAGTGCAACTGGGACGGCAGGGACCTGGGTCGTGGATCGGCGCACACAGCACCTGTTGGCTTCAGTTGTGTTTGTCCGAGCTAACGCTTTGATAGAATTATGGTGTGCTTTGCTTCTTGTTTAAAAATATTGATTTTCGTTAGAAAAGGTTTTCTTCATTGACACCATCGACGCCCAAGTCGGGCTTCAAGAAGTGCAGAGACTGCGGGTCAAAATGTCGATCCTCGTCCCCCCACCGCATATATCTGTGATGTCTAGTGCCGGGCACTGTGCCTCCGACTGTGGCTCCTGTCAGGCGATGACCGAGCAGGCTCTCCGGGAGGGTAAAGATAAATTGACATTGGGGAGGCTACCTTTGAAGAGTTAAAAAAAAAAAAGACAGATGAGTCGAGAGATTCTTCCGGACTAAAAAAATAAACGGTCTTGATCAAGAAGTCAATCACACAATTCTTCGTCTTCTTCGACAAGAAAAAAGAATGGGGACGGTTTAGCAATAGAAGATCTTGCTAATCACCCATTGTGTTACTAACATCACTATTGTTGAAAAATAAGCAATTTGTGAATATTGCACAAGATTCAAACTAGATTTGTCTCTTACTTTGTGTTTTTTATGTACAATGAGTTTTGCAAATGTGACCAAATGGTCTGTTTTACTAAAACATTTAATAAATTGAAGTATTTTTGTTAAAACTGGGCCTACCATCTCTTTATATTAGTTAAAAGATTGATGGGTTGTGAATTCATGGTTTTGGTGTGAGATCCAGATGTGTGACCTCTGGTGAGGATATGACAAGGTAGTTTGTTGGCAAAACCCCCCCTCTTTTTGGTTTACTTGATATAGTCCTCTGCCAACAAGCCCCTAAAAGGAGGACTTATGCAATAAAAGCGTGCTCATTGCTTTTTGTAGTTCTTCGAAGAAGGGCAAGAAAAGGCATCATAAGTCACCTTCGACCTCCAGTGATTCTTCAACTTAGTTAATCGGGTGTCCTACAAAATCGGATTCCCCTACAAAATGGGACGCATTTCGTCGTGAGATGCTTACATTTTTCCGAGAATGCGGCATCGACCTCCTCGAAAGACTAGCGGAAAAGCCATGCCCCTATCGCTCTGCAAAAGGACGACAAAGGGTAGTCGAATAAGAAAATTTTGAAATTGGGCCTTAAGCCGGTTTTACATTGAATCAGGAATCTAGCCTATCTAGGGTTCCGTCGAAGAAATACAAGAAGTTGACAACTTCGATGCCTTCGCCGACTCAGTCGGCGTCTGAACAGTCGATGCTGACACCAAAGTTAACGCAACTAAATCGGCACCGGTTTCGAAGCCATTGTCACCGGCTACTTCGAAATTGTCGAAGTCAGTAGTGGTTCAGGAAAAGATTTTCAAACCTTTACCTAAAAAGGGCTATTTTAAGTCTTTGTCAGCCATATATGATGTGGATCAACCCTCTGATGACCATACACCACCTTTTGGGCTACAGTTCGGCAACCCTAATGTGCCAGAACTAATCTGGGTATAGGCTGAGAGACTTATGACAGCCTTCAGTCAGCCCGTGGGTTGGATACTTTGCCAGAGTTAGTTTGGCAAACCAGACCCAACTGAAGATGCTGACTCTTCATACAGAAAACACATGGGGAAAGGTTGGGTTTTTAGGATGGAGTAGGCTTACACCTTCTTTTGAGTAAGATGAAATTCGACATCTTGGATCAGGGCCCTCAGAGACCCAATTTTGCCCTTTCACATGGTGTTACAGCAGAGGATCTCTGCAAATTGGGAGACACCAGAAAGTGTGGCTGCAGTAAATAATGTACAGACCATCCAGCAGCGACCCAGAGTATCTCACTAAGCATCCAACACCAGAAAGATTGTTTTTTCAGGCTGCCTGGGCGAGAAAGGTTTTCACCTCTGGAAGTATGGCATTAAAGTCTACAAATGTGACTTGCACATTATCAAGATTTACGTTTACCCTGTGGGACTGTGGGACTATGGCGGCAGACCGCATCCCGGAAGGAGAGGAAAGAGACTGCTTCCTGCCAATCAAGAATGGTAAGGAGGCAATGGGTGCATGTCTCCAGTCAGGTTTGGATACTGCAGACAGTATTGTCAGATCCATGGTGGCTACCACAGTGTTATGCATAATTGCATGGTTGAGGAAATCTGGGGTTTCACCAGATGTGCAAGCTAGACTACTCAACATGCCCTTTGACGGCTCAAGGCTGTTTGGCAGCAAGGACGAGGAGTTTGGAAAAGCTGCAGACCTCAAAGGCGGCGTCTAAATACCTTAGCGCCGGACAACCCTATTTGGGTTCATGTTCTTGGAGGGGTAAATCCTTTGATTCTGCTCATTTGGAAGAGGAAGAGGACAAGTAGGTCAAAGGCCAGAGAAGATTCCCTCGTGGTGGACGAAGGAAAGGTGCGAAGTTAGCCCAAGCAGCAGCAGCCTTACCATCAGCCACTGCTTCAGCCACCTCTAAACCACTCTGAGGCCTTGACTCACAAGACTCTGTTGTTAGGCAGACGTAGCATCTGAGCGAATTGCAGGGCATTATTCAGGTGCTTGGGCTCTGGAAACGGTATCCGATCATATTTTCGAATACATATTTTCGAAACAACATTATGTCAAACAGTTTGGCAATTTTTTTTTCGAATGTAATTCTTTTTTAAATTTTGTTTGGTAAGTAAAAAACAAGTGTTAAAAAAGGGGGGTGCCCCCCTCATTTTAAACCTAAAATAGAAACAAAAAATAATTTGAAAAAAATAATGTGCGCCAAAATGGCATTAAAAAATGTGCCATTTGAAAATATCACTATAAACCTCTGGAAACGGTAACCCAAGGTTACTGCCTTCCTCTCCAAGAAAGGCCTCAGGATCATCCACTGGGGAACAACTCTTTCAAAATTCCGGATCTGCTCCTTTTGCAGGAAATTTTTACCCTGCTAGAGAAAGGTGCAATAGAACATGCACCTGTAGCAGAAAGGAACAAGGGTTGGTATTCCCCATACTTTCTGATTCCCAAAAAGGACGGAGGATTGAGACCCATCTTGGACTTAAACTTGAAAAAGTTTCTCAGGAAGGACAAGTTCAAGATGTTTACCCTTTCTCAGATCCTTCAGACTCTCCACAAGACTGGATGGTATCATTGGACCTTCAGGTTGCTTATTTCATGTGTCCATCCATCTCAAGCACAGAGTACCTGAGGTTGGCGGTTCTCATTATCAGTTTGAGTTCTGCCATTCGGGCTGACCTCCGCCCCAGGGGTTTTCACCAAGTTGATGGCAGTGGTGTCAGCGAGTCTCAAGAGAAGGGGGGGATTCATGTCTACCTCTAGCTAGGCAATTGGCTGTTCAGGGCTCTTTCACCAGAGCAGGCCCGCGAACATCTCAGCGTAACCTGCCACTCTCTTCACAAACTGGGCTTCTCCCTCAATTGCAAGAAGTCTCACTTGATACCATCCCAAAGATTCCAATTTATTGGGGTAATCCTGTATACTTCCTCAGGGAAAGCCTCGCCACCCCAGGTGATGGCTTACCACATTTTGCTGCAGATGGTTACTGAATTCCAGAGTGCCCAGCATCTGCCGGTCTTTGTTTTTATAAAGTTTTTTTTTTTTTTTTTTTTAGGTTGCTCAGTCTCACGGCATCCTGCATTTGCCTGGTGTCCGAGGCTTGCCTGAGAATGAGATCCTTCCAATGGGCTCTAAGGACTCAGTGGTCCCAGTTCTCAGACAGACTATCGGACCACCTGCAAGTTCTGAGCAGATTTGGGAGAATCTTTTTGGCAGCCATGGCCGGACATAACGATAGTGATGGATGCCTCACTCACAGGGTGGTGAGCCCACCCCAGCGATCTGACAATCAGTGTTTGTTGGTCTCCATCGGAGTCCAAACTACATATCAACCTTTTGGAGCTGAGGGCAATCAGACTAGCGCTGAAGGCCTTTCTGCCCTCTGTATGGGGAAAGAATGTCTTGATAATGAAGTACAACACAGTGCCCATGTACTACCTCAACAAGAGAGGTGGTGTAGGGTCACTACCACTGTGTAGAGAGGAGATGCAGCTCTGGACAATACTAGAAGGAATCTCTCTATCGGCAGTTCATCTAGCCGGAGAGCAGAATATGGCGGCGGACGCTCTAAGTACGCCGTGCACAGTCTGCCACGAGTGGGAACTACCTCGGGAAGTCCTTCAAGAGATCTTCAGCCTTTGGGGAACCCCTCAAGTCGATCTGTTCGCGACCAGTGTCAACCGGAAGAGCAAACTATTTTGCTCCAGGGAATTTCCTCCAAGATGAGCTCTAGGGGACACGTTTGTGGTGGAATGGGAGTTTCCACTCCTGTATGCGTTTCCTCCAGTCCCCTTAATTCCTGACGTGATCAGGAGGTTGAGAAAGTTCGGGAAATCCATGCTCCTAATTGCTCCGGATTGGGCCAGGAATACGTGGTACCTGGACCTTCTTGTTATGTCCATCCGCCCTCAATACATCTTCTACAAGGAGAGGATCTTCTCTCGCAAGAGGAAGATTGGGTTCTCCATCCAGAGGTCAAGATACTCCGCCTTCACGCATGGTTTCTGAAAGGCTGAGATACAAGGATTGGGATCTTCCGGATTACGTAATGGAGATTTTGCTTTCGGCCAGAAGGCCAGCAACAAAATCGTTCTACCGCTGCCTTTTGGAACAAGTTCAGCAGCTGGGGCAGGGATAAGAATGTGGACCCACCAATGGTGCTTTCCTTTTTATTGCATTTGGTAAATCTAGGGCTCCAGATTGGAACAATTAAGGGTTACCTAGCGGCGATTTCCATTTTTAAGAGCTCTTCAGAGAAGGATTCATATTTTAAGATCCCTCTGTTCAATTCTTGAAAGGCCTTACTAATGTATATCCACCAGTTCCATTCAATGTCCCTGAATGGGATCTCAATCTAGAATTAAGGTTTTTAACATGCATTCAGTTTAAGCCTTTACACTCATGTCTGTTAAGACTCTTGACATTAAAAACAGTTTTGCTTATTGCAATGTCAGCCCGCAGGGTAAGCGAGTTGCAGGCCCTTTCCTTTAAACCTCCACATAGTGTTCCATAACGACAGTTATTCTCAAGGTAAAGCATTCCTTTTTACCGAAGGTAGTGTCAGACTTCCACTTATACCAACTTTCTATCCACCTCCTCTTCCAGGAAAAGAGATGTTGCATAGACTGGACCCAAAAAAGGCTCTGTTTTTATATATTTAGAATGGCTAGATTCCGCCAAAATGAGTACTCATTGGTTGTAGTGGCCCTAAATTGTGTCTTGCAGGTGACTAAACAAACCGTGTCCAGATGGATCCTCCTGGCTATTGGCGAATGCTACAGATTAGTGGGCAAGGACCCGCCGGAAGGACTAAGGGCACTTTCCATAAGTGGCATGGCAACCTCTGCTGCTCTTCAAAGAGGTGTCCCCATCAATGATATTTCTTCAGCGGCCACTTGGTCATCTATCCATACCTTTTTGTGAGACTCCCATCTCCAAATTATTACTGCTTTGGGAGTCTATCATAAGATGAGTAATACATGGGAGGACACGATCCATTCGAAGAACAAGTTACTTACCCCTGGTAAAGTTCTTTCGATTGGATGTTCAGCCCACGTATTCCTCATCTCCCCTCCCAGCCTACCCCGCTGTTCAATGTACGTGTTATTACACTTTACTCTTTCTGTGAGCCTACGGTCTATGGTACGCCTGGTTCTCCAGCATGGGGTCTGGCATGGATTCACATGCTCATGAATATTCCCCGTCGTCCGGCTGGGAATCCTTGGTAAAGAAAAAATCAGTATCAGTTTCGTTTCTGATCTGTTTTTCTTGTCTTAACCAATCACTGGTCTCTGGGTCATACTGCCCCCAGCCAATGACTGCCCTCTCCTGGCAGCCAACCTCAGATTTTTACTGCACGTTCAAGTGTTGGGAGTCCTCATGCTATAGCTCTCGAGCTTTTACTGCGTTTTGCGCTTTTTCAAAGAAATTTATCTAATTTTTCGGTTAAATCCGTTTCTACATCCGATTAATGGGGACCCGCTTCAGATTTTTCTATGCCGCTCAAGGGTGATGTTTTCGTCGAGTTGCGCTTCTTGGAGTATTCCAGAAGTTTTCTGAGGCCTACCTCGCCGACAAGAGGAACATGGCCCAGGAGAAGGGAAGCTAGACTCCTGGCAAACTGTTCAGGAACTGCCCTGGATGCAACCTACAGGATGTGTTCAAGGAGGACGAGCATTTGAGATGCCTCTACTGCCTCCACGAGGACAAAACGCACGTGGAGAAGGACTGTGCGTTTTGCATGAACATGTCGGACCGGATTATGAGGGATCGTCAGATCCGTCTCTCCAACTGGCTGGAAGGCAAGAGCCCGTCCGGTAAGAAGTCCCAACGGTCTTCTAAGTCCTGTGAGGGCGCGACGGGGGCCCAACAGGCAAAGTACCGTGAGTCCATGGGCACCGGGAGCGCCGATCTCGAAGGAGTCAGCCGAAGGGGAACACAGCGGTGACCCCCCCCAGGTGAAGGCCGCAAGCACGCACAAGGTGGTGAAGGCCTTGATTCATCCGGCCAAGGCCTCTATCGAGGAAGTCGCTACGGCCCTGGCGCCGCCTGTGGAGGCTCCGCAGTGGAGGCGACCTCGGGGCCTAGAGTTTCCCCTGCCACCACGGAGGGTATCCTCTTTTCAGCCCATCAAGAAGACCCCCGTGAAGACCTGGTGGAAAAAGGTGGGTGGAGGAGGCGGTGGCCATTACAGACATGGACACAGCCTCCGAGGAGGAGCTGGTTGAAGTCTTGGAGGGCCCCAACGAGAACGTTGAAGAGTCCCGGTCCCACGGGAGAGATTCCGACAAGGAAGACGACGAGAGCAAGGGTGGCGCCTACGAGGTTCCAGTGGAGAAACCATCGCTCCCTTCGCATCATGAGCCGCAGGAAAACTCGGCGGCCATTTTGATGGCAATCCAATCCTTATGCTCGGAGATAAGGACGAGGTTGCCTCTACCCCCGACGGACGACCGGAGCTGGGCCCGTCGGGAAGCCCCCCAAACAAGAGGAGGAGGATTCATCCGGCCCCGCCTTTTCAGCCCTCGCGACCCTCTCAGCCTTTGTCCCCGTCCCCTGTCCCCGGGGATGACACGGAACGGATACGGCCACGACGGGGACGGATGACGACTGTTGTGACGACAGGACGGATCTCCCATCACCGATTCCTCGGGCCTCCCCGCCCGACGAAATTGGCTCCTTTCACGCCATGATTGCCAGGGCATCCAAGCATTTCCAGCTCTGCCCCGAGGAGCAGAAGAAGGAAGGCTTCCTCTACCAACGGCGCAAGCCCAAGAGGAAGACGATCCCCGCGGTACCAATGCTGGATGATATCTGGGACGAGGGACTTGCGCTTCTGAAGAACCCGTCCACAACACCTTCCAAGAGGGATCGGTACAAGAAGTAGTACCGGGTCCCCGACGCCACCCCTTGTGCCTGAGGGCACAGCCAACCCCGGATTCGGTTGTCTCGGCAGCGGCCAAGAAGAAAGCGGGGAAGGGCATCGGCTTCATCTTCAACTTCCCCACCGGACGGCGAGGGAAAGAAACTGGACGCCATGGGACGAGTCATCTCATCGGCAGCAACGACGATTAAGGTGGCCAACGCCCTAGCGATATTGGCTCGCTAAAACAGGGAGTTGTGGTACAAGATCGCCCCTTATTGGACTTCCTACCAGACGACAAGAGGGCAGAAGCCCTAGCAATCTTGCAGAAAGGTGAGGTGGCGTCAGACCATGCCATAATGGTAGCCACGGACATTGCCGACACTGGTTTCTGCCAGTTGGGCAATGGTGTTTGCCTTAGACGGCGGGGTGGCTCAAGGCAACGGATTTCCGCCAGGACGTGCAAGCCAGGGTCTTGGACATGCCCTTCGACAGGATCAATCTGTTTGGAAAGACGGTGGATGAGTCACTGCAGGCCATCAAAGCCGACACGGAGATGGCTCGGGCCTTGAGAGTGCTACAGCAACGACGACCACCCTTTCAGAACTCCGGAGGCAAGCAAGGTGCCTCCAAAGGATTCGGCGGCGGTTCCTCGACGTACCGTCAGGCGGCCCGCTCCTCGTCGCGAGAAGCCTACAGGGGATGAGGCACGTCAGGTGCATCTCGCCGTCGTCGCCAGGGAGGCCAAGGCAGCAAGGCTGCTTCCAAGCAAGACTGAACCGGCCGTTGCGTCGGGCCCCCACCGAAGCACCCCGGTGGGAGGCCGGCTGACGAAGGTCGTCAGCGTGTGGGAGTCCATCTCCACCGCACACTCTGGAATTTCTAAAGAAGTGCCCCCGAATTCCTCCCGTGACCAGGAAGGAAAACCACATCCCTCAACTGCAGTTAGAGGTAACGGTGATGCTCAAGAGAGCCATCGAGCTCGTCCCAAAGAGGCTCCGGGGGTCCGGAGTATACTCAAGATACTTCCTCGTCAGAAAGACAGGAGGATGGCGTCCCATCCTGGACCTGCGTCGACTAAACAGTTACATCAAGGCACAGAAGTTCTGGATGGTCACCCTCCAGTAGGTGCTGGGCCAGCTGGAGGAGGGCGACTTCCTATCGTCGTTGGATTTGGAGGATGCGTACTTTCACATCCCCATACTAAAAGGACACCGAAAGTTTCTCAGGTTCGTGCCACGGCACTACCAGTTCAAGGCCCTCCCATTCGGATTGAAGTCGGCGCCCAGGGTATTCACCAAGTGCCTAGCGACAGTGGCAGCGCGCCTGCAGGGGATCCACGTCTACCCCTACCTGGACGATTGGCTCATCCGAGCAAGAACAAGGGAGCTTGCTGTCGAGCACACAGCGAAGACCGTCCGGCTGCTCACAGACCTGGGAATCTCCATCTTCCCCAAATCCCATCTGGCTCCGTTGCAGGTCGCACTGTTTCTGGGAGCCAGGCTCGATACAGTAGCACGATTGGCCTCGCCGTCGGAGGAAAGGATGTCCTCATACATCTACCTGGTGCGCCTGTGCAGGCTTTGGATGCGCCCACTTCAGGAGTTCCTCGACGCCCGTTGGATGCAAGCGATGGGCTGCTTCGCGGACAAGATCTCGCTCAACGAGGTATTCCGCCAAGCGATTCGGTGGTGGGGCACCCGCGCGCATCTTGCGGCGGGCACAGACTTTCAGACCCCAGCACACCAGGTGACGGTGATGACGGATGCCTCCCTGGAGGGGTGGGGAGCGCACACCGGAGATCTACACGCGAGAGGCCTCTTGCTCCCGGAGGAGAGGACGCTCCACATAACATACTGGAGCTCCGAGCAGTGTTCTGGGCCCTCAGGTCTTTTCTCCCGTCCCTCAAGGGCAAGGTGGTGAGAATATTCACCGACAACACCACCACAATGTTATACATCTGGAAGCAGGGAGGAACAAGATCCCCAGCCCTGTCCAAGGAAGCCCAGGACGTGTGGCACTGGGCCGTTGCCCAGGGGATGTTTCTGGTACCCTTTCATCTGGCAAGGACAAATGACACAATTGCAGACTCTCTCAGCAGGGAGCTGCGCTTGTGCTACGAGTGGGAACTGCGGCGGGATCAAGTGGATAGACTCAATCATGGGGCAAACCCCAGATCGACCTGTTCGCGACGGCGACAAACTCCAAGTGCCAGAGGTTCCCCAGCATGTTTCCCCAGCCGAGGAGCATGGGCGATGTTTTCTCGTTCCCCTGGGACGGCCTGTTCCTGTATGCGTTCCCTCTGTTGCCGTTGCAACTGCGACTCGTCAACCAGCTCAAGAGGTCCCGGTGCAGGATGATCCTCGTCGCACCGGCATGGCCGAGGCAGATCTGGTTCCCAGACCTTCTGGACTTGTCAGCGTCCCCACCAGTCAAACTGTCGACGGACGCAGATCTTCTCTCCAGGGAAGGAGGCGCCATCCTTCATCACGACCCGGAGTTGCTGAACTTGCAGGCCTGGCTCCTGCAGCACTAGAGTTTGGAGGGTACGATATCCAGGCGGACTGCAGAGAGGTTCTTGCAAAGGCCAGGGCATCCTCAACTCTCAAGTACTACGGACACAAGTGGAAGAGGTTCTGGTGCCGTGCATAGATTAACCCTCTACGGATTACAGCCCCTCAAGTGCTGCCGTACTTGCTGTCGCTGGCCAAAGTTGGACTAGCTCATGCTTCCATCACAATACATCTGGCGGCGATTTCCCGATACACCAGAACTGCAGGACGGTCATCCCTGTGGTCTCATCGCCTGGTGAAGGAGTTTATGAAAGGACTGTTCCGATCGTTCCCACCGGTGAAGGCTCCAGCCCCCGTGTGGGAGCTCAACGTGGTGCTGACCAGGCTCATGGGCCCAACATTCAAGCCTTTGCATTCGGCGCCGTTGAAGTTCCTGTCGTGGAAGACAGCGTTCCTTGTGGCCATCACCTCTGCATGACGCGTGGGAGAGATTCAGGCCCTATCCTGCAAGCCTTCATACTTGACTTTCAACGAGACGAGGGTGGTGCTGAGGACGCACCCTTCCTTCATGCCCAAGGTGTCGTCGGACTTCCACCTCAACGAGCCCTTGGTGTTACCAGTTTTCTTCCCGTCGCCTTTGTCGCCAGCCGAGAGGACTTTGCACTCACTGGATGTAGCTAGAGCACTGAAGTTCTACGTGGACCGAACAAAGAGTTTTTGGAAGACATCACAGCTGTTTGTGAACTTTGGACCTGTGAACCAAGGGAAGGCTCTCTCGAAGGCTTCCATTTCCAGATGGCTCTCCGGCTGCATCATGCACTGTCATCGGTTGGCAAACCGACCGTTGCCCGGCCGCCCGAGAGCCCATTCTACCAGAGCGATCGCTGCTACCACGGCGTTCCTGTCTGGTGTGCCCCTGCTGAACATCTGCAGGGCTGCTACGTGGAGGTCGACGCACACCTTCATGAGATTCTACTGCATCGACAGGGATTCCAGTCGGCCAAGCAGTGCTGCGCTACCTGTTCGCCTGAAGGTGGGCCTGGTGAGGATATGATATGGCATTTGTAATGTGCCTATACACAAGTGTTTCAAGGCGCAACGAGCCAGGGAGGGGGAATAAGGGGAAGACAGACAATCCTACCAGGCCAGGTGTCATTCAGATTGCGCAAGTGCAGGGGTAGAGGGAAGGGAAAAGTGCAAGGGGAAAGGGAGGGGGGAAAATGCAGTACAGGGTAAGTAGAATAAAAATGAATAGGGCAAGCTGGTGGCAAGTGCAGAAAAGTGCTGGGAAGGGGGGCTGAAGGGATATAGAGAGTCCTGCAGTGCAGGGGTTACCAGGGAGGCGGTGCAAGTGGAAAGTGGCTGGACCAAGGACCGAGATCGGTGAGAGTGGCCCAGTTGCAGATTCAGTGCAGTTTCAGTCAAGAATTTAGCAGGGGAGAGGGGGAGAGAAAGCAGAAGCAAAGAGTAAGGTTTTCAGGAGCTTCCGGAACCGGAGATGGTTCTCCTCAAGTAAGAGTTGCTTAATGTGAGTGTATGTAATGCTTAATGTTGAGCCTTTGCCACCTGGGTGGTTGTGCATGTGTACTGCTTTGTATTCTTATATTCATGAGCATGTGAATCCATGCCAGACCCCATGGTGGAGAAGGAACAAGTTACTTACCTGTAACTGTTGTTCTCCAGCATGGGTTTGGCATGGATTCACATGCAAACCCTCCCTCCTACCCCTCTGCGGCTCTTCACTTGGTCATACTGCCACTTTACGTGCTACCAAATCTGAGGATGGCTGCCAGGGGCGGGGCTTAGGGAGAGGGCAGTATGACCCAGAGACCAGTGATTGGTTACTACTAAGAAAGACAGATCAGAAACGAAACTGATACTGATTGTTTCTTTACCGAGGATTCCCAGCCTGACGACGGGGAAAATTCATGAGCATGTGAATCCATGCCAGACCCATACTGGAGAACAACAGTTACAGATAAGTAACGTGTTCCTCTTCAGGAGGGGTGGGAAAAACAGAACTGAAGCCAACGGGCGCTGCGTGCGCTACTTAGACTGATGATGACATTGACCGTGGAACGGAGGCCCTCGAGGGACATCGACTCGACGATACGGCACACAGCACCACCTGTTGGAAAAAAAAAAAATCCGAAGCCGCTGAAGCTGGAGATAAATATCATAAAATGAGGAATACGTGGGAGGAACATCCAATCGGAAGAAGTTACCAGGGGCAAGTAACTTGTTCTTCTGCAACCTCAGAATCTGCAAAGTATACTACTGTGATATATAAATGCCATTAATGTCCTCGTGATTGATTGAAGTCACCTCATGGTGTAGAAATTGTGTAAGAAGCATATCCAAAGATTATCCACTAACTTGCTCTGATGCTGGAAAGTAATTTTAAAGTGTATTTACATTGTTTAAAATTACTGTATTTACATTGTTCAATGAATTGCCTTTTTAAAGAACGCTTATTTAAAAATGTAAATTAAATAAATAATTATTTTATAACTGAAACCGTGAGTGCAAGTGTTACTTGGCTACTTGTGTTTACGGATTTCATTTGTACAGCTCTACAGCTAACCCTTCTTGAGATGGGCCTGGCTGCTCAGTCACACTACCCACTTGTGTAGTACAGACCTATACCAAAAGGTGGGCTACTTAATACCAAGCAGATAAGTGTTGTGTAGTCTCACACAGTGTGATTGCACCAATTCTTACCTAACACTAGGTGACCCAGAAATGGCCTTAAAATGACTGCTCTGGCCATGTGTGCTACTTTTGAGCCTTTCATTGCAGCTTCCAATTTGGTCGAACTGGTTTGGGCAGATAAAAATACCTGGGCTAGCCCTCTCACTTCATGTGTGTGTATTTAAGTTTAGGAGGCAGTCCTACTCCCCAACATGGTTGGTCAACTGATCCTTTCCATCAGCTTATTTTGTGTAAAGAGATATAGGCTTTGTCCTGCCACTGTTTCAATCTCCTGTTTTTTTGTTCCTGTAAGTTGGAGCTGGCAGGTCTGTAAACCTGCTCAATGAGTTTTCCCACCGATTCCCACTATTTTTTTGCCTTTTTTTAAAGCCTTCACTTGACAAAACTTGCAAAGTGTGATGCCTTGGACACATTGCGGTTTGGATTTATTTTCCCACTGGAGGTCAAGGCCGATTCGAGATGGGAGTGAAAGTCTGACCGCTACAAGTGAGGCCCTTTGCATTGCCGTGCTGCAGTGACCATCATCCAAAACAGCTTACCTGCGTCTAGTCCAGTCCTGAGAGTGGTCCCGTATCATGTTTTTCTGCATTCTTCATCCGAGAGTCCTTGGACCAGCGAAAGACACTGACTGGCTGTCACCTCGAACCTGCAACCCCTGCTAATTAAGGACTGAGGATGAAGGTGGGAAAAGCAACTTCTGACCTCTACCATTGACCTACCAAGTCCTTGGAAGACTCTGAGTATGGGGTCTAAGTTCCATTGGTTCTTAACTGCTCCTAAACTCCCTTTTAAAAGTTTTCCTAACTTTTTTTATAAAACTTTTGCTATACTTTGGCATTGCCATTACTTGCTCGCGCAAGCCTTCCCAAAGTTGGGGATACTTCTGTTAGTCAGAATAAACTGGCCACTAACCCTTGGAACTGTTCACTGGACTCGAGATACCATACCTTCATTTTTTTCTGCATCATAATCTGTGTCCGAACTTTGCCTGAACTTTTGAGCATAAGGCCCCAGACAACCTGGGGAAGAACCTTTGAAGTTAGGGTTCATTCTCTGTGGATCTGTAGTACATAACACTAATCTGCACTTTCTTTTACAGGAGTTTAATTTGTGTTATGCCCTACTCTAGTGGCTGTATATATGTAATCTATTATTAGTGTTATGCGGTACTTCTCCCTGTTAGTGGTCATTTTTGCATAGTGATATTTGGCCATACATAAATAACTGTATTTTAATACATACTGTCCAAGTGTAATTTGTGATTTCCCCTTGTGTTTACTCACTGTGGACCCTTTACAAGCTCACCACCTCTTGAGACTTAGCCTAGACCTCTCGTCACTGCTACCTTGAGCTGGTTTGGCTACAGCTCCCAGAGTTGTCCCTGTCACAATATAGGTTGGCCTTCTATACATCTGTCCACCAGGCCAGAGTACAGAAAACCAGTCCTAACACCAAGTATTTAAACAGTTAAAGATGCAGAAAGCATATGTAAGATGGAGAACCAAGCCTCCAGAGGCCAAGAGTAACGGCATCCAGTTTAATAGATTGTTTTCTTTTTTCTTTTTTTTTTCTTTATCGTCAATCTGGCTATTTAGTTAAACAAAACTTAAACAAAGGACCGCCAGTGGGCGCGGGCAAGATGGATGCCTAACTGAAAGGCTCCGTTCCCTGCCCTGGTGTTAGGGAGAATTCTCAGAAATGTGCCATTTCCCTTCTACCTTGGAGACTGCCAGTACTTTTTGCTGGACTTTAGGACTTTTAATTTCTAACCTGGAGAGAGTGAGACCTTTTTCCCACTCCTGTATTTTTCTGTGATTTGGACTATTTCTTTTGACTTTGGAGTCCGACAAACTCCATAGGCATCATCTTTACATTGACGCACCGCACCTTCAGTGCAGTGACACAGGGACGTCTCTTAGATTTGAACAGATGAATGCACTGAATGAAAGAATGCATGAATGGAAGAACAGATGACTATATAGATTGAATAAGTGTGTAAATCGAACGAGTAAGTACATCGGATAAGTGTATAGAATGGATGAACATAAGCGGTCGAGTGTGTAGAGTGGTGAAGTGTAAACAGGTGAATGCACTAAGTGGAAGAATGCATGAGTGGAGGAACGGATGACTGCATAGATCGAATGAGTGTGTAAATCGAATGAGTATGTAGATCGAATGAAGGTATAGAATGGATGTAGATAAGCGGATGAGCATGTAGAGTGGTTGGGTACGTAGATCAGACGAGCGCGGATGGCGGACGAGGGCATAAAAACAGAAGCGAATATAGAACTGATAATTGCACAGAACTTATGAGCGTGTAGAATGGGGGCAGCGTGTACAGTGGGGGAGATCAGAGAGCGGATGAGGCCAGAGAGCGGATGAGGTTAGAGAGCAAATGAATTTATAGAACAGGATTACTGCATACTAACGAATGACTCTAAGGGACTGATGAGTGCATACTAATGTTGAATGCATGGAAATCATGAGCGCATAGAGTGGATGAGTGTGCGAAGCTGGTGAGTGCAGAGAGCTGGTGAGTGCCGGTAATGGGTGAATGCGGGGAGCGGATGACTGCGCACGGTGGGTGAATGCGAAGTACAGGCGCAGACAGGGTTGGCGGGCTGTCGGGAGCGCGCGGGGCGGACTGGAATGCATGAGTACGTCGAGCAGACCGGAGTATGTAGCACTGACGGAGACGCATGGAAGGAATAAAAGTTCATAGAACGTATGAAAGAGCATGTAACCCATCATGTAACCCATCATATCACACCCCACGCTTACACTCTTCTTTACACCACCACTCAACTAGAACACAGAGATACTATGACACCATTCGGTATAACTGTTCTCATACCAACACCTCCCACTCACTCCCCATCACTCTAAGTAAACACTGCTGGTTAAACACCCCCAGCCAGGCGTTCTCCTCAGGCCTAACGCAACCACAGTCGGTCTGGATAAATCCTGCCAGAACGAACACATACCCCTGATCTCAACCACCACACCTACCGCTAAGAAGTAGCTATTTAACGAAAACCGCACCAGCTGCACACATACCCGGTGCGCACACGCGCCGTTGACTCTCCCTACTCCCTCTACTGACCTGAACTTCGGTTCCCAAGGGCGTTCAACCTACCAGCGCCTTCAGACCATACCAATGGTATATAAGGCGCTATATAAGTGCAAAATAACATAACATAACATTTCCCAGAGGTTTAAAGACATTCTCTTGGTGAAACTACTGTTTCCAAGAGCAGTGAAGTGAAATTGACTTTACTTGCATTTTGTACCTTTCTAGACCCAGCACACACTGTCTTACAATAGGGTGCTGGAGGTGGTTACTTGGTATCCAGTTTGTCTAGTTTCTCATGTAACATTTTTTTTGTTATTCTTTCTACAATTAATGGCTGGTGGCAGTGGTTTACGTTTTACTACCATTGTATGTTTTTACCGCGGGCTGCAATTGGTGGTGCAGTAAGACACCCATGGGTGCCTGTTTTGTCAAAATGGCCCTGGTCTTCTTTTTTCACCAATTCTTGTTCGAAAGATCCTTCTTGAGATTTACTCTGGGCGCCAAACCAGGTTTGGTCCCTTTGTTTGTTTTGTCTTTAGTGGGTTTCACTGGTGAAGCCCGCCTCTGGCTCTAACGTGTCTAGGAGGGGCAGGAAGTGAGGGAGGTGCCCAACGGCGATTGACTGGCTTGTTGTCCTTGGAGGACAGCCACTCTGCTGTGTGAGTGACAGCTAGGCTGCGAATGAATGGGAGAAACCTGCATAAAAGGTGAGGCAATCAACCCCAAAGTGAACTCGCCTGCACATCCTCTCGGAGCTTGCTGTACTTCCATTGCTGCTGCAGGAACCGATTGCCAGAGAGAGGAACACCAGATCGAGTGCATCACTTTTAAGTCGGACCCAAGATCCAGGAAGGTCCTCGGGACTCCCATGAAGCAGGACTGACCAAGCCTAAGCCACCTCAACAGAGTGCTGGACCACAGATGCAAGGAAAGTCCATTAAGGTATCCGAGAACCGCAGTGGTGCTGTTTGCGAGAGCCGCAAGGAGTTAAAACCACAAAGTGCAGCTGATCTGAAGTTTGCCTATTGCTGCCGCCGACCTTCCATTCTTAGTACAGGAGTCAGTCCCCAGACACCCTCCCTCTTGTCCCCACGACTGAAGGCCAGGAACACAGGATCTGCACACCTACACAGGAACAGAAGCCAGCTGGATCCCGTTTTCTTCAAACCAAAGGTACTGCAAAGCGAAGTGGAGTTACCTCTTGTTGTGTACCCTTGCTAGCTCTCAGTTAAAACTTGTCTTGGTTGCTCTTGCAGAGTTGCTTGCAGCTTTGCCCCTCACAAGCCTTCCAGCTTGTGGCCCTACAGTGATTTCATTTTCTACAAAGATTTCTAAAACATTGTGTAAGACTTTTTACCTACCTACAAAAAGTGTTTCAGCTCACCTAGACTTTTGCTCAACTAACATTGTCTATCCTGGCTCCCTGAAAGATTTCTTACCTCTGACTTTGTGCTTTACCTTTCCCCTCAGGAAAGGGTTCATTTACTTTGCAGTGGAGGGGTTGAAAAGAACTTACCTGCTTAAGAATATTTTTTAACCATCGTTTTCTCCTTCTAAAACCTTTTGCCTTTGACCTACCACTTGGTATTGCTCTAAATGTGCCAGTGATGAATCAATGTCCAGTGTCCTAGTTATTTAAGTCACCTGATGGTGTAGGAAGTGTCTGTGTGCCATCCCCAATGGGTATTAACTGATTTAGTGAAACTGAGCGTTTGTATTTATTGAAGTATATTTTATATTATGATTGCTTCCTTCTAAAGAAGGCTTATTGACTGTTAACTAAATGAATAATTGTTTAATCAAGAAACCTTGTCTGTAGTTGTTTATTTGAATAACTGTCATTGTGAAACTCTGTGTTACAACCTTACAGCTAACATTGACCCCTCTTGAGATATGCTTGGCTGCTCAGTTGCTCTACCAACTTGTTTAGTACATGCTTATACCAAAGGTTGGGTTAACTATTGCGAAAAGGACAAGGTTGGTACAGTCTACAACAGGGTACTGCATACAATCTTGCCTAACACCTGGTGTATGGCGGAGTGAAGTCTCTAGGAGCTACTGCAATAGCTCCTGGGACAGCAGAAGACATGCTGTAGCTGAAGAGACTGTTTCAAAACACCCTTGATTCCGTTGGGTAGCGGAAAACCATCCCTGAACAACGCCGGCAGAGACGAGGCAGGTTGTGGCCAGACCAGCCCAGGAAATGTTGGGACGCACAAGGGCCACATCCTGCAAGGGTCGGGGGGAGACACCGGAGGTCCCGAGGCAGGACCCGTAATGTGCTTGTGGAGAGCGGAGGCTGGCAGTGAATTCGGGGCTGGAGCTCTCGCCCGCCGTGAGTGAGACATGGTGACAGTGTGGTGTCCTTGTGGCAAGGAACTGAGGAGGACGAATCGGAGCGGGATAACTACCCTCAGAGGAACTGAAGTGCCACCCGTGAGGTGCTGGTGGAGAGCAGAACATTCCTCCCCGGTGCTGGTGGCGGGCTCGGAGCAGACTCTTGTTAAGACGGATTCTATATGCTCTGGCCTGGTGGACAGATGTATAGAAGGCCAACCTATAGTGTGACAGGAACATCTCTGGGGAGCTGTAGCCAAACCAGTTCAGGTAACAGTGCAGGCGGTCTAGTCTAAGTTCTTCAGAGGTGGTGAGCTTGTAAAGGGTCCACAATGAGATCACACAATGGGAATCACAGATTACACTTAGACAGGATGTATAAAAATACAATTATTTATTGGCCAAAACGCACTATAGAAAAATGACTACTAGCAAGTAGTCATCACAATACACTGAATAAAATGGATACATTCACTTATTATAGGGCATAATACATATCATAAACTCCTGCAAAGGAAAGGTAAGATTAGTATTGTGCATTCAAGGGCCACAGAGAATATGATCACTAACTTAAATTGTCCAGCCCTAAGTTGTCTGAGGCCTTTTACCCAATAATTCAGGTAAAAGTTCCCCAGAATCTTTGAAGCAGGAAAAAAAGCACGTAGGGTCTCTGGGGTCCAGTGAAGGGTTCCTAGGGTTGGAGTACAAGTTAAACTAGCTAACAGAAGTAGCCCCAACTTTCAGAAGTCTTGCGCAAACAAGTACTGGCAAAGACAAAAGTGTTAGAATAAGGGTTTATTATAAGCATATTGACTTATAATGGTAGTATTGGGGTAGGTGAGAAGCTCTGTAACTTACCTCCCGTACTCAGATTCTTCCCCAGACTTGGCAGGACAAAGGAAGAGGGTCCGAGGTTGCTTTTCCCACTGAAAGTCAGTCCTCGATTTGCAGGGGTTGCAGGTTCTAGCTGATCTCCGGGTGGTGTCTTTCACTGTTGCAAGGACTCTCGATCGAAGAATGCAGCAAAACTCTAATCAGGACCCTGCTCAGGACTGTGCTCGGGTCAGGTAAGTCATTTTCGGCCAGTGGACACCGCAAAGATACTCAAACTGCTGCGGTTGGACTTTCCCTCCTATTTAAGGTCCCCTTGATGCCAAGACACTGGAATTTTGCAGAGGTTATTCGCGTAGACCCTCCTGAGGATCCCCAGGTCAAAACTCTGAACGGTAATGCCGGCAGTACGGTTGCCCAAAATCGGTGCTTGTCAGCCACAGAACGGTCCTGGGGCACTTCCGAAGGCTCCCCTGGTACCAAGCAGACGTCGGGAATGGGTGTTCCCTGCACTTCAGGGGTCACAGCTCCTTCGCAGGAATGCTAAAGACCTTCAGCAAGACAGGGCTCTTCTGAGACAGCAGCAGAAGTTGTTAGCCAAGCCTTCCGTTAGGCAAGATTGTATGCAGTAACCCTGTGGGAGACTACACCAATCATGTCCTGTTGGTATTAGGTAACCCACCTATTGGTATAGGTCTGTACTACACATGTTGGTAGTGTGACTGAGCAGCCAGACTTCTCGAGGGGTACGTGTAAACTGTAGAGCTGTAGCATCGAAATCCACACGTGTCCAAATAACAGTTACACTCAAGGTTTTCTAGTAAAATATTTATTTGACAGTTTTAAATAACCCTTCTTTTAAAAAGGGCAATATACAACAATAAAAATACACTTCATAACACGTTCTTAGAATCAAGATATGCAAGTAGATACTCTTTAGAGATGCTTCATACACACTTCCTACACCCTGAGGTGACTTCAATTACTAGGACAGTTTTGGCATTTATATATCACTTTTTGCACTTGGTAAAATGCTGAGGTTGTGGAAAGGTTAAGGGAAGTAAACAAGGTTAACAGGTTCTCAGAGCATGTGAGCACTTTTTAGATCACCCAATGAAGTCTAGATGAGCTCTTTCCCAGCAATAACAGTTTCAAACAAGTTACCACTTATGAGGGACAGTTAGAATCAAGTCAATGGGTCAGAAGAGCCTGCAGTGAGACAATGGGCCTCATTACGAGTCCGGCGGTAACCGCGGCGGTAAAACCACCTGGTTACTGCCGGACTCGTATTACCATTCCGCCTCCGTGATTCCCGGAATTACCGGGGCATTACAACCCCGGTGTTCCGGGAATCAGAGGCGGAATGGTGTTAATCCCCATTCCCATCGAGTCCTGTGGGACTCGATGGGAATGGGGATCATGGAAACACCGGCAGCATCTCGTAATGCTTCCAGTGTTTCCTCGTCCGCCTGCAGGCGTGCGGTGTTAAACCCGCCAGGTCAGACCTGGCGGGAACATCACCTCCCGCCTGCAGGAGTTGTGATCGCCCGGCATGGAAACAACGGTGGCGGCGGGTTTACCGCCACCTTTGTTTCCATACCGGGCGATTTGTAATGAGACCCAATGTCTCTGGAGCTGAGGCACTTCTTGGATAGCACAAAAGTCTTGAACAACATTAGCGAGTTTGTAGTAAATCGCTGTTGGGCCACAAGCTGTTAGGCTTGTGAGGGTCAGAGCTGCTGAGATCAAATCTGCAAAAAGCAGCTACTACTGTATGTCTCAAGTGAGATAATGCAAGCTACAGACAAGAGTTAAGTACCCCCTTTGTCAGCACAATACCTTAGGTTTGAAGAAGAGGATCCAGCTGGCTTCCGTTCTGGTTGCAGATCCTGGGTTCCTGGGCCTCAGTCGTGGGGACAAGAGGGAGGACATCTGGAGGACTACTGCACTGCAGTTTGAAGGTCGGCGGCAGCTACGGGCTCTTTTCAGTTCACAGGCACTTTGCCCTTTCAGCTACCGGCAAATGGCACCACTGTGGATCTTGGACACTTGATGGGCTACCTTTGCTCCTTGAGTCCAGGACTCTGGTGTGATTCAAGCTTGGGTTGTCCAGCTTTGGGAGGGTCCTCAGGATCTTCCTGGAGCTTAAAGACGTTACACTCGACTATGGATTTCTCGACCCCCTGGCACATGTTCCAGCAGCAGCAAAGAAGTACATCCAGTTCGGGGAAGGTCTTCCAGAAAAGTTTGTCTTGGGTTTAGTTGGTCCCATTAACCCAAGGGAAAAAGTTGTCCTCTCCGGAGCTTCTCTAGTTGATTCGGAAAAGCAGTTTCAGCACAGCAGCACGGCTTCGCTGGGCAGTTCAACGGTCCAGGAGGATGCAGCAAGCTTCTCTTCACTATTGCTTCATCGAATGTTTCGTCCAGTGGTAAACTCTGGCTTCAGTCCAAGAAGCCTTGCCTTTTATGTAAGCTTCTCCCATTCATGCACAGCCTAGCTGTCACTCGCACAGCAGGGTGGCTGTCCTAAAAGGACAGCCAGTCAGCCAGTCGGGACGGGGTGAATTCAGGTTACCAGGCAGACTAAGGACAGGGAGTTTCGGGCACTTCCCTCGCTTCCTTCCCTGACACACGCTGGAGCCTGAGGCGGCTTTCAGGCAACACGAACAAAAGGGTTAAACCTAGTTTGGCGTGCAGAGTAAAACCCAAGAAAGACCTCACAAGCAAGAAATGGTGAAAAAAGACCAGGCCATTTTGACAAAATTGACACCCATGGGTGCTTTACTGCAGCCGAGGGTACAGCCTGCAGTAACAACGCACAATGGTAGGAAAATGAAACCACTGCCACCAGCCATTTAAAGTAGTGAGGGTAACATAAAAATTGTTACATGAGGAAGTAGGAAAAGGGGCTACTATGTAATCCCCCAGTACTCCACATAAGATGGGGTGTGCTGGACCTACATAGGAAAAAGGTAAGTAAGGTCAATTTCACTTTACTACTCTTGGGAACAGTAGTTTACCCAAGAGAAGGTACTTAAACCTTCTGAGAAATCCAAAGGACTTCTCTGATACTGCACTGGAAGGGGCTGTGTGTCACCATACAAAATGTAAATGCCTATGGAGTTTGTCAGACTCCAAAAACAAAGAATACAAAACCCAAATCGGGTCAAAATACGAGTGAGAAAAAGGTCTCTCACACCAGGATAAAAATCAAAAAGTCCTAAAGTCCAGCAAAAGATCTGGGGGTCTCTAAGGTTGAAGGGAATTTTCACAGAAATTAGAATTCTCCTGAACACCTTCTTCCGACAGGCCTTCGGTTTCTTTGCAGGTCTCGCAGCGGATGGGATTCTTGGCTCGTTCAGGTTTCTCCAGGATCTGTGAAGAATCAGAGCAGGGGTCCTCTTATCCTAAAAACCAGGTAAGAGCTGCTGCCCTTACTAGCCATTGACCGGACTAGACCACACACACCCCAGCAGAAGTCCAATCGGGACCACTGGCGGAAACATTCATGCGTACCACTTGGACACACTGAATCCAGTTTGTAGATTGGGACCAGACAGTCCCAGCCCACATTCTGCCAGCAAACGCACAAAGCTTCTGCTTTCGCGGGCACTGAAAGTCCTTATAAGGATTTTCCTGGCCTCTCAGCCAGAAAGAACAGTAAAGAACAAGATGGCAAAAGGGCAAGCAAAGAATCTCGTGGCACGGCCATGTTTGACCATTAGCCACAGTTAGTAGCTAAACGCGCTAAGGCTAAAACGAGAAAAGTCTCCAAGTGGGAAAGTCACTGCTGCCACCAGCTTATCCTTTTAGCACACCTAGAGTAACCAAAAATCCTGAGTGTTAGTTTAGGGCAAAACAAAAATGTACCCTATTGTACTGCAGTGTAAGCTGCATTATACAATGATAAAATTGCCACAAGTGATACCAAAGTAACCAAAAGTAGTAACAAAGTAACACGACTAAAGGAAACAAAGTTTCCCAGTACTGACAGCTTGAAGGACATGTCAGTTTGCCCATTCTGTGCGCAGCCCTAAACATTCCACGCTCTGACCATTACTCCCAAGCCAGGCCGAATGTCAAATGGCTGCCCATAAAAGATAGAATTACCTTCAGAACACTCATGATTACACACAAATGTCTCTTTAACACCGCTCCCAAATACCGGGCCGATGAATTCTGCAAAAAGACTAGCACTAGACCTACCAGAGCCAACTATACTCACTCCCTCACCATCCCCAAATACAGACTCCAAAACTCAGGCGGAGCTAGCTTTCCAGTCCTGGCCGCAAAAACATGGAACACCATGCCTCCACGCTTCGATATGGTTTATAGTCAAAAAGTCGAATCCAATAATGTCGAAAGTCAAAAAGTCAAACGTCAAATTTTTTTTTGGTCGCTTTTTTTTTTCGAAATGGGGGGGTGCCCCTCCCCCCCTCCCCCCCCAACCCCTTTTTAAATTTTTTTTTGTTTGTTTTCCCCTTTTTTTTTTTTTTTTTTTTTTTTTTTTTTTTTTTACCCCCCGGAGCCCAAAAAAATATATAAATAAAAAAATTCGCCATTTTTGTTTTCGACTTTTTGGATTCGACATTTTTGTAATTCGACATTGTTTCGACATTATGACTGGACACCCTTCAAGATGAACCAGCCTTCCGCTTCAGTCAAAACTTGGCTATTCTCTCTGATCCCAACTACTTAATACGCTAGTTAACTAGTACCGTGACCTTGTACATCCTGTATATTATGTAAATTGTGTATGACCGATTGTAAACCCAGTAATCCGTTGCTAGTATCATTGTAAATTCTGTTCTTTTGTAAATAGTTTTTGCCCTATCTGTGAACATTGTAATCCTGTGCGCTATTATCATTGTAAATTCTCTATCTGTATATTATTTCTAATTTCACCTGTATGTTTCTGTATACCATGTCTCTAACATAATCCGCCTCTAAGTCAAGCGCCTAGTTACCTCCGAGTTCAGCGCGCTATAAAAGCAACTAAACTAATAACGTGTGCAAATGCCATTGTAGTGAAGCTTAAGTGCAGTGAAGCTTAAGGCTTCACTGCACTACAAAAAGTGCAGGTCAGATTCAAAAAATAAAAGCAAGAAGTTTGGGGGTTCCATAAAGATGGAAGGAAAGGTGCAGTAAAGATAAATGTTTCCTAACGGTGGTCTCACCCACCCAACGGTCGCGAAAGGGACAGTGTGGCAATCCTCGCGGAGGAGGATGCCGCACCTCGAGGTGGCCTGGTAGGAGCAGGTCAGGCAAGGAGCTGTCAGTGACTGGTGAGCACAGGGCCCAAGGTGAGTTGCAGCCTAGTGAGCGCACCCTCAGAGAGGTGTGGGTCTCCTGGTGAGTAGCGAAGTGAGGGAGCTGCCCCCCCCCCCGCACCTCCCCAAGCACAATCATCCCGGAGGCCATGTGTAGCGCAGCAGCAACGCCACTGTCCCCTCCCTGGGGGGCCGAGGAAGCAGACTGGTGGATCTGCCTGGGTCCAGGATCTGCTGTGGAAGGGCCTTAGAGGAAGGTGGAGGGGAACGACCTGAGCTAGAACCCACCACAATCTTGGACAGCCCGATGTGTGGGGAGCCCAAGTGAACCAAGGGGGATGATGCCCCTGTCGGGGTGGGCTCATAAGGTGGTCGGTCCGGGCTGCCTTAGTGCCCTCATCCCTCCATAGATAGGAGGGAGGGGACAAGTGACAGGCAAAGTGCAAAGGAGCCCCTGAAGAGCGGGCCCCATGGACGACTGACCCCAGCTTAATAGTGGAGCTTCCTCAGTGTGTGGGGACACTGAAAAGCAGCAGAAGACTCGCCCAGGAGACTGGAGGGGACTCCCGCAAATTGGGATCCCGGAGAATAGACCAGGAGGCAGTGTAGCATGCAGCCCCCTGAACTTGGAGATTCCTGTGGCTCTATATGAGCCAATACAGGAAGGTTGGACTAGGGTAAGGTTAGACGGTAGTCCATTAGTGCAGCACACCCCACCTGCATCAGCTGGAAAGGGGCACTCTACAATACCAGTACTCTGAGAGAGGGGGGAATACGGATAGCGGGTCTCACCCGTGTACTGCTGAAATCGGTACCATCAAAAATGACATTCAGATGATTGTAGAGGAGATACGGAGCATGAGGACCGACATTGGCGCGAAAGTGGCAGACCTCTCAGTGAGAGTCATAACCCTGGAGGACAAGATGGAGGGCCTGGAGGCAAACCAAACCTAGTCTGTGGTCCTTGAGACTTGAGTTGGGGCACGCCTCCAAGAAATGGAAAAGCGAGAGGAGGAACTGTGGCTAAAGGTGGAGGATATTGAGAACCGGGAAAGGCGCAACATCCTCTGCTTCTTTGTCCTGTGGCAGAAGTAGGGTGAATCCCCGGCTGGCCTGCAACGTAAAACGGGAGATTATGTGGATGGTCCTGGACAGAATGCATAGGGCGGGTGGTGGAGGTAGGGGACCCTGCTCAGTCCTTGCCAAGTTACATTACTACCGGGCCAAGGTGGAGGTTCTGGAGAAGGCCAGACACATGGGGGACATTAAATATGAAGGCTCCAAAGTGGCCATCTTCCAGGATCTCGCAGCCCAGACACTTCTCAGATGTAAGAAATGTGGCCCCTGGCCAGATGGCTCAGAAAAAAGGGGGTAAGATACAGATGGGATACCCTTTTTTTGCTTATTTTTGAATGGGTAGGTGAGGCGCCATGTGATAATGGATGAAGACCTCAAATGGACTCAGGAGGTACTTTTTGGGACGTGGGCCGGATGGCTGTGGAGCTGAGGACGGGGAGGGGCCCAACCAGACCAGTGGAGCAGCAGGTCTGGGGACACCTCGTGGGAGACGCAAGGTTCAGGGTGCCAGGAAGTCCCAAAAGCTTGGTACCCAACCCTCACAGGAGAGGGGGGGGGGCCATCTGAGTTGAACAGTGCTGCTCTGGTGAGGTTTCTAGCCTGACCCGTGGGTCCTATCACAAAGGGTGGGGTGACTCCTTAAGTTGGACAGTTGATGGATTTGTTCTGCAGAGGTGGGGTGGAGTTGATGGATGTCTTGTGGGGGTGGGTGGTTGTTATACAGGAGCCTGATTCAACGTTTTACTATAGGGGTGTGTGGGGGGAGAGAGGGAAGCTACTCTGGGAGCTCGGCTGGGGAGTTAGGGGGAGGATTAAGGTAGCGGCTGGGGGTGGTGGGATAAAGACTGGGAGGCGATGAGGGAGCCTAGCATGTTTGAAGTTTAGAGGCGGTAACGCTTGGGTGTAAGGATAAGGGGCGCCAGGTGTGCTAGGGCAGGGGTACACACCCTGGTGGTTTGGTTTGCGACACTACAATGCAAGTAGTGTGGGACTGCAGACCTCGGGGGGTGGGAGGGCAGGGATGGAGGGATGGAGGGGTGGTGGGGCAAGAGCGGTGGGGAGGGACGGAAGGGGGAAATGGGGATCACATGTAGCCAACTTTACGAAATTGGGAAGGGAGTGGCTTCTGCAACGCCCATGGAGATGTAGCAAGTACAGTGACAAAGGGCTATGGCTGAGTTGAAGATGGCAATATGTTCCATAAATATGTTTGGTGGTCGGAGACTCACTACAAACGAGGAGTTGAGTCCCCAATCAAAGGGAGGGACATTGGTATGATGTACTGGCTTGTCATCTTACTAGCAAAAACATTCCAGTTGGTGGTGACGTAGGTTAAGGAGGGTTCCGGGGGCCGGTTCTTGGGGTGGGTGGGGGGGTAAAGGGTCTCCTTTACAGGGTACACGAGGGTGTACTGCTTACTCCAGCCACGGTGTATGCGCCAAATGTGGGACAGGTGACGTTCCTGCGCAGGATGTTGGAGGGTTGTGCGTAGGGGATCACTGTTCTGGGAGGGGACTTCAACCTGGTGAGAGATCCAGGGGTGGACTGCTGGTTTCTGAAGGGGGACAAGCAGAGGGTGGAGACAAAAGAAAATGTTGACTTTAGGCATCTTTTGCAGGACTGCTATTGGGTGGATGTATGGTGGAAGCACCAGGCAGGGTGAGCACACGTTCTTCTCCCCTCCGCATCAAACCAACACCAGGATAGATGATGTTGGTGCCCCGGGAACAGGGTGAGATAGCACAGGGGCTTAGAGTGGAGGCAATAATGTGGTCAAACCACGATCTGTTGGTCGGAGTCTGGAAGGTAGGAGATCCCTTTGAGGAGGTGAACACGCTGGAGGTGCAACACTACTTTGTAAAGGATCGCGTGTTCAGAGACCTCCTAGGGAAGGAGCTGGGGGCGTACGTCACAACAAACGTCAATGGGGAGATGGGCATGACCACGGTAGGGGAGGCCGCAAAAGCAACATTTAGGGGATTGCTCATTGCCGAGGGGGCGCAGAAGAAAAGGGAAAGGGGGGATAGTGTAAACTAGGCTGTGGGGAAATTGAAAGCACCTGGGGCACAGATGGCCCAAACAGATGCAGACATGGGAAAGCTCCTTGGGGACATGAGGGATAAGAGGCAGGAGCTACACTCGATCTCCATAGGGGAGGTGGTCAAACGGATGAGGTACACATAGCAGATATATTGGGAGACGTGGCAGGGGCTTTCCTGGCAAATAGAGTGAGAGTTGAAAGGGTTGCGAGGAGGGTCGTTGGGTTACGGAAAGCAAATAGGGCCATGGTGGGGAAGGGTGAGGAGATTGTATCCCAATTTGGGGAATACTACCAGTGCTATATTCTGAACCGGATGAAGTAGGTCTGGAGGAGATCCGTGGCTACCTAGAGGGTATGCAGCTTCCCAACCTGGAAAAAGAGGCAAGGGAAGCATTGGATAGTGAGGTGACCAGGAAGGAGATGCTGCTGGCGATCTGCAAATAAAAGGCTGGTAAAGCCCCGGGGGAGGATGGGTTTACTACAGACATTTTTATAAGCAGTATCAAGATCTGCTGGCAGTGACACTGGCCAAACTATTTAATTCCATAATGGGTAGAGGTCAATCCCACTGATGTTCCTCAGAGCGATGATTACAGTGCTCCCGAAGCCGGGCAAGGACCTGACCAGCTGTAACTTGTACAGGCCCATCTTGTTATTTAAACAGGGATGCCAAGATCTTCACTAGGGTGCTTGCAACCCACCTGGAGTCCCATCTTCCAAGACTGGTACACGCAGACCAGGCAGGATTCATACTGCATAGGCAGGGAGCCAACAAGAATGTGAAGCGTCTTCCGCAAATTAACTCACATAGGTGGCAAGGGAAGGTGCCTTATTGCTAGCCTTAGATGCAGAGAAGGCATTTGAGAGGATAAATTGGGCCTTTATAAGCAATAGGTCTGGGTAGGAGATGGACGCAATGGGTTGCAGCCCTTTACTCGAAACCCACAGCCAGGGTGGTGGCAAATGGGAGCATCTCACAGGCGTTCCAGCTGCAACGAGGAACGCGAGAGGAATGTCCACTCGCCCCGCTGCTCTGTGCGCTTGTGATTGAGCCGTGGGCCAGAGGGGTGCGGACAAATGAAGGGATTAAGGGAGTGGCAGTTGGGGGGCTTATGTACCAGATGAGTCTTTGTGTATGATGCCCCTCTGTACCACAAATTATGGACAGCCTGAAGCAGTACGGAAGATGGTCAGGTTTTAAAGTTAACTTCGTCAAGTCGATGGCGCTGTTGGGTGGAGGACTGGCGGGAACGGAGAGACGATATGTGAGGGGGGACTCCCATTCCAGGTACAGGAGGAGCACTTTCGGTATCTGGGAATACAGGTGTGCAAACAATTTGGGGACCTATACGCAGGGAACTATATGCCATTATGGTCAACCGTACACAAGGATGTGGAACGGTGGGGCAGGATGGGGCTTTCTTGCATGGTGCGTCTGAATTGTATAAAAATAGTGGTATTGCCCAAATTCCTGTTCCTGTTTCAGATGCTTCTGGTGGTGGTCCTGAGGGCGTTTCTAAGGAGGTAAGAGTGACCTTGCTAAAATTCCTGTGGGCAGGGTCCAAACATAGAATTGCATATAAGGTATTGATCTTACCGAAAGAGGAAGGAGTGGTTGGTTTCCCTCTTCTCCCGACATATTATTATAAAGTGGCCCAGCTGCGGGTGCTAGTGAACCATTTGGACCCGGCCTCTGAGAAGCAATGGATGCTGCTGCACAATGCGGTCCCATCACCGGACCCCTCGGAGAATGGCTGAGGGTTCCCCAATCTTGTATTTCGAGGAGGATGCTGGCTCACTCGATCCTGGAAGTCTTGTGGGTTCTTTGGAGGAATGGAGGGGAGAATAGATGCGTGTCTACATGGCCCCTGAGTTTCATCTGGGCACTGCGAATACGAGACGGGATTGAAGACCCATTGGCACTCCAATTGTGGTAAGTGGCTGGGCTGTGCAGGGCAGGCCACATGTGGGAAGGGGGGCGTTCATTACAATAGAGAAGCCAGCAGACTGCTTGCAGGTAGACACACTGTCCATATTTCGCTACTTAAAGCTGAAGGGAGTCCTACTGAAGGGTAGATTGAGGGGTGCTGGGGGGAGTGAACCTGCAGAGGGGATTGACAGATTTTGAGACTCCTGCTCACGAGGACGGTTTCTAGCAGACTTGTAGCCAAACTCTATAAGGGGATATTGCTGGCAGAACCCATTAGATGGAGAGGGAGATAGACAACGCCTTATGGACGTTGTGCAGAAGAGTGGCAAAGTCGACAGTGTCCCTGCAGTATAGGCACCAAGCTGTAAAGGTCCTACATAGGCGCATTACCCGCCGGCTGTACTAGCAAAGATGTCCAGGGTATATAACCCACGCTGTTGGAAATGGGGGAGGTGGCGGGGGGGGGGGGGACTATGGTCACATGTGGTGGGGCTGCGGAAGGGTGCAAGCATACTGCAGGAAGTCTGTTGTGGCTCAAAAGATGAGTGAGGATGGGCACATGGTGAGGGTAATGTTGGTGGCGGCCAGATACTGCCTTGCACAGTTGTGGAAAAGTCCAAGGATGCCAGCTGAAAGGGATTGGGTGGCGAAGGTGCGTTCCATATACGATATGGAATACCTTACACATCTGATTGACTAGTCCCGTACCAACATCGAGAGCCTGTGGATGTCCTTTTTCAGGAAATATGGGTGCTGAAAAGTGGCAGGGAGGTGACTGGCCATGATGGGTTAGATATGATCTGGCATTTATAACGCGCCTATACACAAGTGTTTCAAGGCACGACGAGGCAAGGAAGGTGGAACAGAGGGAAGACTGAGACGGCGATCTTACTAGGCAAGGTTACATTGAGATTGTGCAAGTGCAGTAGAGTGGGCAGGGGGTATGGGGGAGGGAGCAGTAAAGTACAAGGATAATAGTAAAAATAATAAAACCATGAATAAAAAGTGCGGCCAGCTGTTCCCAAGAGCAAGACAAAGTGCAGACTTCAGCTGTCAAGTGCTGGTAGGGGGCTGTGGGGATACAGAAACGGCCCCCGAGTGCAATGGTTTCCAGGGGGGCAGTGCAGGTGTGCAACTGGCGGGGAGGGGTCATGGGTGCGAGATCAGAGGGTAACCAGTGCAGTTTCAATTTCAGCCAGGTAATCAGCAGGGGAGAGGAGGACAGAAAGCAGAAGCAAAGAGGAAGGTCTTGAGGTGCTTCCGGAACCAGAGGGTTCTCCTCAAGTTTTAGAGGGGCAGGGAGGCTGTTCCAGAGGGAGATCCCAGCCGAAGAAAGTTATCTGCCACCAACTCGTTGCTTGGAGAAGCGACTGACTCTGAGCAAATTGGAGGCGGATGAGCAAAGAGCTTGAGAAGGAAGATATTTAGGAAGAGAGAGTTGAAGGTATTGAGGCCCCAGAAGCCCTTATGGACAATGCAGAGGACTTTGACCTTAATCCTTGCCGCCACTGGGAGCCAATGAAGAGATTTCCGGGCTGGAGAAATACGATCCCAGGGCTTGAGGCCAAGGACAAATCTTGCAGTCATGTTTATGATGAGTTGCAGAGGGTGGAGAGTAGAGGCAGGCAGATTTAGAAAGAGGCTGTTGCAGTAGTCGTGCCTAGAGACCACCAGATCTCTGGAGCTGGTAAGCTTCTGGGGGAAGGAGAGTAAAGGAAGAATACCTCCGAGGGGGTGCAGCTGGTAGTGTGACTTCTTAGAGACGTCAGAGATGTGAGGAGAGAAGGAGAGTGTGGAGTCCAAGATGACCCCGCAGATTTTAGCCTCACAGGTCCACGGGTCCTGATGGCATGGAGCTCCAAGGTCCCAGATCATTCAGTTCAGAGATGGACCCCAAAGGGACAACTCTGGGTGAAGCATGGCTGGGTTATGGGATGATGGTAAATCCGACCTGATGGCCCAGAGACTGTTCGCTGGGAGGAAGGTTGTCATGGTGGAGGGGAGCCTTACGGAAGTAGCTGGAGTCGGCTGCATGGGGCTGGGTACAAGGTTTTGTGGGATTAAGGGAGGGGAGGGTTTGGGGGAAAAGGCTTCAGAGGTAGAGGAAGAAACCTTTGAATGTTGCTTGATCTGCAAACACAAACTTTTGTCACCTGTGTAAGCCTATGAGTTGGGATTTAAAGTTGGCGGAGTAGTACATTGAAGCAGTGCTCAGTCAAAGCTTGTATTATATTCAAAATGCCAATAAAGTTTAATTTTCAACAAAAAAACCTTAAGCACTACAAGTTGAAATAAAAAAAAAGATCCAGCATAAAACATGAGTATTCACAAATAAAAAAATAAAAAATCATAAAATTTTCATTTCTCAACATTCCCTCCAAATGTGAAAATCTGACGCTGTGATAACCAATGATTTGCCTCGGATCAACATCGCCCAAAATAAGTCCGACTCGAAGCGATCAGAACTACTTGTGCTGTAGCTTTTCAGATATTGGGACTTTAATAACGGATATGCAGTTAGGAGATGTCTACTTGTTTCATCTTCTTTGTTGCAAAGTCGACACTGTCTACAAGCGGCACCTCTCACCAGGAGCCAAGATACTCAAAGGTTGGCTAGATGTTTAGCCTCAAGTATAAAATAAAGCCTAAAATTCATGGCACAAAATTTTGTCAGATAAGTTCATGGTATGTCTGGGTCAAAAGCTTGATATGAACATACTTTAGATCTTCATTTCATTGACAAATTATCAATGCTATGGATCCAATCCCATGCTTTTACCTTTTTCTTTAATATGCTTTCAATTTTTGCGAGTCATTTGACAATGGCATATCCAATTTCGTAAAGCTAGATTTTTGACATTTTTGCAGGGTCTCTATGAAACTTTTTTTTTTTTCTTGTCGCCTCGCTGTTCTTTCCGAACAGTTGCATCAAAGGATTTGTATTTATGTTGGGTGATATTGTTTTGCATAACAGCAGAGATCTTTGCAGACACCAAGTTGGCCGCAAAGAGTTAAACCCATACTCCAGCCGTCCGTAATATTTTGCCCTCGATCTTGTTCAGCCATGTAGTGTATTTCGGGGAGAAGCACTGCTAACACGGACAGCAAACGGGGAACTATACTCACGCGAAACTTTTCCAGCATACCCTCAATGTTCAACCCCCCTTTTCTGGCTATATAAATATATAATCGCAAGCCATTTTTTCAAAATTAATGAAATGCATACATTGCTGTAATAATTCAGAGAGGGTTTATTTTTTATTGGAAATTCCAGGTAGCTGTATTGGTCCACTATTTCAAGTGCTACCCCATTTTTATTTTTTTTATTTTTATTTTTTTAACGCTTGCCTACCAGGCAGAGAGTCTTTGTCTTTAGTGTGTTCTTTTTCATACTGTTAGCCTCTGCGTATTTTGCGAGCTCGTCTAATGACCTTTGCAGTTCAACTGGGGTCACATCAAAGATGACTGTCATCAGCATAGGTCATGCTTAGTATTTGCTCCCTTTTGATTTTTGGGGGAAAGTTTCTTGCCACACAGCTTCTGCCATGTCAGCAATATACAGATTGTAAAGCAGGGGTGCTAACAGTCACTCCTTCTTGAGTCCCCAGTTTGTACCAAAGTACTTACTCAAATTTACTGTTTGATCAAACCGTATTGACAGTTGTTTGTGTGTAACGACTCCATGAAATACAATAGATCAGGCTTTATTTCTCAGTTCTTAAGTTTTACCCAGAGAAACTTGCGTGGGACCAAGTCAAAAGCTTTGCTGAAGTCTACAAAGCAACAGTACAGGTTATTCTTTTTGGCCACTGGCTGCTTCCGCCGTAAGATTGGATGACGGATAAATTGTCAGTTGTGGTCAGTCTTTTTCTGAATCCTGTCTAGGTCATTTTGAATAGGTTTTTTTTTCCTTCTGCGCAGGTTAACTTTCTAAGAATTGTGGCAAAACTTGTTTGGCTGGTAGCCAGCATGGCCAGTAACTGATAATTTGCTTGGATGGCTCTATCGCCCTTTTTTTAAAATAAACTGGAACCAATATTGATTTGTAGCCAGCTATCCAGAAAGCTGTCACTAAATTCTATCTGTTTAAACAGGATCAATATGATTTGTACACGCAGCTAAGGATTTTCCTTTAACACAATATTCGGGATGCCGTCTGGCAAAATAGAATTTAATAGCACTAAATTAAATGTCCAAATGGACAACATCGTGGTCTGCTCACATGTGGTGCAAGACTCAAAAACAAGGCCTATTCATTAAACTCCAACTAAACCTAGCGATGTACCTACACTCCGTTAAAGGTCCCAAGGAAGAGAACTGTCAGCCAGGTCAACTACAGAGAAGCCGCCTTGGCTTGGGGCCTAACCAATGAGACATACTAGGCTAATTGATCAAAGTGGGCAGTGGTCTGACATTGTTCCTCACACCTGGGTTAGGTTTTGATTACGTGCTGCTAACATGCCGAATGTCCAAGGTTGGGAGAGAATGCCAACCAATCATGAGGGCCTATGAAGCAGTCTGCCAAACGTTGTTGCAGAAGCCAATCCACTGCTGTTATTCTGCTATTAATTTGTATTATATGTAATAAGAGGTAGTAACATAATTGTCTGCACCCTCTCGGGGAGGCCTTGCCCTACCACCTAAATAAAGTATAGATTTATATGTTCGCTTAACCAATCGCTCCTTTATACTGTTTGCCACGTAGGATGATGTCGTAGCTGACGTTTATTGGGGTATAAAGCCTTTGTGTAATCGAAGTGTAGAGGAGAGTGAGTGAACTGCAATCTGTTTGTTCACCAGGTTTCCCTACTTTATTTGAGCCGATAAAGTATTATTTTGACATTCTTTGAGTCTGTCCGGTTATTTGGGTCTGAGATCGTTTATGGGTAATTCCATCTGGCACTTGGAACGCTCCAGGTGCAACTTAATTCATTTTATTAGCTTTGAATTGTGTTTAATTCTTCTAAAGAGTAATATTATTGGTAGTGATGTAGAATTTCTAAAGTGAATGAGTGTAAAAGCTGATCAATAGGATTTGCCCACCCTGTCTGGCTGTCTGCTCTTCTAAATGTGTGTTACTGGGTTTTGATTCCCCTAATCTGCTTTAGTACAGGTCTAAAACAGTTTTAGATTTAATACTTAGCTGTGAAATGCTGAATGCTGTTCATAAAAATAATAGGTTACTTGCTTACCATGAGCTTTGCTCTTCTAAAAGTGGGTTCTGCTGTATGGTGTCTGGCATGGATTCACATGCTCATGAATCTTCCCCGTCGTCAGGCTGGGAATCCTCAGTAAAAGAAAAAACAGTCAGTTTTGTTTCTAAGCTGTCTTTATCCTATAAACCAATCACTGAGCTCTGGGTCATACTGCCCCCAGCCAATGACTGCCCTCTACCCAAGCCCCCCCCCCCCATGCCCCCTCTGGCAGCCATCTTCAGATTTTTACTGCACGTTCAAGTCAAGTGTTGGGAGGCCTTGTGTTTCGCTCTTTGAGCTTATTGCATTTTTTCACGTTTTGCTCGGAAAACTCTTGTTTTCGGTTCAGTTGAGCCTGTGTTTTGCATCGCTTCCCCTTCTGATTAACGGGGACTGATTTTTTTGGCATCTTTCATCGCCCCTCAAGGGCAGAAATCGTTGAGTGTTTTCTTGGAAGCTTCCAGAAGTCTTCAGGCCTACCCTGCGCCGGATCATGTCGTAGGAGAAGTCCCTCTTCAAGCTGTGCACCAGCTGCTGTTTGCAGAATGTTTTTTCGGATGACGTGTATTCCCAGTGCCTGTATTGACTACACCCAGTGCATAAAGAAGATTGTGAGAGCTGCTGTGGCTTCACCAAGCGCACAATGAAGGGTTGACGCGCCTGGTTGGTGGCGAGGCTCAACGCCAGGGCCTCTACCCTGGGTGATTCACAGTGGCATGCCTCTTCCATATCTATCTATCCATCCATCCATCCATCCATCCAGCCAACCTGAGCGGGCTTCTAAGTCCTTTGAGGGCACACCATCTGTGGGGGCCCAACAAAAGGCCAAGCACTGCGAAACCGCTTCTATCGGGGTTGTTGCGCAAGCCTGTCCTGGTCAGGGTGCGTCCATCGTCTCAGTCGTCCTCGATCTCCAGCCACCGCTCCAGTTCTTCATCCAAGAGGAAGTCTGCTACCCCGTGGAAGCTGCGGGAGAAACCAGAGAAGGCCAAACATGGCAAGGTGTTGGAGCTGCCCGTGAAGAAGGCCAAGATGGCCGACCTGCCTGTGAAGGCCCAGGCGATCCAGGCCAAGTCCTCCTCCTCGATCGAGATGGTGGTGCCTCCCTTTCGAAGGCAAAAGGGATGGACCCCGTCCAGGGTGCACCGGCGGCAGCCAGAGTGTATCTCCCTGCCAGGCAAGAATCTTCGTTCAAGGCTATAGAAAAGACTCCGGAGAAGAGGATGCCAGAGCTTAGCCTGGGACCAACCCCGCAGGACCTGAAGAAGGGAGGGATGGGGGGGGGGCAGAGAAGTACTCCAGGGCACAGACATTTCTTCGTCCAATGAGGAGATGCTTTCTGTTCACACCATCCACGGTGGTGATGACTGCGACGACAATGGGCACATTGAGGAGATGCCTGCCAGAGGCAGCAACAATGACAATACTGTCGGGGACGACATGGGCGCAGGGCCCAGCGACCCTGCCAGCAGCCCCCCCCACCCCCAAGAGACTTATTGCAGGATATCCTCTCGATACTCCACACGCTGGTGTCGGAGATTCAGAGGAGGTTGCCGACAACCACACCAGCGGCACCCCACGTGACCCCATTGACACTGCAGCAGCCACCGGCGAAGAGGAGGAGGAGGAGGAGGAGACACCCTACACCTCCATTCCAACTGTCGCTGCACCCGCATCTCCATCCCCCCGTAGGGGGACAGACACAGCGACGACTGATATGGACGATGACGCAGGACTGGGGGGTCCTGCATCACCAGCGCCGAGAGCCTCTCCACCAGACCAGGTGGTATCTTTTCATTCCATGATTGCCCGGGTGTCAGTTTTTCCAGCTCACTCCGGAGGATAAGGTGGGCTTCCTGTACCAATGCCGGGAGGCGAAGAGGAAGGCTATCCTGTCGGTACCTCCCCTGGACGACATCCGGGATGAGGGGCTGGCGCTGCTGAAGAATCCTGCTTCAGCTCCGCCGAAGAAAGACCGGCTTGAGAAAAGGTGCCGGAGTCTGCGCCCAAGTGTCTGCGGTCTCAACCATCGCCTGACTCGGTGGTCTCGGCGGCCGCCGCGAAGAAGGCATCAAGTTAATCATTCTCTTCATCGGTACCCCCGGACAACGTTCACGATCATGGCCAGATGTGACCGGTAGCTTTGGTACAAGATGGCTCCGCTCCTGGATTTCCTCCCCAATGACAAACGGGTCGAGGCTTTGGAGATCCTCCAGGAGGCGAGTTGGCGTCGGACCACACCATCACGGTGGCACTGGACATTGCAGACACAGGTTTCTGCCAGATGGGCAACAGGGTTCAGGCAGGAAGTCCAGACGAGGGTCCTGGACATGCCGTTCAGAGACAACCTGTTCGGGAAGGCAGTCTATGAATCCCTCAAGGCCATCAAGGCCGACACAGACAGCCTGTGCATTGGGCACCCTGCAGCAACGCAAGCCGTTCTCACATTCCTCAGAAGGAAAGTCTAGTAGGTCTTCAAAGGGGTTCGGTGGGGGCTCATCCTCTTACCACCAAACCCTCCCGCTCCTCGACCCAGGATGCCACCAGGGGTCACTCAAAGCCTTCAGAGGTGGCCACCGCCGTTGTCCAGGCTCCCAGGGCGGCGAACCGACTGCCAAGCAGGACTGAACCGGCCCAGGCGTCGGGCCCCCACCGCTGCACCCCGATGGGAGGACAGCTGGCAAATTTCGTCAGCATGTGGGAGACCATCTTCACCGACCGATGGGTGCTGGACGCTCTCGCCCACGGGCCCACCTGAGTTTCAATAGAAGTGTCCTCGAATACCACTGGTGGCACGACAAACTACACATCGCTCAGCTGCTGCGGGACGTTTTGGCCATGTTACGGAAAGGGGCGACAGTTGGTTCCAAAGTGATTCTGGGGCTCTTGAGTTTACTCAAGGTACTTTGGGTAAGAAAGAAGATTGGGGGCTGGAGGCCCATCCTTGACCTACGACTGCTCAACAAGTACATAAAGTCCCAGAAATTCAGGATGGTCGCGCTGCAGCACGTGCTTCGCCAGCTGGAGGAGTCGGACTTTCTGTCGTCGTAGGATCTAGAGGATGCCTATTTGCACATCCCTATACACAAAGAACACCGCAAGTTTCGACACTTTGTCGTTCAAGGGAAGCCTTATCAGTTCAGGGCTCTTCACTTCGGACTGAAGTCGGCGCCCAGAATCTTCACCAGGCGCAAACGTCTGGTGGCGGCCCGTTCTAAAACAGCAAGGGATCCACGTGTACCCTTACCTGGACGACTAGCTCATCCGGGCCAGATCAAAGGACATCGCTGTCGACCATAATGCAAAAACTGTCCGCTTGCTGACGGAACTGGGGTTCTCTGTGAATTATGCAAAATCCTGTTTGACTCCATCGCAGGACGTGCTGTTCTTGGGATCCAGGCTCCACAGGGTGTCCTGCGTGGCGTCACGGTGGGAGGAGAGGATATAGGCCATCTTAGGCAAAGTACAACGGCTGTTAGCACTGAGGACCATCTCTACTCGGCATGATGTCTTTGTGTATATACCTTATTCGGCTCTGCAGGTTGCGGATGCGCCCTCTAATAGGAATTCCTCAACGTCTGTTGGCTCCGGGTGTCTGGAGGCTTCCAGGACAGGATCGTGCTCGCTGAGGAGTTCTGTTGAGCGATAAGGTGGTGCGTGTGCTCCAATATCGCCGGAGGCATGGATTTCCAGAGACGACCGTACCAGGAAACTGTCACGACGGATGCTTCCCTGGAAGGATGGGGGGCCCACACCAGACGTCTTCACGCAGAGGCCTGTGGCTGCCGGAGGAGATGCTACATATCAACGTTCTGGAACTACGAGCAGTGTGTTGTGCCCTCAAGTCGTTTCTGCCGTCCCTCAAGGGCAACGTGGTGAGGGTCTTCACAGACAATACCACCTCCATATTTTACATCTGGAAACGGGGGTGCACCAGATCCCTAGCGCTCTCCATAGAGGAAACACCTTCTCTTTCCCTTTGGAAGGCCTGTTTCTGTATGCTTTTCCTCTGTTGTAGTTGCTTCTTCGAGTCAGTCAACTCAGACGGTACCGGTGCAGGATGATCGTCGTCGCACCAGCGTGACCGAGGCAGATCTGGTACCCGGACCTTCTCCACATGTCCGCGTCCCCTCCAGTCAAGCTTCCGGTGGTCGCGGATCTTCTCGCAAGGGAAGGAGGCGCAATTCTGCACCATGACCCGGGGTCTCTGAACCTGAAGGCCTGGCTCCTGCAGCATTAGAGTTAGTTGGCTACGATCTTCCGGCAGACTGAAGGAAATACTCACCGAGGCCAGGGCGTCGTCGTAACTTTCACCTGCTATCCACAGGGACATCACTCAGCCTGTTCTGACCTCTTACGACCTTGAACCCTTCCCTGGAGGCTATTCGACTGGAGACTGGGTCTGAAACACAGGATTGGTAGAGTTTAACTCCCTATTGTCTGTGTGCTTGAACCCCTTCTTCCCCAGGGTCCAACCCTTCCCTTTGATCCACAGCTCATCTTGTTTTCTTGGATAGTGTGCTCTGTCCTGCTTTCAGCGCAGGGGCACGTTGATTGATGTGGGCTCATTGCTGCCTAGTTACTTCAGTGGGAAGAGTCTGACAGGTAAGTATAATGAGTCTTTTGAACAGTTCTCTAACTTCGTTCCTTTCCTTTCTTAGATGATGGCCGGCGTCTGGGGATGGCGGTGTGCTGCTGAGATGAGTAGCGCTGAAGGTGAGTGAGCGCGCGATGCACCCCTTTCGTATTTGCATTGAACGGAGTTCTTTTTCTGTGTCTTTTAGGTGCCGCAACATTTTCAGCGTGGATACCGGTTATGAAGAACAAATGCGGTGGGTAAGCGCGGTATGTGGCGCCTCTAGATGTTTCCATGCTAACCTGGAGTGTCTTTTCCCTCTTGCAGATAGATGAGAAGTTCCAGAGACAGAGTTCCCCCAGAGCGGCTGGGATTCGGGCAAGCGTTTGAAGCTCGTACAGTATTTAAAGATAAGCAAAGATTTGCAGAATGCTTACTAATACCTTTTTTCTGTTCTTTTCCCTTTTCCTTAGGAAGCGGCGTGCCGGGATGGGAATGACACCGCTGAAGATGCCCGCAGAATAGAAGGAGCGATGAATGATGGGCAGAAGCGCCGCAAGGTAAGGCTGTTCCTAACGGTGTTCTTGCAGGAGCTGAGCGCAGAAGAAAGATGCAGGCCTACTGGAGACCGATCCGAACACGGTGAGTGTCACGCTGCAGGTGCAGAAAACGCAAAGCATGTTTCTCAGCCTGGGTATGGCTTAAATAGTCTCTGGATATCCCAGGTGTCTCTGGGCTGAACCACACCCAAAAGACTAGACCGCACATGCAGTTCTGGGAACCGAAATATCTGGGGGCATCCATCTTGTCCCCATCAATGCACTACAAGTCCAATCCCCAATGTTATCCTATGGGAGTGAGTGAGTCTGGTGCCACAAGCGCCAAGTCTGACTCCAAGTGGGTCTTTACAGGGATGGAGAGGCCCTTGAGGGCCCTGTAGGTGATCGTGGCCTGGCTCCAGCCTGACATCTTGGAGGGCTGGGGACATGAGGGGCAGGAATCATGACAGCCGCCTACGTTGAAGTTCTACGGACACAAATGGAAGCGCTTTGCGACTTTGCCGGTCGCAGAAGATCAACCCTCTGAGGGTCACGGCCCCTCAGGTATGTCCATATCTACTGTTGCTGGCTAAATCGGGACTGGCTCACGCCTCCAACAAGGTGCATTTGGCAGCTGTCTCCCGTTGCACCCGATCTCCTGGATGGCCTTCTCTGTGGTCGCACTCTCTAGTCAAAGAATTCGAGGGACTTTCCCTGAACTGCTTTAGAGCACTTCTGAAATAGCCATAAAGTTCCTACTTAACTTAGAATTGTATTCTACACTTCTGAAAAGTAACCTTGGTGTAACTAGCTATTAGGTAGCAGTGCACATACCAGATAGCTTTTGCTCTTCTTAAACTGTCATGTTGAGTTGTGCTTTCCCTGAATTGCTTTTGTGCACTTCCACAATAGTTTCACTAGGTTATTGCTGGTCAATGAGTAGCTTAAGGCCCCTCTAGAAAGTATGAGTTATGGTACTTCCTCGGGACTGTGTTCCTAAAAGTAACATTGGGGTTGTAACTGTATCCATTCATAATAGAAGAAAGTTACACATGTAAGATATACTTGTGTTAGGCAAGATTGTATGCAGTACCCTTTGGGTGCACTACAATAACCTTGACCTCCTGGCAATAGGGACCCAACCTTTGGTATAAGTCTGAACTACACAGGTTGGTAGTGTGGTCGAGCAGTCCGGGTCATCTCAAGAGAGGTCAATGTGAGCAGTAATGTTGTGACAGTTTCACAATACAGTTATCCAAATAAACACATATAATCAAGGTTTCTTGATAAAACATTTAATTTATTTCAGTCCGTTATAAAAGCCTTCTTCAGAAAATGAACAAAACATGTAACACTTAAATATAGTTCAAAACACACTCTTAGTTTCTCTAAATCAGATGATACTCCTCCTCAGGTGACTTAAATAGCTAGGACATTGATGCATCACTGGTACATTTAGAGCAATTGTGAGTTTGATGAAAATGATATAATGGGGGAATAAAACAAAGGTTAACAAATAAGTCATAAACCGGTAAGTACTTTTAGAAACGGTCCAATGCAGAGTAAATGAACCCTTTCCTGGGGGAAGACCAAAGCACAAAGTCAGAGGTAAAGAGGAGTCTCAGGGACCCAGGACAGCCAATATTAATTGCACAATGTCAAGGGGAGCTGAAGATCTTCTTTTGTAGGTGGGTAAAGTCTTACACAATGTTTGTAAAAATGTTTGTAGAAAATGGAACACCGGAAGGGCAAAAAGCTGAGAGGCTTGTGAGCAGCAACGCTTTAGCAACTCTGCAAGGTAACCAAGACCGGTGTCAACTGAGAGCAATTAAGGCTACACAATAAGAGGTAGGTTATTAGACCTTACAGTACCTATGGTTAGAAGAAATGGTTCCAGCTGGCTTCTGTTCCTGTACAGCTCTGCGGATCCTGTTCATTTGTGGGGACAAGAGGGAGGACGCCTGGGGACTCCTGCTCTGCAATGGGACGGTCTGCAGCAGCAATGGGCAAACTTCAATTCAGCAGTCCGTCTGTGTTTTAGCTCCTCGCGTCTGACAGCAAATAGCAACACAGCGGTTCTTGGATACCACTTCAGACTTTCCTTGCTTCTGGGGTGCAGCACTCTGAGGTGGCTCAGGCTGGTCAGTCCTGCAACAGGGAAGTCCGGAGGATCTTCCTAGCGCTCGGGTCTGACTTAAACACACACTATTTGGTGTTTATCTCCCTGGCTTTTCGGTTCCAGCAGCAACTACAGTGGAAATACAACTAGCTTTGAGAGGATGTCCAGACTGGCTTACTTTGGAGTTGATTTGGTCCCACCAACTCAAAGGGAGAAGTCGTCCTTGCAGGTCTTCTCTAGTCGAGTCGAATTCAGAGCTTCAGCACAGCAGCAGGGCTTCACCAGGCAAACCAACTGTCCCGGAGTGAAAGCAGGCGTTTCTTCAAAGTTCTTTCGGATTCCTTCGTCCAATGGTCGACTCTGCCTTCCAAGCCAAAAAGCCTCACCGTTTCTCCCATTCATTCCAGCCCAGCTGTCGATCAGAGATGGGTGGCTGTCCTTGATGGACAGTCAGCCGACCAATCACCTTTGGGTGCATTCCTGTAACCAAGGGGATTGCGCACAGGGAGTTTCGGGCACCTACCTCACTCCCTGCCCCTGCCAGACATACTGGAGCCAGAGGCTGGCTTTACTCGCGTATCCTGCCAAAGACAAAACTAACAGAGACCAAACCTGGTTTGGCACAAAGAGTAAATCTCAAGGACCTTCCCGACGAGAAATGGCGAAAAAAAAGACTGGGGCCATTTTGATGAAATGGGCACCCATGGGTACAAAGAGATCCAAATTATGGAAAACTGCGTCCCCTGCACACTTTCTAGAGGGCAATAAGCCTTAAGGAAATTTGTCAAGAATATTTAATATAGTGAATGTCTTTTGTAGCCTAGATATTCACAAAGCAATAAATGAAGGTTCTTCAAAAAAATGTCTGACTCCTTTTCGTTGGAGAAAAAAGGTCTTCTCCTTTTTATTAATATTTTTAGGTTGGCCCAACCCGTTTCGAGGTTCATATACTCTTCATCAGGGGCATAGTTTTCAAAATAAATTTCACAAAGATCTATAAAAAAACAGGTTCATCAAACATGTACTGATATAATTATTTGTAAAGAGAGGTAACAAAATGTGTTAGTATGGACATCCTGTCTTAAGTGTCACTAGAAACCTAATTTAGCTTAGGAATCAGCATTTCAACTAAAATGCGCATTTTTATCAGGAACATTCTTAAATTCCTTTCAACAATGTTTCTGAAGGTGATAAGGTCTACAATTCACCTGGACCTTAAATCCGGATAGTAAATAGGGGCTTCATATATTCAATCACAACAATGCCTACACTCTGGTGAAAGTCAACCAGTGAGTAAGGAGAGTACCTAGCTATTATTTTTGTGAAGTAAGTAATAATGATAATAGGATCAAGCTCACCCTTCTTCATAACTGGTTGAAGAAGGAATTATAGAAGAAAGAGTGGGATGAAGGCTCCTAAGATTTCAAAGTTGGAGAAACATGAAGTAATCGGGAAAGGCTTGCTTCGTTCTCCTAAGGGAGAATGAAAGCGTGATTAGAAAGAACTGCAGTATAAATAGGCCGAAAGGCAGCCCCAAAGAAGGGTTAACTTACTAAGAAGGGGTTCAGATGTGGTCTTCAGCGTAGATGCGGTCAGGAAGCGCAGCTTTCTCTCCGCATCTAACGCGGAATTGTTTATATATGGTATTCGACGGGATTGGGTCCTCCACGTATTCCATATCTATGACAATCACCACAGCTGTGCTGCTTCGGAAAATCTTTCTGCGTCCTGCGTGGATGACGTCGATATGCCGCCGTCGAGGACCTCCTCCGACGGCCGACGTCACTGGATGTTATAAGTAGGACGCACGACGCCCGTAACCTCAGTTCCATTTTTTCCGTGAACGTGTTTGCTTCGGAGATCTCGGCGCGCCTCGACTCTTTGGAGTTTCTGTTCTTTCGGTTTTTCGAACCTGTTCGGTTGTAAGAAGTTTTCGAGATGTCTTCCTCTCCTTCCACCCCGCGTCCGGGCTTCAAGAAATGCGGGGATTGCGGGTCCGAAGATGTCGGTGACGGACTTGCACTACACCTGCCTCTGGTGCCTCGGGGAGGCCCACGACACGGATGATTGTGTCGACTGCCAGTCGCCTACGTCCAAAGCCTTGCGGGAGCGCAAGAAGAAACTGTCGGTCGGTAAGGTGTCCAAGCCCCGGAAGTCGAGGTCCACTGGGCTTTCGACAGAGGATTCGAGGGGCGACTCTCTGCATCGTCATCGTAAGTCTAGGGGGTCTCTGTCCTGGAGTGGGTCCCACCACTCCTCTGCCTCTTGGAGGCACTCCCAGAAGCGCCGTCATCGGTCGCCTTCCCCGTCCTCGTCCAAGGACTCTGCCCGTCAGCGGGTAGTTTATCCCACCAAGCATGCGACTGGGGGAATGGGCTTCCTTCGGTAAGAAAATGCTGGCGATTCTTGAATCGCAGGGCACCGGTCCGTCCGCTCCTCCGAGTGGGGTCGGGCGTGGCCGTACTAGAGACGCTACTCGTACGCCTTCGGGCTCGGGTGGTCGGCACGATTCACTGGAAAGGTACCGCTCGGACAAGGGGAATCGTTCTAGTCCTGCCCGTTCCAGGTCCCGGTCCACGACGCGCTCGAGACCGTGTGCACCTGTGATGTCTTCGTAGAAGACGTCGAAGCCCATCGGCGCCCAGGTTGTCGAAGGACACATTCAGGGCTCCGCTCTCGAGGCCTGTGTCGATGCTGTCAGTGCCGTGTTCGGCGTCAACGCCAATTCACTCGACGCCTTTCGAGACTGTTTCGACAGGGGTACCCCGGGGTACGGTGCAACCCCCTAGAAAGGCTCTGGCCATGCATGGCTTTGTTTCCCATTCTGTGCCCACTCCACCATCTTGATTACATTTCGGAGGTGGATGAGGGCTCTGATGATGGCATGGTTCCTGATACAGTGCCAGATGAGATTATCTCGGGACATAGTCAGATTGAGGACCTGCGTCAGTCACTGCAAGACGCCAGTGGGTTGGACACCTCTCCGGAAGTGGAGTTTTGTAGGCCTGAGCCTGGCACCCAGGCCGACTCCTCGTACAGGCGCCTTATGTCAAGGGTCACCGAGTACTTGGGGTGGTCTGCTCCCCCAGGGGATTTTCTTCAGGATGACCTCACGGATATCCTCGACCAAGGTCCAACAACTGACCTGGTACTGCCGTTCCATATGGCTCTACAAAGGAGGATGGCGGTGGCTTGGACTGCTCCGGAGAGTCTCTCAGCAGTGGGCAACTCTTTGTTGCGAAAATACCGCCCAGCCAGTAGCGACCCCTGCTACTTGACCAAGCACCCCACTCCGGAGAGTTTGGTGGTGCGGGTGGCTACGGCCACAGCAAAGCAGGCGTCGTATCCTACCATTCCTCCTGATAGGGACGACCAACGTTTTGATGGTTGGGCGAAGAAAGTGTTTTCTTCAGGGGGTATGGCTCTTCAGGCTGCCAACTCCGTATGTGCCTTGTCACGTTTCACGCACAGTCTGTGGAACGGTTTCCTTAGCGGCTGAACATATTCCCGAAGAGGACGAATGGGATGGTTTTCTTGCTATGGTCCAGGATGGCAAGGATGCCAGGTGTGAGGCCATTCAGTCTGGTTTGGACATGGCAGAATGTGTCAGGCGGTCCATGGCGGCAGGCACCGTAATACGCAGGTTTGCGTGGTTGCGGAAGTCGGGGTTTGCTCCTGATATGCAAGCCCGGCTCCTCAACATGCCCTTTGACGGTGTCCATCTTTATGGCAACAAGGCTGACGAGAGCCTTGAGAGGTTGCAGACCTCAAAAGCTGCAGCAAAGTCGTTGGGCGCTGCAGTTTGCCAACCTCTGCCTTTTCGTCCTAGGGGACAGCAATGGACGGGTGGTTCCTTTCGTTATTACTCATCCCTTGGTAAAGTGAAAGGAGCTGCTAGTCAAAGGGGCCACCGTAGGAGTGCCAGAGGTGGAAAACAAGGTATTTGAGGTGCCAAGGCCGCTCGGGCTGTTGCCTCTTTGCCCTCAGGCAACGCCGCAGCCGCTTCAGCTCAGTCATGAGGCCATGTCCCATGGTTTGCCGGTTGGGGGAAGGCTGGCGCAGCATCTTGTCGAATGAAGTGCCATTACTTTGGTTCTGGTAATCATAGCCCACGGCTACTGTCTTCCTTTCCGGCAGAGGCCTCACGACAATCCACCAGGGAACCTCTCTTTGAAGAGTCTGGATCCGCTCCTTGCGCAGGATATTCAATCCCTGGTGGAGAAGGGCACCATGAAACTGGTGCCTGTAGCGGAGAGTAACAAGGAATGGTATTCCCTTTATTTTTTTGGTTTCAAAGAAAGACTGGGTATTGAGACCCATCATGGACTTGCGCGGTTTGAAGAAACTCCTCAGGAAGGACAAGTTCAAGATGGTTACTCTTTCTCAAGTCCTACAGGCCCTTCAACGTCAGGACTGGTTGGTGTCTCTCGACCTCAAGGACTCTTATTTTCATGTGCCAATCCATCCAAAGCACAAGAAGTACCTGAGGTTCGCGGTTAGCGACTTGCACTTTCAGTTTAGGGTCCTGCCGTTCGGATTGACCTCCGTCCCGAGGGTCTTCACCAAGCTCATGGTAGTGGTGGCAGCACATCTCAGGAAAGGGGGGATTCACGTCTACCCCCTACCTGGACGATTACGATTGGTTGATCAGGGCGCGCTCTCCCGAGCAAGTCCTGGATCATCTGTCCGTCACCTGCCACTCCCTCCACAAGCTGGGCTTCTCCCTCAACTTGAAGTCCCACTTGACGCCAACTCAGAGGCTCCAGTACATCGGAGCAGTGCTCGACACGTCCCTGGGGCAGTGTTTCCCTCCCCAGGTGAGGGCTCATCACATTCAGCAGATGGTGCACAAGTTCCAACAAGCCCAGAGTCTCCTTGCGTTCGAGTTCTTGAGATTGCTCAGCCTCATGGCTTCCTGCATTCTTCTGGTGCCAGAGGCCAGGTTGTGGATGAGATCTTTGCAATGGGCACTCAAGCTCCAGTGGTCTGTCTTCCGGCAGGATGTTGGACCCCATTCAGGTGCCGCCCTCGGTCGCCCAGGACCTTCTGTGGTGGGCCGTCGAAGGCAATCTGATGAAGGGGGGGCTCCATTTTGGCTACCCTGGCCTGAGGTGTCGATCGTGATGGACGCATCCCTCACGGGGTGGGGAGCTCATGCCAACGAGTTGACAGTCAGCGGTCGTTGGTCTCTGTCGGAGTCCAGGCTCCATATCAATCTGTTGGAGCTGAGGGCTGTCAGGCTTGCCCTGAAGGCTTTTCTGCCCACTGTGCGAGGAAAGAATGTCCTGATTCTGACATACAACACAGTGGCCATGCACTACCTCAACAAAAAGGGGGGGGGGGGGCAGGGTCACTTCCTCTGTGCAGGGAGGTGATGCAGCTCTGGTTCTGGGCAATACAGCAGTAAGTTTCGATCTCGGCAGTTCATCTGGCCGGAGACGAAAACGAGACGGCGGACGCTCTGAGCAGGCAGAGCGCGATCTCTCACGAGTGGGAGTTGGCTCAGGAGATTCTCCTGGAGATCTTCTGCCTTTGGGGGACCCCTCAAGTGGATCTCTTCACCTCCAGCGTCAACCGGAAGTGCGAAAGGTTCTGCTTGCGGGAATTTCCTCCAAGAGGAGCCTTAGGAGATGCGTTCATGGTGGAGTGGTCATTCCCACTGCTGTACGCCTTTCCTCCAGTCCCCGTCATTCTGCAAGTGCTGCGGAGGTTACGGAGGTTCGGTTCCCGGATGATCCTCATTGCTCTGGCATGGGCCTGGAGGACGTGGAACCCGGACCTTCTCGACTTGTCCATCTGCCCTCCACGTCGTCTTCCCTACCGAGATGATCTGCTCTCACGGGAGGGGGGGGGGTCCGGTTCTCCAACCAGAGGTCAGATCTCTCAACGTTCACGCTTGGTTTCTGAAAGGTTGAGTTAGAAGGATTGGGACCTCCCTGAAGACGTGATGGAGGTGTTGCTTTTGACCAGAAGGCCCGCAACAAAGTCTCTGTACCGTTGCCGTTGGGGAAAGTTCTGCGACTGGTGCAGGGTTAAGAATGTGGTTCCTTTTTCATGTGATATTCCTATGGTTTTGTCTTTTTTGCTTTCTTTGGCCTACAGGGGCCTGCAAGTGGGTACCATCAAAGGTTACCTGGCAGCGCTGTCTATATTTAAGCGCTCGTCGGAGGAGTGTTCTCATTTTAAATCCCTTTAATTTCTCAGTTTTTGAAAGGGCTCACTAATGTATTCCCTCTGTCACCTTTCCAGGTGCCCGGTTGGGATCTGAACCGTGTTCTCAAGTTTCTAATGGGTGCTCCCTTTGAGCCTTTGCATTCTTGTCCTTTGAGACTGTTAACCCTTCAAACTGTTTTTAGTTGCGGTCACATCTCTTGCAGAGTGAGTGAGTTACAGGCACTTGCAGTTAAACCACCCTTCACTGTGTATCATAAGGACAGAGTTGTCCTTGGAGTTCGTCCTTCCTTTCTTCCGAAGGTGGTGTCGTAATTTCATTTAGGCCAGAAGGTTATTCTTCCGGCATTTTATCCTCCTCCGCATCCTGGTAAGGAAGAGGAGAGGCTCCATAAGCTCGATCCTAGGAGATCTTTAAGCTTTTATATTTCACGCATGTCCCGGATCAGAGTGGACGATCAACTCTTCATTGGTTACGCTGGAAAGCGTCTGGGACAAGCTGTGACTAAGCAGACTTTGTCTCGCTGGATTATTCTGGCAATTTCTGAATGTTACCACTTGGCGTGTAAGGACCCACCGGTAGTACTCCCTCGATTCCATCCGTGGGCAGGATCTGGCCTTTGGCAAGGCGGTCCTTTGCTCCGCAATTTGATTGGGCATTCTAAATTTCTGTATTCTAAATTCTTTTCCTACCTCCTTGCATTAGTACTGCTTTGGGAGTCTGTCATAGATATGGAATACATCGGAGGACCCATTCTACTCAAAAAACAAGTTACTCTCTTACCTGGTAACGTTCTTACGATGGGATGGTCCGACGACGTATTCCATATCGCTCCCTCCCTGCCTTCCCCGCTACAGAATTTCTCATGTGATTGCAGCTTACGTTTCCGCAAGGTTTTGTGTGGCCAGACTGGCAGAAGACTGGTGCCACGCGTTCTGGGAGAAAATTACAACTGAGGCTACGGGCGTCGTGCGTCCTACTTATAACATCCAGTGACGTCGGGGGAGGTCCTCGAGGACAGCGTATCGACGCCATCGACGCAGGACGCAGACGCCGATAGATTTTCCGAAGCAGCACAGCTGTGGTGATTACTGTCATATATATGGAATACGTCGTCGGACCATCCCATCAAAAGAACGTTACCAGGTAAGAGAGTAACTTGTTCATCTAATTAAATGACATCACTCGCGCATGCATGAGCAGTGGTCATTACAATGATGTCACTCACGCATGCGCGAGTGACATAGTGTATAACCAGTGGGTAATCGGCATAAGTAATGCTGGACTGTGTAAAATCGGGTAAACTGAACTATTTGAATTTAATGCTGATTGAGTGCAAGCGACTAGGCGAGAGTTTCCGCATGATCATGTGTGCACGCGCGAGCAACGTTCGCAGTAATGACATCATTCGCGCGCGTGTCATAATGTCTCAAATGACAAAATTATGTAAACAATTTGGGCTCAGAGGGAATCTCGGATTGCAATGGGGAAAGTTTACACGTATAAGTAAACCGTGCCATGTGACTAGGTTAAGAAGAAAAATCAATTTGCTGACAGTAAGGTCAGACAATGTTGTGTTCTGGAAAGTAGAAAGGTATAAATAAAAGACAAGAATGTCAAAACCTGTGTTTTATATAGAGTATATGTGAATAGTGTGAAGTTGCTAATGACAAGATAATGCATGTCCCAAGAGGATGTAATACAGGTAAACATGGCGTCAGGCATGTAAGAGGAATCTACCGGCTACTAATACTTCTTGCCGACAATGAAATTGTGTTTAATTGGGGAGAGCGCAGACACTTCATCACTCTATTTAGTAAAGGCTGACATGCCCTGCAGCCCACAGTAAAAACACACAATGGTAGTAAAAAGTAAAACACTGCCACCAGCCATTAATTGTAGGAAGGGTAACAAAACATGTTACATGGGAACCTAGACAAAGGGGGTACTAAGTAACCCCTCCAGCACCCTGTGGTAAAATAGCATGTGCTGGGTCTAGAAAGTTACAAAATGTAAGTAAAGTCAAATTCACTTTACTGCTCTTGGAAACAGTAGTTTTAAAAAGAGAAAGTATTTAAACCTTTAGGAAGTCTGAGAGACTTCCCCTGTGCCACTGCATTGAAGGTGCTGTGTGACACAATATAAAGATGATGCCTATGGAGTTTATCAGACTCCAAAGTTAAAGAACACAGAAAACACATCAAATTAAAAGTACAAAGCATGAAAGTTCAGCAAAAGAGCTGGTGGTCTCTAAGGTAGGATGAATTTTACACCAAATTGAACATTCTCCCTAACAACTTGTAACAGTGTCGGTATAATTACGTGATTCTGTAATTGAATAACACTTTAGGTTATGACCAATGGGGGTCCGCTTACCTTGAAATATTGTATTCAGAAAGTATAACTAAACTTTAGATGGCCATTCTAAATGTATAACTTTTTTGTTTTGACTCCCCTGACTTGCTTAATGTTCCTCTAAATTAGGTTATACTTTGGTTTGAATACCATAAGTATTGAGTTGTTTTTTTATGAATGTTTTATATTCTATGTGATGGTACTTACCTTACCCAAGATGTATTGTGGCCTACATGTAATTATAATTTTTACAATACATAGTGTTTCTTTGGACCATATGTATGCTACAATGTCTTTGTAACAAGCTAGAGTCCCCTCTCCCTCTTTAGTTGAGCCTTGCTGCTCTGTCCATGCTACCAACATCTCTGGTGGTACAGCCTTATACGAAGAGTGGAGTTTTTGTACTGCCTCAGATATGGTTTTATGAAGCCCTTAGTTGGACTTTAGAAAAACTGTCCTAACCCAGTCAGTCAGGAGAATCAGTTCACTGCCGCAATACCTGAAAGGGAAGGGACGTTCTTGAATATAGCGCTGACAATCCACAGGAATTACAACCCTATTTTACAAAGTCCAACCCTAAATTGATGGGGGTGGCCTTGCGCCCAAAGTTTCCAAAGAGAGTTGACAGGTGCTGGGGAAGAAGGGTTGGTTCTTGAGGATGTGAAGATGGGTCCAAAAGGTTGTTTACAAGCAAGTAAACTGCTTTTCTAGCTTGCGGAACAAGTGTTAATGTTGGGTAAGATCTAAACTTTAGAGTTAAATCTACCTCACTTGTGAGAACCCCAAAATGTTTCACTGGACTGGTAGGTTATTTTTTCCTGTACCTCAGTGAGTAGGAACCTTTTTCTACACTCGCAGATCCTTTCTATGCTTTTTTATGGGTGTCACTTTCTTAGACTATCCCATTGTGCCCTTTTAATTTTACCCTCGGACAACTTTTGGTATATACCTTTTTATTGTTACAGCGACAAGCTTACCTTAAATGGCTGGTGGCAGTGAACCTTTTTACAAATTCGGTGCACCTTTACCGCGGGCTGTCGTCACTGCTGCGGTAAAGGTACCCATTGGTGCCCATTTTACCAAAATGGCCCCTGTCTTCTTTGTTTGAAATTTTTTCACACTTCATGTCCCTTCTTGGTCTTTCCTCTGCCCGCCAAGGTGGGACATTCTTTTGTGTGATTTTTATCTTTGGGGTTGGACCTCTGTCAAGCCCGCCCAGGCTCAGAGTGTCTGTGAAGGCAGGAAGCGAGGTAGGGGTCCCTCTGCAGCGCTTTGTCTTACAGTCTGCCTGTGAGAATGCAGTTCAAACTGGGAGGCTGGCTGTCCTGAAAAGAGTGTTGGTCTAGGGTGATTAAAGTATCCCTGTTGCATTGCACTGTAAGGTGCTCTGTGCAATATGAAAGTTACCCTTTTTGTTTTACATGTCATCTACATGTAAAAAGAAAAGGGGAAACAGGTTCCCAGTGCTGACTAGTCAGTTTCTCCATAACAAGTGAGCCAAAGGCAACTGGAGTGAAGCACTTCACTGTAGAAAGTCAGAACAAGGTGTAAAAACAAACGCAGAAAGTTGGGGGGTTTCATAGAATTTGATAGAAAATGTTAAAGTTGCTCCAAGAGAACTCTCCTAACATCCTCCTTCCATTCAATTTTAATCCAGTCACAGAGGAATATCAATATTTTACCCAGCCAGTGTAACTTTGAAATACACCTGTTGCTCAATTCATCAAATATGTAACCTGTAACTCTCATTCCCAGAGATCATGGGCACTATAAAACAATGTCATGTGTTTGATTTGGAAAGCTGGCTGCTACACCAGAGAATATATTGTCCCATTGTAAAATGGTCATGTTTATCTAAAACCAGGATGTGTTTTTTCTTTCCTTGCAGTCTCGCCCTCCTGTGACTACCTCAACATCTATGTGTCCTGCTGTTGTAGCTACCGTGTCTGCCACCAGAGCGCAATCTCCAGTCATAACTACTGTAGCTGCTCATGCAGCCGAACAGTCTCTCAGGTATTTAAGCCATTGCACTTATTGGTGCAATGCTAGCTGCACTGTCCTTAATTGTACTGCTTATTGTAAATCCTACAGTTGCGTGAGAACTGTTGGCGTTATCCCAAATTCTAATAGTTGCTGAATCGGATTAGTTGATGTGAACTAGTTTCTCCATTGTAAGGTCTGCTGTATAGCAATACAAAAAACAGCACAAGATCAGTTTCAAAAGACTTTGGCAGTATGGGTCTGAGGTAAACCGCTATAGATCCCAGGGGTTTCTCTTCAAAGGAAAAAGATTTTCTGTTCTCTGAACTAGGTAAACAATAGGTTGGAAGAAAGGGATGAACTATGTTTCTGGCCCTTCCTCTCAGTTAGGGAAACTGGCTTCCTTCTAAGGTGCAATGCCTAATCTCAGTCTTTTATAGCATTGTTGCAGTTATGCAGAAAGCTCACTTTTACCTGATAAGGTAGCCGTCTGTACGGTTTGCTGGCTTTTCTTTGTTTTGGACTTGTTTCCCCCCAGCCATGCTTAAGGCAAAGCCTGACTGAAAGCGTGGCTTTAATTTTATATGCTCTAACTTAAGTCATTATGACTCCTAATTTATGTGGCCAGGCCGGTGGTCTATTTTTCGTATGTGTAAAATGTATTCACATGGTGGAATTCATTTTACTTGGTTGAGTCGTTTTTGTTTTTTAAACCTCACCCCTCCATTCACCAAAATGGAGGTGTCTTTGTTTGTCTCAAAGACCTGTCGGGTCACAGGACTATCCCTTGTCCCTGTGTGTGTGTGTGTGTGTGTGTGTATGTAAATGAAAGTGACCATCTTGGGCTGCTGAATGTGCCTGTATCCTAAGACTAAAGCCGTAGCTTGCCTGAAAGCAGTTCTGACTGTTATACGCAGGTGCCTTTCTAGGATGGTGTGGATTCATTCCTTTGTTTGAGAGACCCTTCCGGAATGCATGGGTGTGCTTGGAGGGATGGACTGTCATTGGCTAACCACTTTTCTGAGTATTTATTGGTGTGTGATTAGGCACTGTGTAAGATCGCTGCCTCCCGAGGGGGACAAAAACAGACCTGTTTACCCACTCATCTTGTTGGCTGCAAAACCCTGTACCTGCTTTTCTGCAAGACATGCTGTTTGAGAAAGGACCAAAACGCCTCACCAGCATCCTTTGACCCTCCGAAGAATCTGTTAGCAAAGCTTTACCTCGCCAGATTACCAGCCCCACTGCTGTGCTCCTTTTCCCTCAACTGATGGTAAGAATGGTCACAGCTTCTGCTCGAAGGCCTCTTTTCCGAGAAGCTTTTGACCCATGCCTGCATTGCTGGACCCAAAAGCGGGTGCCCCTTTGGTGGCAGGGCTCAATGTCCATGCCGAACCGACCATCCCAAGACATCCGGCATTCAACCTGGTTACATCTCCCCCTGCCTGGGAAGCTGTGGGGGCCCTGTGCTGCCTCCAATCCTGTAACCACAAAGCCACACTTGATTCCAAGTCCGTCCTCTTAATCTGCCTGTTCTTCTGGCTCTTCTCTGGTGGGACTTCACCTATTCAATATTTGTTCTCGTTTGGATCCTCTTCAATCCAAATCTATCCTCAGAAGCTGAACTGTGCTCTAGCACTTTGAAGCGTCTGTTTGTGCTAGATGGAATTACAATGATCTCAAACCAAATAATCGGACAAGCTCAAGGAGTATGGCAAAGTACTACTTTATTGTCATTTAATAAAGTAGAGTGAACTTAGACATCGGACTGATGCGTGCACACTGTTAGGCAAGAATTGATGTAATAACCCTTTGGGAGACTGCACAGCCCTTGTCCCCTTGGTAGTAGGTAACCCACCTATTGGTATAGGTCTGTACTACACAAGTTGGTAGTGTGACTGAGCAGCCAGACTTAACTCAAGAGGGGTAAATGTGAGCTGTGCCATTGAAATTCACCAATACAAGTATCCAAATAAAACGGTTTTCTAGTAAAATAATTTTTTATTTAATGGTCATTTTTAAATGAACATTATTTAAAAAGGGCAATGTGCAACAATAAAAATACACTTCGAAATACTTTCTCAGAATCAAGTCAAGCAAGTAGATACTCTTTTTAGAGGTGCTTCATACACACTCTGATGTGACTTGACTAACTAGGACAGCATTGGCATTTATATATCACTTCTATACTTGGTAAATTCTGATGTAGGCAGAAAGGAAAGGTTAAAGGAAGGAAAAAGGTTAAACAGGTTCTCAGAGCATGTGAGCACTTTTAAATCTTCCAATGAAGTCTAGATAAAAACCTTTACCAGCAATATTAGTTAGAAACCAATGTACCACCTAAAAGGGACCGTAAGAATCCAAGTCAATGGATTAGAAGAGTCTGCAGGGAGCCAGGACAGCCAAAGCCAATTGGAACATAGTCTATGGAGCTGAGGCACTTCTTAGATAGCAAAAAGCCACACGCTTTTACACCTATGAAAGTTAGAGCTACAATTAACTCTAGAAAAGCAGCTACTGCAAATCTCAACTGAGAAGTGCAAGCTACAGACGATGAGGTAAGTACCTCAAAGTCAGAACAGTACCTTTCGGTTAGAAGAGGATCCAGCTGGCTTCTGTCTGGTTGCAGTGATACAGATCCTGTGTTCCTGGGCCTCAGTCGTGGGGACAAGGAAGAGGACGTCTGGACGACTTCTGCACAGCAATTCAAAGGTCGGCGGCAGGTGTTGGGGAGAATTCTCAGAAATGTGCCAATTCCTCTCTACCTTAGAAACCCCCAGCTCTTTTTGCTGGACTTTAGGACTTTTTATATCTCGTATTTTTGTGTGACTTATACTTTGGAGCCTGACAAACTCCATAGACATAATCTTTACATTGTGACACACAGCACCTTCAGTGCAGTGGCACAGGGAACTACTGTTTCCAAGAACAGTGAAGTGAAATTGACTTTACTTACATTTTGTAACTTTCTGGACCCAGCACACACCATCTTACTATAGTGCTGGAGGGGTTACTTAGTAACCCCTTTGTCTAGTTTCTCATGTAACAGTTTTATGTTACCCTTTCTACAATTAATGGCTGGTGGCAGTGGTTTGCTTTTTACTACCATTGTGTGTTTTTACCACGGGCTGCAATTGCAGCTGCAGTAAGACACTCATGGGTTTCTTCCCATTTTGTCAAAATGGCCCCAATCGTGTCTTCTCACCTTTTCTTGTAGGAAAGGTCCTTCTTGAGATTTACTCTGCGTGCCAAACCAGGTTTGGTCCCATTGTTTTTGTCTGGCTCCAGCATGTCTGGCAGGGGCAGGAAGTGAGGGAGGTGCCCGAAACTCCCAGTGCTTAATCCTCCTTGGTTACAGGAATGCACCCAAAGGTGATTGGACGGCTGGCTGTTCGGCAAGGACAGCCACCCTGCTGTGAGTGACAGCTTTGCTGCGAATGAATGGGAGAAATCTGCCAAAAAGGCCAGGTCTTTGGCTTGGAAGGCAGAGTCAACCACTGGACGATGTAAGAGGATTCAATTCAACACTACAGCTAAGTCAACGCCTAGTCTATAATACTGAATGAAAACCTTTATTGATATATCTTTAGGTCCAGTTCATGCGTTCTGGATGACTACCCCTGTATAACACCCCTCTCTTGGAATCCCCCTGACCCCACTGAGCCAAGAAGTAGTTCTGTTTTGCAAGTTTAAAGGTTTAATTGATAATTTAAACAATATATATATATCACGCTTTATAATAAATTAATAATTGAATAGCACACTTAATCTGATATGATAAAGATGAACAACAGAGAATCTGGCACTAACACGCTTCTCTATAATCAATAAGGAGTTGACATGAAATGGATAAGGTAGCACAGTGGTAAATAGGTACAGAAGTATAATGTGGTAGAGAATGCTTTACAGGGTTCAAGGAAATGCAAGGTTGAATGAATGAAATGCAGTATAGAAAACAACTTGATATGATTTCAGCAAAACAATGTAATCACTTTCTCTGGCAATCCCCTCCCCCCCTTGATGCAAGGCAAGGAAATGGAAGGAAAACACACAGTTCTCAGAAATGCAATCAAATGTGATTCAGTTCAATCCAGCAAACTTAGACTGCATAAATTTGAAAACACAGCCCCAAATTGCTTTGATATGTGCTGGCAATGAATTAAAAAGTATACTAAAATGCTTTTAATTCCCTTTTCAGAGGTTCAGGGTGAGTGGTATCTAGTTAATATTAGTCCAGGCTCACACTAGCAATGATGCAGGGATAGTTAGCAGATTAAACGAATTTCTGGCAAATGGAAGGCAAGCAGCAGCAGTTTTTACATGTGAAGAAATTTGCAAATCGCGGCAAAATTCGCGGATGCGTGTTCCGCGATTGCGGTAAAACTATAAGGGGTAGGAATGCGGTTCTAGGTGCGATTCAAAGCTACGATTCTAAGCTATCAGAGGAAAGTTACTGCAAGTCTCTAGCCCAAACGGTCGCGGAGATATGAGCGATTAAATAAAGGTCGTTTTTCAGATTTGCAAATTTCAAAAGCTCAAAATGACAAGTGCAGCTTGCAACTAGAAATGACCGGTGACAGCTAGGAGGCAGTTCTACTTAGGTTAAATAGATTGAATTAGATGAATTTAAACTAAGATTGGTTCTACACAGTTCTGCTGGGTACTCACACTATATTCTTGAATTAAATGGGCCTCATCACGGATCTGGTCAGGGTTTTAGACTGGGCTCTGGTCACTCTCTCTGCTGGTCTGGGTCTCTCTGGTCTGGTCTCTTAGTACAGCACTGCTTTCTCTCTGGTCTGGTCTCTTAGTACAGCACTGCTTTCTCTCTGGTCTGGTCTCTTAGTTCTGGATAGATTGAAGTCTCTAGTTTGGCTCTCTGGAGGTTGATGGAGGTAAAGTATGGATTTTTCCGGCAGAGCGTCCCGCTGCAGATGGATTTGGAAGGTCTCTATCTGTCCTGTCTGTCTGCTTTTATGTGTTTAGAATGTGGGTGTGTTCTAGCATCACTGACCCTACCTCTCTCTCAGTTTCTAATTGGTCAAACTTCCATTTATCATTTGATTGGGGAATGAACTGTGAGTCAGAGTGATGTCATTTTACAGCCTGCAGAAAGTCCACTCCTCCTGTCAACTTACACACAAATCTAGATTTGAAACAAATACATATTTGCAGAGGTACATATTGTTTTAAAATCATATGCACCCATCATGCATTACAGGAGGTATACCCTGTTCAAACTCTGCTCTTCCTGGGAGCTTGCATTCACAAATGGCAACTTCTAGCACTTTTTAATGTGCTAAACAACATTGGATCTTCATTAAATTTTATACAACTGTTCCTCACATATCTACCCACATACCAATGCATTTTCGTTTGTCTAGCTGAAACAGGGAGTCTGTAATATTAATAAACAATGGGGTTTTGCCCCAGAACATCACACAAATTCGAGTTTAGTCTTGAATTAAAGGTACATTTTTTAAATTAAAGCTCTCAAAGTTATACATTTCTGTCATTTGATTACAAAGAGTTATCAGTGTTTTTGTAAAATATATATTTTCCTTTCAATTCAGTCCTCAGAGTGTTGAGGTCCGCCTCCAAGACTTGGGTGGGTCAGTCCTCTGGGCAGGCAGGGCTTTGTTGACATTAACAGTCAAAATCAACATATTCCTTTCAGAGGAAAGGGGCCATTGTGTGGTCTCTGGGAAGCTCCCAGCCAGTCTGCCTTCTATCAATCAAGAGGTCATGTGAGATTCTAACTCCTGGTGTGAAGCTCTTGAGGTGAGAGGGTTTCCCAGGCTTCAGGCCTCTGGGAACAGCATGTGGCTAATTTTTAATTAAAATGCAGCCTTTGAAGTCAGCTAAGTCAAATCCCTTTGTCAGCTACTGCACTCAGTTCTCCTGTCAGAGTTTAGACCGCCAGCGCCCCCTTGAGGATTTTGTTGGTACTGCATGCAATTTTGGGATTTTCTTGGATTAATGCATTCTAAACAGGAATGGTTCTTACATGGTAGTAAATCCTTGCTTAACATTGTTTTGATGGGGCTCCTTACAGTAAAATGGTTATGTGGAACCCCACAAAAGGGTTGAATCTTTAAAGTGGTCCAATGAGTCACGATTTCAGCAACTTTTTGACATCAGTAGCAGTGGATTTTGTTAACAAAGACCTTTCTTTACACTGGTGGGTGGCAAGTTAGGTAACCATTTTGGTGTGCGCACAACTGCGCAGCTCTCCTGGATTCTGGGATGAAATGATGGGCGGCGACAGCGCATCCCCATCTTTACCCACTCCAATTATTTATTTTTGTTCTGGGGCAAAATGATGGGCAGCGACAGCTTAATCCCCATATTTACCCCGTCTAATGATTCCACATGGGTCAAAACCCTCCACAAACCCCCCCGCCCGACTGCGCTTTGACTTGAGTCGATGGGGAGTCGGTTGCAAGGGAGGTTTTGAACCCTGGCGCTGGTATGTCCACATTATCTTCTTCCAATTCTGTAGATGGCACAGTTCAGCATCTTCCTCTCCATCCGGTACTGATCGATGGTTCTCCTCGCCGGTCCTGATGGGAATATTGGGCGGTCCACTGGGCCCATTGCATCTTCGTTCCCGGTCTCCGTATCATCCCCCTTGGCCTGTCTTCAGGTTTTCTTTCTCCTAGGACGACAAAGGAAGAGCGGCAATACCTACTCATAGACGTTTTTCCACCACTGTTGAGATAGTGGGGCAGCATATGCATTTTATCATAATGAAACATTACATTCTTAATTTAAAAAAAAACAGTATAACTAAGAGACAGTTTCATGCAAGTCACAATATTTTAGAGACTAGATGTGGTATGTTTTATGGTTGGAACTGAATTAATCTGATACAGTACCCGCTAGGATTCCAGAGGATTCCTCCAGTTGTTGCAGAGTGTGCCTGGGATGGCAACATTTCAACTGGTTTATGTGGACCCACTTGTCTTCCCCCTCTGCCGAACCGCCTTTGGGGATGCGGATCTTGTAGGCCACAGGGGAGATCTTGTCGATGATCTCAAAGGGTCCCTTCCATGTAGGCAAAAATTTGCGCTGCTTGGCCTGGTTCCTCTGGAAGTTGTATAGATAGACCCGGTCTCCCACCTGATATTCCTTCCTGGAAGTTTTCAGGTCATAGTGGGTCTTCATGCTATCAGCTGATCTTTCTAGATTCCGCTGAGCATAAGCAAAAGCATGTTGAAGGTGTTTCCTTAAATTCTCTACATACTCATGAGAAGTGGAGGCATTTATCAGTGTCTGCTCTTGGGTCCTGTAGAGCAAATGCTGCGGAAGCACCATCTTGCGCCCAGTCATCAACTCAAATGGTGACATTTTGGTTGCAGATGAAGGGGTAGATCTGATAGCCATTAGGACCAGAGGTAATCGGATATCCCAACTTGGCCCAGAATCTGCCACAAACTTCTTTAATATGCTCACAATTGTCCGGTTATATCTCTCTACTGCCCCAGAAGAAGCTGGTCTATAAGCAATATGCAGCTTTCTCTTGACCCCCAGTATCTCCCACATCTTTGTCATTACTTCACTGGTGAAGTGGCTACCTCTGTCTGACTCAATCCTTTGAGGTAGACCAAAACGGGAAAAGATGTGGTTAATCATCAAGGCAGCTGCAGTTTCTGCCTTGCAATTTGGGGCTGGGAGATATTCCACCCACTTGGTAAACAAGCATGTCACAGTCAACATGTACTTATTCCCCCTAGCCGAGCGAATCACAGGGCCTACAAAGTCGATTTGTAAATCTGACCATGGCAGTGTCATTCCCCTCTTTTGTAAAGGCGCCCAGTGTGTGAGGGATGTTGGCTGAAATTGTGCACACACAAGACAACCCTTCAAATATTGGTTGAGGTCCTGGCCCATGTGTGGCCAGTATGCAACCTCTCTTAAGATTTCCAATGTTGTGTGAAACCCCCTATGACCGGCGGTGGCCGCATCATGGGCGTGACTTAACATCAGGCTTCGGAATGAGGTAGGAACCACCCACTGATCGTGGCCAGCTTTGGATTTCCTTACCAACAAACCGTCTTGGATCCGGAACATTTTTGGACATTTCATCAACACTCTTAGGTCCTCTTTCCCAATGTAATCGGTATCCGTCAGGGGAAAGTTCTCAGGGTCCTCAAGGTGCTGGTAAAATTTACCAATTATTGGATCCCCCTTCTGAGCGGTGATCAAATCAGCATCAGGGGTCTCCTTACTCCATTGTGCAATTGGAAGGTCGTTGTGAGCATTTGTCTGGGACCTAGTGATAGCAGTGACCTGGATTTCCCCCAACAGGGACTCAATCTCAATTAGATCCCCTTGGATGGCCCCGGTTTTGGCCAGCTGATCAGCTAAGTCATTTCCAGTTTTGTCTGGTCCCTCTACTTTGGAATGACCCTTGATCTTTTTCCAATAGATGGTCATCCCATTCGATGTTACCAGATCATCAATGTTTTGGATCAACTTCCCATGTTTCAAGGGTTTGTTGTTAGCACATAACATGCCTCTGGTTTTCCAATTAACCAGGTGCTCCACGAACCCGTTCCGTACATAATCCGAATCTGTGATTATGACCAGTTCGTGGAGTTGATGCTGGACAGCAGTGAGGATGGCCTGATGCACAGCCATCAATTCTGCCACCTGACTACTTCGGGGACCAATTTTGTATCCAGCGGAGGGTTCTGGGGACTCATTCACCCATGCATTCCCTATGCCGGCCACCAGTTCTTTCTCCCCGTTGTTGTCAACATGGTAAGAGCATCCATCCACATACACAGTGGGCATTCCCTCACACTTGTCTTCTTCAAAGACTTTGTGTGGGGAATTAAGGTATGCCTCCATGTTGTCCTTTATTTTTAGACTTTCGTCCTCGAGACAGTTTTCTCTGGCACAATCATGCAAGTCAGCCAGGCCTTGCGCGAGGGGACTCCTCTTGTTTTGGCCATATCGGACCTCCACAGGAAAGCCTTGCATTGACAGAATCCAGGAAGTAATTCGGGAATTACTCACATTTCCGGCCCGGATTCTGTCACTTTGGAGATATTGCAGAGGCTGGTGTGGAGTCTCCACTATGATGTGTTCCCCCTGGATAAACGGGCGGTAATTCTTCAATGCCCACACCGTTGCCAGGAGTGCCTTCTCACAATCGTTGAATTTTTCCTCCACAGAGGATAAAGTTTTGCTCGCATAGGAGATTACTTTATTGACCTTGTCATGCTTTTGGTATAATACTGCCGTCAAGCACGTATTAGAGAACCCCGTCTCCAGGAAGAACTCCTTGTTTCTGACAGGGTAAGCTAGGCAAGGCGCTTGTGAGAGGCTTCTTTTGAGTTGTTTTACTGCCTCGGCTTGTTCTGGACCCCATTCCCACTTGACCCCCCCCCTTCAGGAGATGAATCAGGGGTCTGGTGATCTCTGCGTAGCCCTCAATGAACTTTCTGCTGTAATTAGTCAGTCCAAGGAGGCTCCTTAGTTCCCGCAGAGTTGTGGGGTCTTTCAGTTTCTGAAGTGCTTCCACTTTCTTTTCCTGGGGACAGAGGCCCTGAGGAGTAATCTCATGCCCCAAGAAATTAACACGGGTTCTACACCACTGTGCTTTCTGAAAGGAAAGTTTTGCTCCGGCGGCCCTCAACTGTGTCAGAACATAACGGATCTCCGCTATGTGTTCCTCAACAGTTGAGCTTTTGATGAGGACATCATCTACATAAGCCAGGTTACCCCTTGCACCCAAGTCAGGCATGGCCTTGTGTAGAAAAATGTTGAATTCATTGCCGGAGTTGAGGTATCCGAAGGGAGTCCGGGTCCAGGTGTACTGCTGTCCCCCAAAGGTAAAAGCCAGCTTGTATTGGTCCTCCCTACTGACAGGCACAGTCCAGTATCCATTGGTCAGGTCTATTGCAGTGAATACCTGTGACCCCTGGATCTGGGCCAGCCCTTGGTCAATGTAGGGCAGAGGCCATCGGGAAGTATGGACCCGTTTGTTGAGCTCCCTAAGGTCGGCGCAGAGTCTCCACTGGCCGTTTGGCTTCAATATTCCCAGCACCGGATTATTGAAGGTGCTGTGGACTGGACGGATTATTCCCCGGGACTCAAGGTTCTTAATTATTTCAGTAAGGGACTCCATTGATGCGAGAGGCAAGCGATATTGCTTCACAAACACAGGAGTCATGCCAGGGTCCGTGGGGATTGTGGTTGTGTGGATGTCAGTGCGACCACAGTCATATGAGTCTACCACAAAGAGATCTTGGAAATCCAAGAAAACTTGTTTCAACTTTTGCTTTTGTTCCAGAGTCACACAGGCATCAGCTAGGTTGACTCTCTCTTCCACCATCTGCCTGAAGCCTGGAAAGACTTCTGGTTTGGCTATTTCAGCGGCCTCCTCCAGCTGGGTGGAGAAGTCCCTGGTCAGAGTGCTGATTTGGACTGGAGGCTTCAGGTGGGAAAGGCAGCCCTCATGGACCTGGAAAATCACCTCATCCCTCCTGAAGTCACAAGTCACATCTTCCTTACCATAGGGGCAGGAAGTGTACACCAGGAAGTTCCCCCCATGCCGGGTAAAAATCCTGTCTGGTGTTGTATGGTCCTCACTGTCACTGTCAAAACAGTCCTTGGGGATTGGTCCTAACAGTTCATTACCTAAATCAATGGAAAAATGTCGGTCATCAACCGCCATTCCAACAATGGTGCCTGCGGCTAGAGTAATACTCTTTAAGTCGCTGTTATCCACCTCTATTGGAATGGTGTCATGTTCTATGTTGACTAATGGAGTTGGGTTTACCCCCAACCCTTGCTGTTGGAGAGAAGCATTTAGATGTATGTAAGCATCAGGGTTTTTCAACTCTTGTCCCCTTTTAACTTTCACTTCCAGGGAGAATTGTCGGGTCCTTTCTGGGATGGTGACTTCCTCTTTGATCTGAATTTCAACTGCATAAGGTAGCAATTGAGCTGACCTAAATGCTTTTTCTGGATCATCAAAGCCCATGGGATTATCCGCTAATCGGGACCAAGCTTTGAAGTTTATTAGGTCCAAACTAATGGCAAAGCGATTGAGAATGTCACTGCCTAAGTAAAAGGCTGCAGGGACGTCTCGCACGACCCAACAATTGTGGACTATGCTCTTGTTGCCAATGGAGATTTTGAGCATACACCTGCTTGGCAGGAGATGTTTGGAATTAGGTGCTTCCAGGTCCATTTCCCATTTGTCTATCAGTTTGAAGGTGGGAATGGCTGGATCTTTTGGGAGTTGGCGGAACATGGCTTCGCTGATGAAGCTCTTACCGTTGTTCACACACACTCGAGCGAGAACAGAGTCCTTCCCATCATTTAACTGAACAGGGATGAACAACTGCTCTCCAATTTGCTGAATCTCAGCCAGGCTCTGAGCTGATTTCACATCTTTCTGGACTATAGGAGTGGGAGTTCCTGATTGTGGATTAGTATAGAATTTCAGAGTGTTTCCTTCCAGCGTGGAGTACCACTTTAGACTGGAAGGAAGGTTGATTTTCAGAAATAGAGAGGACCCTCCACCACCAGTCTCTTGTCCTACTGCTATTACTGTCACGTCTGGAATTCGGCTATTCTGGAAGTGAAATTCTACTTGGTCAGATTTTTGTTCAACCATGTGGCAGGTGCCGTTTAAACTAATATGGTTGACACTCTGTTTTAATTTTATTGGTCGGCTAGTCTGGGTCCAGAGGACCTTGTTTACGCAATCTATTAGGGGTGACAACCTTCTCAGGAGGTCATTCCCTAGTAAACAAGGGGTGCCCTCTGGGGTCACAACTATGACCGGGTGTTTCAACTTGTGTCGCCCGATCTTAATGTCCAAATCTGCAGTCCCCTCAACGGGAATTTCCTTCCCGACAAAGTTCTGGAGTTGTCCAGGAAGTGAGGTGAGAGGAATTTGGTAATTCTCTCCCCTTCCTGCATTCAGTTCATCAAAGGCCCTTCTGGACAGAAGGGTAGCTTGAGATCCAGTGTCCACCAGTGCCGAGATTGTACCCTGCCCCTGTACTTGTACCGGGGCATAATATCTTCCCTCCTTCTCCTCAAGGGGGCACAGATAATGCACATTTTTGGACAACTGGTGGGCTAACTTTCTGGTTTTGGACATCGATAGCGAAGAGATTTGGGCAGAATTCTGTGGAGAGTCTTGGGAATCTGAAAGAAAAAGTTGGCAACTGGAGATCAGAGCCATTGTGGGTTCCCCTGGCTCCGGTTCTGGGCCGCCCCCCCCTTTTTGGAGGCAGTCCCCAGGATGGGTTTGAACCAGGGGATTTTCTGGCTGTTGGTTCTGGGATGAGATGGTGGGCGGCGGTAGCTCAGTCTCCACATCTCCCCAGTCTGGATTTGCATCCCTAGGGACCCATTTTTCTTTGGGAGGAGTTCCCCCCTCTCTGAAGGAGAAGATCCTTTTCCCAGGATCCTCTGAGGATCCCTCTCCCTCAAATTGGAAGATCTGTACCTCCTCCTCAAACTGAGTCTGTTTGGGTCTTTTGTTTCTCCTACCCCCCCTCTGCTCCTTAGGAGGCAGACTTTCCGGGGCAAGAGATTTTGTTTCCGGTTCCTGGGTTTCCAGGGGCTGTTTACAAGTGAGGAAGGAAGCTTCCTCCAAGGCTTTACACCCCCCTTCCCCTTGTGCCTCCTCCCTGGGAACCGGTGAGTTATCGGGGTGCTGCCCCCGTCATTGTTCTGGAGCACCAGGTCCAGAGTTGGGTGCGTTCTGCGCCGGCACGCCCATCTGAGGGTTCTGCTGAGCCCTCAGTATGTGACCCAGATCCCGCGCCATGTTTTGAACCTGGCGCTCTAACTGGGAAACCCGCTCAGGCTGATACGGGGCCCTGTTTTCTCCCCTGGGCTGATCCCGGGAAGGGTAGCTGTCCCTTCTTTGGTAGTACCCCTGGTTGGGAAGATTTGGGTACCCCTCCACCCTTGGCCTCCCCTCTCCCGGATTCAGTGGTCTGGGCTCAGGGAATTGGGGAAAGAAGGATGGATGGTTTTGGGGCTGAAAGTCGGGAGGATATCTGGGGAAAAAGTTCTGCCCAGGGTTTGGTAAATTTCTGCCCTCCTGTGGGAAGTTTGGAGGGAAGTTCCCTGGGTTAGGTGCTTGTCTGGATCCCCCCCCCTTGGGCTGGAGGAGTCCACACATAACCCAGGATGGGTCGATTTCCCTTGTAACGGGGACTTACATAATCAGGAGAGCGAGGGACCCCATTTGTGGGGCTGCCTCCTTGGCTCCCTGTCTGTGACTGACCCGAGGACCTCCTGGGCCTAGCATTATTAGGTGCAGGCAGGTTTTTAGGCCCCCCCATCTCCAAATCCAAAACGGGGGTAACCTTTACCTCTGCCACCTTGGCAGCAGCAGGGGTGCTGTTGGCTTTGGGGTTTTTCTCGGCATTACTTTTGCTATCTACCGGTTTCTGCACCTCATAGATCCGGGTAGCCTGTTCAATGACCCAGTCTAAGGATCTTTTCTCGTGAAAATCCCTCACGAGCTGGGTCATGATGTATTTGGGCAAGGCATGAAAAAATGTATTAACGAATTCTCGACTGTCTGTGCGCACCCTTCTGGTGGTCTGCGCAAAGGCACGTTTCAGTTCCTGCACAAATTCTTGTGGGGCCTGATCCTCCCCACATTGTAAATTGTAGGCTGCCTTGCGAGCCTCTTGAGGATTTCTATGAATGGAAAAATGTTTCAGGATGGCCGCCTTATAGGTGGACCATCTTAAATGATTTTGGTCCTCCAGCCCCGCAAAGAAACTGGAGTATTCCGGGGAGAATGTCCACTTTACATATTGAATACAGCTTTGGCTGTCCTTCAAATGGAAAGTCTCCATCATTTGTTCAAACAACTCTAAGTGCTCCCAAACAGAATACTTAGCGTTCTTATGGTAAGGCGTGATGACGCTCCTGATCGCCTTAATCTGCTTTAAGGGGTCCTTAAGCAAGGCCCTTTTTGCTTTATTGGCCTTTTTGGTTCGGGTAACCCTTGTCCATTCTTCCTCGGACTCAGAGGCACTGCTCCCCGAGGTTCCCATCTGTTCTTCCAGGTTTTCCCGGATTCTGCGAGCCTGGGAATGGCTGGCAGAATGTGGGGACCTGGTCTCCTGTGTCCTGCGCAGTTCAGAGGGGTCTTCAGATTCCTCCTTGCTGCCAGGATTTGATGGGTACCCCCTCCACTGACCTAACTGGGCAGAGGTTTTCAGGATGCCCTTAATGGGCCTACTCTCCTGGGGTTCCCCATTGAACTGTACTGTACTTGGGTGCCCATACCCGGATGCCCACCCCTCCATTCCTGAGTGGTACTGGCCTATGAGCCCCATACTCTTAGCTGGATAGTAATCTGCCATCCCTGTGGCCCTGTGCTCATGTGCGCCAGGGGACATGGGGGTGGCAGAGTCCAGGGACTGTGAGGTATGAGGGCCTCTGGTACTAGGGCTCCTGAGGTTATGCTCCGGAGTTTCCATTTCCCAGCGAACCTCATCTCTATCCGCCCCTGCTCCCTGTTGCAATGCAAGAGCCTGCATTTGTGCCTTCAGTTCCTCAGTTAAGGCCTTACTAGACTCTATCAGTCTCTCCTGCATCGCTACCTGTTGTTGGAGCCTATCATTGTGTTGACAGAGGGCCTCATTCTCCCTCTGTGCTTCCTGGTTGGTCCTGGAGAACTGGGCCAGTCTTTGCTGCAGGAGGTTTACCTCCTGGGCAATGTCCCTATTGGCCTGCTCCTTTCTTGTTAGAGCATCTTCCACCCTTCTGGTGTGCTCTACCAAGTTCTGGTTTTCTTTTTGGAGATCACCCAGCCCCTGGAGGGCCAGGTGATTTTCTTCCATTTTTCTTTTTAAATGGCAGACTTCCTGGCCTAAGGCGTCTCTTTCCTGACTAAGAGCCTGCATTTGTGCCGCCAGGTCGTCCCTTTGCCTTTGGAAGGCACCAGCTTTCTGGCGCTCCTGATCAAACTCTGCCTGGGTATCCAGGTCTTTCAAAATTAGTTTGTTGCTCTCTTTCTCTCTGTCTAGTTGGATTTGCAGGGTGGCTACCTGCTCTGTGCATGCCCTGTTGAAATTGATCTGTTGCTCCAGCTTTTTCTGGTTCTGCAGTAAGGAGTCCAAACTGTCTTGGTGCTCCTTCTGCAGGGCCAGAAATCGGGTATCCTGGTCTGTCTTTTCCTGTTGTAGGATGCCCATATCCTCTTTTATTTTAATAATATATTGCCTACTATCCTTTTCTGCCTCCTGGCTCCTCTGCAGCCTCTGCTCAGAAGAGTCCAGATCAGATTGGGCCTTTTGTAATGCCATCTGTTGCCTATTTGCCAGATTTTGGCTTTCAGCACATCTATCCTGCATGTCTCCCATATATAGGTACAGGTATGCTGCTATCCTGGCAATCTTATTGTGTTCCTCTTTGGCTTTAGGAGCCATATATAGTTCACTCAGGGCCACATGTAAGGGACCCTGATCTCTATATATATCTGACCCTGTTTCAGTGACCTGTTGTGTGATGGCCTGCAACCACACATCCTGGCCCTGTTCGGTCCATTCACCTCTCACAAATAGCTTATGCAAGAGGTGCTCTCTGGCTATTTTCATATCTACCAAGGTCGTCATTCTAGAGATTGGTCTCTGTCCTGACTTACAGAAGTTAGTATTTTATTTTTGCAGAACAGAACTTTTCTTGGAGTGTCCCTTTTGAGGAATGCTTCACAGCGTAATGCAGCGTGGTGATCCGACCGGATGTATGTATCCCGTCAGTTAGCACACTGTATTAAGCTGCACAAGTGGTATTCTAACCCAAACGTCCGGCTCGAGCCCCCAATTTGTAAGAGGATTCAATTCAACACTACAGCTAAGTCAACGCCTAGTCTATAATACTGAATGAAAACCTTTATTGATATATCTTTAGGTCCAGTTCATGCGTTCTGGATGACTACCCCTGTATAACACCCCTCTCTTGGAATCCCCCTGACCCCACTGAGCCAAGAAGTAGTTCTGTTTTGCAAGTTTAAAGGTTTAATTGATAATTTAAACAATATATATATACCACGCTTTATAATAAATTAATAATTGAATAGCACACTTAATCTGATATGATAAAGATGAACAACAGAGAATCTGGCACTAACACGCTTCTCTATAATCAATAAGGAGTTGACATGAAATGAATAAGGTAGCACAGTGGTAAATAGGTACAGAAGTATAATGTGGTAGAGAATGCTTTACAGGGTTCAAGGAAATGCAAGGTTGAATGAATGAAATGCAGTATAGAAAACAACTTGATATGATTTCAGCAAAACAATGTAATCACTTTCTCTGGCAATCCCCTCCCCCCCTTGATGCAAGGCAAGGAAATGGAAGGAAAACACACAGTTCTCAGAAATGCAATCAAATGTGATTCAGTTCAATCCAGCAAACTTAGACTGCATACATTTGAAAACACAGCCCCAAATTGCTTTGATATGTGCTGGCAATGAATTAAAAAGTATACTAAAATGCTTTTAATTCCCTTTTCAGAGGTTCAGGGTGAGTGGTATCTAGTTAATATTAGTCCAGGCTCACACTAGCAATGATGCAGGGATAGTTAGCAGATTAAACGAATTTCTGGCAAATGGAAGGCAAGCAGCAGCAGTTTTTACATGTGAAGAAATTTGCAAATCGCGGCAAAATTCGCGGATGCGTGTTCCGCGATTGCGGTAAAACTATAAGGGGTAGGAATGCGGTTCTAGGTGCGATTCAAAGCTACGATTCTAAGCTATCAGAGGAAAGTTACTGCAAGTCTCTAGCCCAAACGGTCGCGGAGATATGAGCGATTAAATAAAGGTCGTTTTTCAGATTTGCAAATTTCAAAAGCTCAAAATGACAAGTGCAGCTTGCAACTAGAAATGACCGGTGACAGCTAGGAGGCAGTTCTACTTAGGTTAAATAGATTGAATTAGATGAATTTAAACTAAGAGATTGGTTCTACACAGTTCTGCTGGGTACTCACACTATATTCTTGAATTAAATGGGCCTCATCACGGATCTGGTCAGGGTTTTAGACTGGGCTCTGGTCACTCTCTCTGCTGGTCTGGGTCTCTCTGGTCTGGTCTCTTAGTACAGCACTGCTTTCTCTCTGGTCTGGTCTCTTAGTACAGCACTGCTTTCTCTCTGGTCTGGTCTCTTAGTTCTGGATAGATTGAAGTCTCTAGTTTGGCTCTCTGGAGGTTGATGGAGGTAAAGTATGGATTTTTCCGGCAGAGCGTCCCGCTGCAGATGGATTTGGAAGGTCTCTATCTGTCCTGTCTGTCTGCTTTTATGTGTTTAGAATGTGGGTGTGTTCTAGCATCACTGACCCTACCTCTCTCTCAGTTTCTAATTGGTCAAACTTCCATTTATCATTTGATTGGGGAATGAACTGTGAGTCAGAGTGATGTCATTTTACAGCCTGCAGAAAGTCCACTCCTCCTGTCAACTTACACACAAATCTAGATTTGAAACAAATACATATTTGCAGAGGTACATATTGTTTTAAAATCATATGCACCCATCATGCATTACAGGAGGTATACCCTGTTCAAACTCTGCTCTTCCTGGGAGCTTGCATTCACAAATGGCAACTTCTAGCACTTTTTAATGTGCTAAACAACATTGGATCTTCATTAAATTTTATACAACTGTTCCTCACATATCTACCCACATACCAATGCATTTTCGTTTGTCTAGCTGAAACGGGGAGTCTGTAATATTAATAAACAATGGGGTTTTGCCCCAGAACATCACACAAATTCGAGTTTAGTCTTGAATTAAAGGTACATTTTTTAAATTAAAGCTCTCAAAGTTATACATTTCTGTCATTTGATTACAAAGAGTTATCAGTGTTTTTGTAAAATATATATTTTCCTTTCAATTCAGTCCTCAGAGTGTTGAGGTCCGCCTCCAAGACTTGGGTGGGTCAGTCCTCTGGGCAGGCAGGGCTTTGTTGACATTAACAGTCAAAATCAACATATTCCTTTCAGAGGAAAGGGGCCATTGTGTGGTCTCTGGGAAGCTCCCAGCCAGTCTGCCTTCTATCAATCAAGAGGTCATGTGAGATTCTAACTCCTGGTGTGAAGCTCTTGAGGTGAGAGGGTTTCCCAGGCTTCAGGCCTCTGGGAACTGCATGTGGCTAATTTTTAATTAAAATGCAGCCTTTGAAGTCAGCTAAGTCAAATCCCTTTGTCAGCTACTGCACTCAGTTCTCCTGTCAGAGTTTAGACCGCCAGCGCCCCCTTGAGGATTTTGTTGGTACTGCATGCAATTTTGGGATTTTCTTGGATTAATGCATTCTAAACAGGAATGGTTCTTACATGGTAGTAAATCCTTGCTTAACATTGTTTTGATGGGGCTCCTTACAGTAAAATGGTTATGTGGAACCCCACAAAAGGGTTGAATCTTTAAAGTGGTCCAATGAGTCACGATTTCAGCAACTTTTTGACATCAGTAGCAGTGGATTTTGTTAACAAAGACCTTTCTTTACACTGGTGGGTGGCAAGTTAGGTAACCACTTTGGTGTGCGCACAACTGCGCAGCTCTCCTGGATTCTGGGATGAAATGATGGGCGGCGACAGCGCATCCCCATCTTTACCCACTCCAATTATTTATTTTTGTTCTGGGGCAAAATGATGGGCAGCGACAGCTTAATCCCCATATTTACCCCGTCTAATGATTCCACATGGGTCAAAACCCTCCACAACGAAGGAATCCGAAGAAGAACTTAGAAAAGATGCCTGCTGCAACTCCTGGACCGTTGGTTGGCTAGGTGTAGCCCTGCTGCTGTGCTGAAGCTCTGAATTCGTTTCGACTAGAGAAGCCCAGCAAGGACGACTTCTGCCCTTGAGTTGCTGGGAACAATCAACTCCAAAGTGAAATTGTTTGGACATCCTCTCGGAGCTGGCTGTACTTCTGCTGCTGGGTCTGAAGTGCTAGGGAGAGGAACAGCAAATCGAGTGGATCGCTTTTAAGTCGGACCCGAGCGCCAGGAAGATCCTCCGGACTTCCCTGAAGCAGGACTGACCAAGCCTGAGCCACCTCAATAGAGTGCTGGACCTCAGATGAGAGGACGTCTGAAGTGTTATTTGAGAACCGCTGTGTTGCGATTTGCTGTAAGACGCGAGGAGCTGAAACCGCAAAGTGCCACTAAATTGAAGTTTGCCCATTGCTGCCGCCGACTTTCCCATTGCAGTCCCAGATGTCCTCCCTCTTGTCCCCATGACTAAGGCACAGGAACAAAAGGATCTGCAGAGATGTGCAGGAACAGAAGCCAGATGGAACCATTTCTAATAACCAAAGGTACTGTAAAGTCTAAGAGAACTTACCTCTTGTGGTGTAGCATTACTTGTTCTCAGCTGAGACTTGTCTTGGTTAGACTGGCATAGTTGCTTGCATCTTTGCCCCTCACAAGCTTCCCAGCTTGTGGCCCCTCAAGTGATATTATTTCAACAAACGTTTCTAAAAACGTTGTGCCAGACTTTTACTTACCTGCAAAGAAGATGTTGAGCTCCCCTAGACTTTGCTCAACTAACATTGAGTGGCCTGGCTCCCAGAGAGACTCTCCTTACCTCTGACTTTGTGCCTTTGCCTTTCCCCTTCCCCAAGGAAAGGGTTAATTTACTTTGCATTGGATGGTTCAAAAAGTACTTTACCAGTTTTATGAAGTATTTGTTAACCTGTGTTTTATTCCCCCATCTAACCTTTGCACCAAACACAATATTGCTCCAACAGTGTTAAATCAATGTCCACAGTGTCCTAGCTATTTAAGTTACCTGAGTGTGTAGGAAGTGTCTGTGTGCTATCCCCAATCTGTTTTGTCTGATTTAGAGAAACGGAGTGTATTTTGAAGTGTTACATGTTTTGCTCCCTTCTGAAGAAGGCTTATATAACTGACTGTTAAATTAATAATTGTTTAATCAAGAAACCTTGAGTGCAAGAGTTTATTTGAATACTTGTCACTGTGAATCTCGGTGTAACCAACCCACTGCTCACATTGACCCCTCTTGAGATAAGCCTGGCTGCTTAGCCACACTACCAACCTGTGTAGTACAGACCTATACCAAAGGTTGGGTACCTATTGCCAGGAGGTCAAGATTGCTGTAGTCTCCCAAAGGGTGCTGCACACAATCTTGCCTAACAGCAGCTAAGAGCTTTCTTCAGATCAGCAGCACTTTCTGGGTTTCAGCACTATGTAAACAGCACCACCACGGATCTTGGACACAGGTTTGGCTCCTTCATGCCTTCTATGGTGAGGTGACTCGAGCTTGGGTCGTCCTGCTTCGGACAGGTCTTCAGGCGACCGGCTTACAGACGTTGCACTCGACTATGGATTTCTCGACCCATTGCACTCGGCTCCAGCAGCAGCAACGAAGTACAGCAAGTTGGGGAAGGTCTTCCAGCAAAGTTCATCTCGGGGTTATTTGGTCCCACTAACCCAACGGAAGAAGTCGTTCCATCCAGAGCTTCTCTTGTCGATCAGAAAAAGGAGTTTCAGCACAGCAGCAGGGCTTCACCGGGCAGTTCAACGCTCCAGGAGGATGCAGCAAGCTTCGTTCGCAGTTTCTTTGTCAGGTTGTTTTTCCTAGTGGTCGACTCAGTCTTCAGTCCAAGCAGCCTCGCCTTTTAAGCAGGTTTCTTTTATTCATGCACAGCTTAGCTGTCACTCACACAGCAGGGTGACTGTCTTGTAAGGACAGCGAGCCAGCCAATCAGGACCGGCTGCATTCAGGTAACCAAGGAGACAAAGGACAGGGGAGTTTTGCCTACCTCCCTCACTTCCTGCCCTTCCAGATATACTGAAGCCAGAAGCGGGTTTCAGTACTGAAGCCCACCAAAGACAGAACGAACAAAGGGCTCAAACCTAGTTTGACACGCAGAGTAAAACCCAAGAAAGACCTCACAAACCATAAAATGTAAAAAAAAAAAAGAGGACCAGGGGCCATTTTGACACAATGGTCACCCATGGGTGCTATACTGGAGCTTGGATTCGGCATGCGGTAGGCAAGCACAATGGTAGGAACATTTAAACCACTGCCACCAGCCATTTAAAGTAGTGAGGGTAACATAAAAATGTTACATCATTAAGTAGGAAAAGGGGCTGTGAAGTAACCCCAGCACTCCACATAACATGGGGTGTGGTGGACCTACAAAGAGAAAAGGTAAGTAAAGTCAATTTCACTTTACTATTCTTGGGAACAGTAGTTCACACAAGAGAAGGTATGTAAACCTTTCGAGGAATCTAAAGGATTTCTGTTACAGTGCACTGAAGGTGCTGTGTCACTATAAAACAAGTAGATGCCTAGGTAGTTTTTCAGACTCCAAAATCAAAGGAAATCCAAATCAGGTCAAAATACATGAGAGACAATGATCTCACTCACTCCAGGATAAAAATCAAAAAGTCCAGCAAAAGAGCCGGGGGTCTGTATGATTGAAGGGAATTGGCACAGAGATGAGAATTCGCCCCCTTCATCTGCATTAACCATCTCAAGGGTTGGTGGTCTGTCTGAATAACAAACGTGGAACCATACAGGTATGGCCTAAACTTCTTCAGAGACCACACAATGGCAAAACACTCGCGCTCAATAGTTGCCCACTGTCTCACGCTCCTTCAGTTTCCTACTGATGAAGCAGATGGGGTATTCGCTGCCTTTCTCATCCAGTTGACTCAAAACTGCACCTATTCCTGTGGTAGACATGTCTGTTTGTACAATGAAGGATTGGTTGTAGTCGGGAGCTCTCAAGCCTGGAGCTTGACAAAGGGCTCTCTTCAGTCCTTCACAAGCCTAAGTGCACTTTTCATTCATCTGACCTTCTTGGGGAATTTGGGTGAGATCACATTCAAGGGAGAAGCTATGGTCCCATACTTCTCTATGAAGTTCCTGTAGTACCCAGTGAGACATAGGAAGGCTCTCACTTGGGTCTGAGTAGTAGGGGTGGCCCCGTCTTGTACAGCTTCTACGTTGCTAGGCAATTGCCTTATTTCACTTCCTCCTACCTCATGTCCAAGGTAGACCACTTTACTCTGACCAATTTGACATTTACTAGCCTTTATGGTCAGATGGGCCTGTTCAAGAGCCTGCAACATATATCCTAAGTGGTGAAGATGCTCTTCCCAAGTGGGGCTGAACACTGCAATGTCATCCAAATAAGCCATGCAGAACTCCTCCATCCTATTCATAACCTTTTCACCATCGTCTGAAACGTATCGGGTGCATTTCTGAATCAAAAGGCATAACCTTAATCTGGTGGAGGCCTCCTGTGGTAGAAAATGCAGTTTTCTCCTTGGCATGTTCTGTCAGAGCAAATCGGGGTCCTGCTATTTATTGCCCTGATGAAGGCGGAGTATTCTCTCCAGATACGCAGATCATTATTCTTTTGAAGTCTGTACCGCCAAAACACATTGTTAACCAGAGGGGATACAAGATCCATCACACAATACTGTGTCATCTAGGATCTTTTCTCATTTGCAACCACCAATTGAAGGACAAGGATACTTTTTTCATAAAGCTCCTTTCATGTCAATCTGTTTCCTTACTTCATCCGCCTGATGCGTAGGCAGACCCAATCCCAATATATAATAACTTTTTGATTTTGGGATATAAAAACAACTAATTCATTTGTTTTATTACAATTGTACAACAATAAGGGGCATTTGTTTTCCTTATGATCAACTAGTAAGAACACAGTTTACCAGTAACACAATTGTCTTTTCAATTCTATACTTTCACTTGTTAAGACTTTATTTGTAATCCAAAAGTGACGAACAAATTTATGTTAATGTTCCCCACTAAGTGTTCTCATTTTGTTAATGAATCTACACCAAATAATTGTATGTACCATTTATATCACTGATTTTATATGTTTGTACATGTTAGACCTCACCATGTATGTTATTCTTGTTTTTGTTTTTGACATAAAGCTTTTATTTTGCATTTTCCATAATGCTTATGTCTCATTTGTGAAGGAATGACTTCTACTTTTTACCGCATGTAATATGTATAAATTACACTAGTTATACAGGTTTTGGACCAGATAAACAATTCTAATTCATTTATACCCTATATGGGCCAACCTTCTGATACACCAGGACCTTGTTTTGTTGTAACCTGTCAGAGCTATCTGCCAATAGCCTGATGTTAGGACAAATGTACTGAGGAACTTGGCTGAACCAAGTTTGTCCACCAGCTTATCTGTCCTGGGTGAAGGCTGGGCATCAGTCGTGGTGACTTCATTAAGAGCTCTATAGTCCACCACACAGAATCTCAATTCCTTGGTTCCTGCTTTTGGCACTAGTACAACTGGACTAGCCCATGTACTTGTAGATGGCTCTATTCCCCCAAGATCAAGCATCTTCTTGACCTCTTCCTTTATGTGGGATCTGATGTGATCTGACATCCTGTAACCCCTGCTTTTGACAGGGAAACTGTCACCAGTGAGCATGTCATGCTGGCCCCAAGGGGTTAAGCCTGGTGTCATTGAGAACAGGAAGGCAAACTGATTTTTGCACTCCTCCTGCTGTTGGAGAGTCAAATCTGAAGGGTTTTACTCCTTCAATTATCTCATCTGAGGGTTGTGCCCTGAGGAAATCCAGGAGAGGTTCACTCTCCTCCTCTTGACCAGAGGCTAGAAGCAAAGCACCTAGTTCTGGCCTGGAAACATAAGCCTTCAGACAGTTAGTGTGAGTGTGAGGCCCCCTGGGGGCCTCCTCGGGATTGCCCAAGCACACTAAATAATTGACCCCTCCAAGTTTACCCACAACCTTGAAGGGTCCAATCCATTTGTCCTGTAAGGCCCTCTGCCTTGTAGGTACCATAACCAAAACAAGCTGGTCTGGAGTAAACTCCACCATGTTGGCCTTCTGGTCATCCCAATGTTTGACCAGAGCTGACCTTCTTTCAGGTTATCTGAAGCTTCTGTCATCATGAGTGCCGCCATCCTCATGTGGCCCAACACATAGTCAGTGACCTCTTTAGGGAAGGAGCACTCCCCAACCCTTCTTTGGTCGGGGCCAATGGACTTCTGACCTCTTGACCATAGAGAAGCTCAAAGGGGCTGTGCCCAACCCCTGCTTGAGGGACTTCCTTATAAACAAAGAGAAGGCATAGCAGTAGACGGTCCCACTGTCTTCTAAGGAGTTCCTCTAAAGCACCTATCATGCTCTTCATAGTTATGTTAAACCTCTCTTCCAACCCATTGGTTTGGGGATGTTAGGCTTTTGATAACTTGTAGGTCACCCCACAGTTTTTCCACATGGTCTGCATGTAGTGGGACATAAAATGTGGCCCCCTTTCAGAGATGATCTCCTTGGGAAAAACCTACCCTGAGAAACATACTGACGAGGGCCTTAGCCACTGCCTGAGCAGTAACAGTTCTCATAGGTATTGCAGCAGGATACCTGTTAGCATGGTCTACCACAACCAATATAAATCGGTTGCCTGAAGAAGTTGTAGGGTCTAGAGAACCAACAATGTTAATACCCACTCTCTCAAAGGGACTCCCACCACAGGGAGGGTCACTAAAGGTGCCACAGTCTTGGCTCCACTTTTGCCAGAAGTCTGACAAGTGTGGCAGCTCTTACAGAACTATTCTACATCAGCCCGCATCTTTGCCCACTAAAAATGCAGAGATAGCCTCTCTTTGGTCCTCTTGAAACTCAAGTGGCCAGCCAGAGGGATCTCATGGGCTAACTGTAAGAACTTTTGTCTCACCTCCTGGGGCACTACAAGTCGTCTGTAGTCTCCTGGGTAGAGTCAGTAGGTTCACTGTAGAGGAGGCCATCCTCCCAGTAAAGCCTATGTTTCCCTGGCTCTTGCCCTTCTAGCTGGGAAGCTGTCCATTGGCTAAGACCTTCTAGAGAGGGACACTCTTTGACCTCTGCAGAAGTCTGCCCTAGAGGGTCCACCTGCTGTAAGTAAAGTCTGCAGCTCAGGATGGTCTTTAGGATCCAGATCTCCAACATAGGGAAGGTTGTCTTCCAGCTCTGTGTCACCAGTAGCTGACTCTTGTGAGTTTGGTTGGTCCTCCCACTCAGCTGGGGGAAGGGGTCACTGGGGTGACCTGGGACTGTCCCCTCAGGGATGTCCTTTTCCTGTGAACAGGTTTAGGTTTAAGACCTTTCTTTTTCCCTGAGACCTTGGGTTTCCCCTTTGTCTCTTTCTTTGGCTTGGAAGTCGAAGGGTTGCCTTCCTGTGGACTGGGGGGTGGGGGGATACTGGGAATGTCCTCCACCTCCCACTGAGAGTCTCTCAAGGCTGCCTCTCTGGACAATCTTGTTTGCTTCTGCTTCCTTTTACTGGGAGGCCTGGGGGGAGGGGGGGGGTTACTCGCTACAACTCCAAGTGTTTTCAAATCATTTCCCAACATGACTCTCCCTGGCTCTTCATTCTGTACACTGACCGGTATTGTAACGGTCATATTATTGCACTGGATGAGAGCTGGCAGAATAGGAACCATTTGGATAGGGCATCCTGCAAGTTTAGTGGGACCTTTTGGGTGTCTTAGCCACATCCTCAGGTTTGAATAAACGTTCATCAACCACTGTTATGCTTGCCTCAGTGTCTCTAATGGCAGGGATCTCCTGACCATTCACAAGTACACTATCCTTCTAATATTATTTTATGTTAATCTGGTATGGAATTGTACACATCCACATTCTGTTGTTCCCACAGACCCAGGGGCACTAAAGAAACACTGGCTTGAACTCCAATGGGGTCTTCAGCCAGTAGTTGAAAGTTGCCACTTGCCATTTGAACTTCTCCCTCAGAGATGAAGGCTAAGGCGGCAGTGTGGTCCCCTGAAGGTTTACCCTTTCACCTGGGATCCCCTTCCACATGATCTCCAGACCCACATGCTAAAATTTCCCAAATGTTCTCTGGGATGGGAATTTCTGTTGGCCACACTCTGGTTTGGCACCAGAGGCTTCACTACTTACCAGGTTTCCCCTTGGAATGTACCCTTAGTATGTTTGTGGCCCTCTTTTGGAAGGTTGGAGTTAGAATTCTCTTTTCCCTCTTTCTTGTTCTGCTTCCCCTCTTCCTTTTTCTGAGTTGCCCCAGAGTCCTTGTGAATGGCCCTGTTGGCTACCCACAAGTCAGCAACCTGTGCTAACTCTTTCGGATCAAGCTCTTTTGAGTCGGCCAAGTGCTAAACATATTTCTCATCCCTTTAAAGGTGTTCACTCTGTAACCCTTAACCCAACCATCTAGGTTCTTAAAACACTCATCTGCCCAGGTAGCCCAAGGGGTACCATCAGTCTTTTTTAGGGTCCTAAACCTCTTAAAGTACCTGGAAGGGGTTTTCCCAAATCTGACTATTAATGCTAGTTTCACTGTTTCAAAATCCTTTCTCAATGGCAACCAACTCCATTAAAACATCACAGCCATCCAGGGGGAGCCTAGACATGAGCCAAGGAATTAAATCATTCCCACTGATTCCTTAAAGACCATAGGTGTATGCAAATATACCCGCCAATCCAACACATCAAGTTTAGATTCATACATACTTGCTGCTTCTTTGGGCAGGCGAGGCTTCTTGGGGCTAGGAGACCTAGGGGACCCTGAAAGGGAAGCAGAATCAAGGGACACTCTTTTCATATACATTTCATGTTGCATCTCCCTCTCTGAGTTTGATATCTTGATGTTTGGCTTCAGCTTGAACATTCAACCTTTTGAACTCCAACTCTAGTCTCATCTTTTCAAGAGAAACCTATTCTGGGCTTAGTTGTGGAACTTTTGGGGTCCCAATGGAAATATCTTAGGCATAAGGGCAGGTTGTGGCAGAGAGGGTCCCTCTTCCTGGGACTCCTCCACCTCCTCTGACTTCTCTTGCAGATTGGAGTTTGACTCTAAACTGTTTTCCTTATCATTTACTTTCCATGTTACTTGTGTTAGTAGGTGTTACAGGCCTACTACCCAAACTTTGTTGATTTAACAACCTTGTAATTATTTCACATTTCTTTCCCCTCAGTCAGACCCCTGAGTTTGCACAGATCTTCCAGTTGATCTACTGTTAGAACAGTCAGTACAATGTCCTTTCATAGCGGGATGTTTTTTCGCTGGGTTTTTGGCCGCAAATTCTTTTTTTTTTTTTTAAAACAATCGAATTATTTACGGGGGGGTTAGTAAATTATATATATATATGGGGTGTGGGTATTTGGGAATAAATACAAATTAAAGAAAATGGGGGATTTGGGTGGGGAACCCCCCTTCCCCTCCCCAAATAATGTAAACAAAATTCAATGGGTTTTTTCGGAAAAGATCACGGTAAAAAAAACAGCGAAAAAACATCCTGCGATGAAACGACATGGAACCAGAACAATCAGGGCTGCCTCATTGAAGTTATCCTTATTTGGCATGCTACAATTGCTTCACTTTTTGATGGAGCTTAGCCTTGTCTTGTTTAGTTGGGCACATGTACAGCAACTAGTCAATGTAACCACTCTACGTCTATCCTCACTGCCTGCCACCAGTGTTGGGCAAGAATTAATTTAGTAACCCTGTGGGAGACTACACAACCCTTGTCCTCTTGGTATTAGCTAAGCCACCTATTAGTATAGGTCTGTACTACACAAGTTGATAGTGTGACTGAGCAGCCAGACTTATCTCAAGAGGGGTACATGTGAGCTGTAGAGATGTAGCATCGAAATTCAACAATACAAGTATCCAAATAACACTTACATTCACAGTTTTGGAGTAAAATAATTATTTAACGGTCAATTTTAATTAAGCATTCTTTAGAAAAGGGCAATGTGCAACAATAAAAATACACTTCGAAATACTTTCTCAGAATCCAGTCAAGAGATACTTCATACGCACTTCCTACACCCTGAGGTGACTTCACTAACTAGGACAGTATTGGCATTTATATATCACTTTTATACTTGCTAGACTTGATTCTGAGAGAGTATTTTGAAGGGTATTTTTATTGTTGCACACTGCCCTTTTTAAAGGATGCTTAGTTAAAAGTGACCGTTAAATACATGATTATTTTACTAGAAAACCTTGAGTGTAAGTGTTATTGAGGTACACCCTGTGGAGGTGGTAGAGGAGCCCGTGGGTGGGCAGAGGAGGTAGATGAGGGTGCCAAAGAGATGGCGGAAGGAGTAGCAGGAGAAGGAGGAAGTTGGTAAGATGCAGGAAACGGTTATCAAAAAGGAGATTAGGCCGAGGGCCCTGAACCATGATTTACGGCCAGTTCTGTCGCAGGTTTTGATGCTCTCCTCCCTGTGGGCTTCAAGAGCCTCTCGGAACCCAGAACCAGCCGATGTAGAAGTGGAATAGCCCTGAATTTTCAACAGTGGGTCTCGGCCTCTGTCATCCCTATGCATGCCTATTCCGCCTTTTGAATGCCTAGTCTGCAGGCTCTCCATCTCTCCTGGCCTCTCTAAATGTGGCCGCCATTGCCAGGTCGCCCTCTTCTCTGAAAGGGCCAACCATTCCTCATCTCTCCTAGCCTCTACTTCTCACCTGGATGCTTCTAATCCCTGCTCTGGGCTTTTCCGTAACCTCTGTGACGCACTTTCCATTCTTCCCGCTGGCTTGACACACTTGGATGACATACTTTGGATGTTCTCATCGCCTCCGACATCTCCCCCCTCTCACCACTCCTCTTACTGACCACTTTCTACTCGCCTCTCATCTGAAATTTTCTATCCCTCAGGTAAAGCCCCCCCCCCACCTCCCATCCCCAGCACGGTCACCTACCTTCTCGGTCATTCGGCACATGAAGCGTGGGTCATTCGGCCCATGAAGCGTGTGTCAATGGATGCCTTTGCCTCTACTTTCTCTGCTCCTCCTACTCCTGCAGCTGACTCGCACCCTCACACTTCCCTTCCTAATCTGCATCTTTCTATTTCCAACACCCTGGACATCCTTGCCCCTGTCATGTGAATCCGGCTGAAGCCTACCTCCAAGTGCAACTCGCAGTACGATTCTGACCTTGCCGTCCTGAAACGCAATTGCAGGGTGGCTGAGAGGAGCTCGAGGGCTTCGAGCGCATCATCTGACAAACTGGCCTGCCGCCTACTCCAAAGGTAATGCAGACTCTGTCCTGTCCAAGAAGAGAGTACACATTCAAGCCTGTGTCTCTGCGTCCTCTACCAACACGGCCAAACTCTTAGTCCCTATGTACGGCTCTGACCTCTCACCTCTGTTAAAACTCAGGACATCCTGTCCTCTATCTCCTCTTCCTCTCTTTGCCCCCTCTTTGGCCATCCCTCCCTCCCTCCCTCTCTTCTTCTCTTTCTCTATGACAACACCTGACAAGGTTTCTAGACAAGTCTGATCTATGAAAGTGTTGTCCAAACAGGTGCTCCCCTGCTCCTGCAGAACCATGAAGGACCATATTGACACCCTCGCCCCAGCGTTGGCCGATTTCACTCTTTTGCCACTGGAACTTCCCCTCTCCCTGTAAGCACTCCCTTTTGCACCACCTCCTCTAGAAGCCGTCTGCCGATCCTACCCACCCAGCAAACTATCACCCAATCTCTATCACCCCTTTCCTGGGCACTCTTGGAAAAGCTGGCCATCTGCCAGTTTACTCTCCGCACTGAATCTGTTGGTTGTCTCCATGACTGCAAGACTTATCCTTGGCCTCAAGCCCAGGGACTGTATCTCTCAGCACTGAAATCTCTCCACTGGCTCCCGGTGGCTGCAAGGATCAAGTTCAAGTCAAATGCATTGTCCACAAGGTTTTCTGGGGCCGGGGTCTGCACTGCATCCAATGCTCTGTTCCAAAATACCTGCCTTCACTCAACTACCTCCAACTCTTTAAGGTCATCCAGACCAAGAGTGGGTGGTAGATCTCTCTCCTCTGTAGGTGCGTTCCTCGGAAATGGCCTCAGTGCCCCTCTCGAACTCGAGCCGGACCACCTGAAGTTTTGAAAACCGCTCCACTTTCCTCTTCTCCTCTGCTTTCTCTCCCTCCCCTGCTGACCTACCTGTCTGCTGTACCGACTGGTTGCTTGGCTATGCTCAGAGTCTCACTATGTATCAGGCTCTTTCTTGATCAGTCACCCTTGCACTGCCTCCGGGCCTACCATGCACTTAGGGGCTGTAAGTGTAACTCTACAGTCCCTTGTTCTCCTTGCACTACCCGGAGCCATGCTGCCCTGGCTGTACTTACTCGGAGCATTGCTGCCCTGTTTTCCACCCCCCCCCCTTGCACTCCCCCCTCCCTTTCCCCTCGCAGTTTTCGGTCTCACACTTGCATGATCGGAACGACACAACTTTAATAGATTTATTACGTGCATCCATGGACCTTGGGGCTTGAGGGCGCGTCAAGACATATACAACATAAAAACAAGTAGGTCGTGGGAAATCCTATATTCAGCTGGCAAAAAAGGCTGCCTATGCAAGGCCTAGTATGATTGTTGGTCTTGTCCTAACTGTCTTCCCTCCCTTGTCTTGTTGCACCTAGAAACACTGTGTACAGGTGCACTATAAATGACTTATCATATCAATGGTCGATACAAATTCGGGACTCTTCTCGCATTGTTCCTTGAAGCCTGTCTAAAAAGAGTTCCAAGGTAGCTGCAAGTCTATTTTCTCCTTATCAAATTTTGAGAAACGCTGGACCCCACTCTATAGTGCTTGTGTACACTTAATTCTTATTCGCGTTTTCTAGCCATCAGTTGTGCTTCTTCTCTTGCTTCGTTTGTATGGGTCTGCGCACAAGGAACTACTTCTGTTGCTTCACTCCGGATATCTTCGGGAGGGGTCGATTTTTCGACTTTATAGGGTTTGACATTGTTTAGATGTAGCCACGCTCTTCACCCCTTTGGTTTGACAGCAGTGGGGCTAGCTGCTTCTTCCGCATCTGGCGTCTCAAAGCCCAGTGTACTCCAGGTGCATATATATTTGCGCACTAGCACCTGGTTGCCTGGACATAACGGTGGAGGTTTCAGCAAAGTTTCTGTTTCATAAGATTGATTGTCTTTGTCACTTCTTTTTGACCCCTCACTTATGTTCTTAATCTGTTGAGACATGAAAGAAGCACTTGCAATCATTGTTGTTAGGTCATCGTGCATCTTGTCGTCTAATGCCTTCACTACACTGTGGGCATCAGTTCTTACTGTAGTTGGAGGAGAAAGCGGGATTCTCATACCGCATGCAGTCACTAACTCATGAGGAGTTGGACGGTGATCTGAACCAGGCTTATTTCTCAGGGCATACAAGGCAAGGGGCAGGCAATGTAGCCATCCCTTTTTCAAAGTGATTTTGTACTTGACTACGCATTCTTAACAGTCCATGTAATCCCTCACAGATGCTGTTCGCTTCTGGGTGAAAAGCGGTAGAAAACATAGGTTTTATACCTAATAAAAGACATATCTGTTCGAATAATTTGTTTACAAAGTGTGGTCTGTTGTTGGATTGCAAAACCCTCGCCGTCCCTCCCTACCCGCTAGCCCCCCCACCCACCACCTGGGGAACACCTCGCGCACAAAGAACTTAGTAGTGCACGGGGCATCAGGGTGTGTGCATGGACCTGCCCCTATCCATCTAGAAAAAGGACATACTATGACTAGCATATATCTACATGTAGGTGCTAGAATGGGCCATTGAGTGTAGGGATTGCCCCTCTCACTGTTCGCAAGGTGTGCCCTGCAGTACATTTCTGGCACACTATGCAATTCAAAATGAATTATGCCACATGTTCCAATAGATTGGGTGAGAGCCACTCTTCTGCAATCTTTGCAGCTAGTCAGCCAAAGGTCAGCCCACAAGAGTTAAGGACAGAATAATCAAAGAGAATCCAACCAGCGATATTCGTTTCTTCTTGGCGCTAAGAAAAAGGCACCAAAACCCCAAAGAGACATTGGAGTGAGCTGAATCCTTTGCTGCCGACCCCTTCTCCCAAGTGCTGCCGCAGAAGCCTGTCACAGGTCCCCCTTTAGTCACCACGACCAAGGTGCAGGAATCAGGGTCTGCATTGTTGCACCTAGAAGGCGAACAGCTACATGTTCATCTTTACACTTTAGGTGCTGTGAGGCTTGGGTTGTACTTTTAGGTCATTTTAGGTGCTCCTTTGCTTTAGGAGTGCTGTTTTCTTCCCTTGGGAGTTGACCTCAACTCCACTGTTACAGGCCTTGCAGCCTGTGTGCTATCAGGCAGGCTTCTCTTGAGCTCCTGTATTTTCTACAAGAACTGACTGGTTACTTAACTTTCTTCCTGAAAATGTTCATCAGAACTGGTGCAGGTTTGCTGGTTTCCCAAAGGTCCATCTTGATCCTACTGGCTTTGGCAATGCTGGTTTCTCCATAAACTTTAATTGTGAACACTTTTTTTTTAGTGAGGAAACAGACTGCCTTCATCTCTCTGGGAGAGTGTACTTGTTATTTTGACAGTTGCTAGCTGTGTTCTGTCCAACCTTTATTTCCCCCAAACTCCATTCTGCAAAGGTGATACCTATACATTCTTTTACTGACTTTAACTGTTGTACACTGCGTGCTGAATATGTAAAACATATGAACATTTCTCACCTGCATTATTGTTCCTTCTATAACTTGATTCCATTTCTAACTTATTGTTGGTTGTTGCATTTTAGATTTGCTTGTGTATATATTTTAATGTAACTTTAAGGGAGTGTTTTCTTGGGTATATGTATGTACTGATTTCTTCGTACTGATCTATAGCTCATATAACTCCCTCCTAAGATGAGCCTGGCTGCTGAGCCACTCTACTGACTTGTGTAGTACATGCCTATATTGAGTTTTGTCCCTAATACCAAGAGAGAAGTCTTATGAAGTCTAACACCAGTTGGACTTTAGATAAACATACCTAACGCTGTTGGCAGGTGGTGCGATTGGTGTACATTGGATTACATTGACTATTGGCTATACTTGTGTCCAAGAAATCCATCCACAAGGCTAGCTCTACTAAAGAAAAGTAACTTGGAACTAATGGAAATTGACAACTTTAATGAACAGACCCTTGCCTCACTTTAATTTGTTCTACTGTAAGAATTATGTAAAACAAGGTGCCTCAGTTGTAAGGGTTAGAAAATATGATTGAATTCAAAGGTTATAAAAATCACCAAAACCCTGGGAGTAGACCCATAACGCCTACTCCCAACATTGATATGGAAGAGAATTCTGAGCATGAAAGTTTAGAGCTTAGTCTAACCTGCCTAATGGATCAGAAGGTAGAGAGTTTTCCTCCAGGGTCAACCCCTCAACCCCGTCTACAGTCTTCCCCTGTATTTCAGTTACCTCCTACCATGACCCTTCTGGGTCACAATATGAGCCCAGATTTACTATCTCTTGAGAAAATGAAAATTGAAATTGAATTCAGGAAACACTCTTCATTCTGAGGACAAAGAAAAAGAAAGAATGCACAGGGAAAGGGGGATGCAACATGAACCTGAGATGAACACAATATTCTTTGACTATGCTTCCTTTTTAAGGGTCTTCTTAGTCTGATTGTCCCAAGAAACCTCGCCTTCCACGAGAGGTGGTGAGTGTATATGATGCAAAGCTTCATGTGTTTGATTGGTTGGGTACATTTGGGTTGATTGTGGTTTGTAAGATATTAGTGGGAATGATTTAGTTCATTGGGATATGTCTAGGCTACCCCAGAATGGCTGTAATGCTGTCATGAAGTTGAATGCTGAAGACTATAAATACTATGAAATAGTCAAACAAGCTCTTGCAGCCATGTTTGGGAAGACTCCTGCCCAATACCTAAAAAGATTGAAAGACCATAAGAAAAAAGATGGAACTCTTGAGGCTTACCTGGGTTTGTGAATTGCTGAAGAACTTAGATGGCTGGGTAAAGGGATGCAAGGTGAGCTCATGATTCATTTGTTTTTATTTGAATGTATTTTTGATGCCTACTCCCCTTGCTGACTCGAAAGAAGTTGATCCCAAGGGAATAGCACAAGCTGCTGACTTGTGGGTAGCCAACAGGGCCTGGGGCAGCTCTTTAACTTCTTGTGCTCCCCCCCCCCCCCACCCATTCTTCCTTTTTAGACAATTCTAATTCTCCACCCTCCAAGGAGAGCCACAAACACCATAAGGGTGAATACCAAGGGAAACTATAGAGGTCTAGTGAAACCTCTGGGGCCAAACCAGAGGGAAGTTATCAGAAAACCCCATTCCAAAGAAGCTTAGGTAAATGTGTGGTTTGTGGGTCTGTTGACCATGTGCAAGGGGTTACCAGATGTAGGGTAAGCCTTCAAGGGTCTTATCTGTCTTCTTAGACTTCTTCCCTGAGAGGGAAGCGCCAATGGCAGGTGCCCACTTTAAATTACTAGCTGAAGAAACCATTGGCGTTCAAGCTAGTGTCCTTGGGTCTGTGTGAACAGCAGAATCTTGATGTTTATCACAATCCCTGACAACACAAGAATATTACAAGGACTGTGTACTTGTAGATGGCTAGGAGACTCCTGCATTCGAGCCAGCATCACAGCGGTTTTTTCAAACCGAAGGATGTAACTAAGACAGCCAAAGGTCCCACTAAGCTTGAATGCCTTATCCAAATGGTCCCTGTTCGGAAGAATTCTCAGAAATGTGCTAATTCCCTTCTACTTTAGAAACCCCCAGCTCTTTTGCTGGACTTTAGGACTTTTAATTTTTATCCTAGAGAGAGTGAGACCTTTTTCCCACTCTCTCATGGATTTTTCTTTGATTTGAACACTCTTTTGGTTTTGGAGTCTGACAAACTCCCTAGGCATCACCTTTTTACATTGTGACACATAGCACCTTCAGTGGCACAGGGACGTCTTTCAGATTTCCCAAAGGGTTGAATACCTTCTCTTGGTAAACTACTGTTTCCAAGAGCAGTAAAGTGAAATTGACTTTACTTACCTTTTGTAAATTTCTAGACCCAGCACACACTATCTTACCATAGGGTGCTGCAGGGGTTACTTAGTATCCCCTTTGTCTTCTTTCTCCTGTAACATTTTCATGTTACCCTTTATGCAATTAATGGCTGGTGGCAGTGGTTTACTTTTTCCTACCATTTTGTGTTTTTACTGCGGGCTGCGTTCGCAGCTGCAGTATAACATCCATAGGTGTCCATTTTGTCAAAATGGCCCTGGTCGTCTTTTTTCACCATTTCTTGTTGTAAAGGTCCTTCTGGAGATTTACTCTGGGCGCCAAACTAGGTCCCTTTATTCATATTGTCTTTGGCGGGGTTCACTGCTGAAGCCTGCCTCTGGCTCCAGCGTGCCTGGCAGGGCAGGAAGCGAGGGAGGTTCCTGAAACTCCCTGTGCTTAGTCTCCTTGGTTACAGGAATGCACCCAAAGGGTGTCCAGTCATTTGGTCGACTGAAAACTGGTCGAAAACCAAATGGTTGAATTTATTTTTTTATTTATTTTTTGGGTTTTCGTTTTGTAAAAAAAGGGGTTTTTAGAGAAAAAAAGGGGGTTGGGGGGACCCCCCCCAAAAAATTAAAAAAGGGTTAAAATAAAAATTCGACCATTTGGTTTTCGACCAAATTGGTTCGACCATTTGTCTGGTCGACCAATTTTTTTCGACCAAATGTCTGGTAACCACCCAAAGGTGATTGGCCGGCTGGCTGTTCTTCGAGGACAGCTACCCTTCTGTGAGGGACAGCTATGCTGCAAATGAATCGAAGACACTATCATAAAAGGCTAGGTCTTTTGCAAGGAAGGCAGAGTCGACCACTGGACGAAGGGATCCGAAGAATTTGGAAGAGGCGCTTGCTGCAACTCCTGGACCGTTGGTTTGCCTGGTGAAGCCCCGCTGCAGTGCTAAAGCTCCAAATTCGCCTCGACTAAACTAGAGAAGCCCTGCAAGGACAACTTCTCCCCTTGGGTTGGTGGGGCCAATCGACCCCAAGACTAACTCTTCTGGAAATCCTCTTTGCTGGCTGTACTTCCATTACTGCTGCAGAAACCGAGTGCCAGGGAGAGGAACACCAAAATTGAGGGCATCGTTTTAAAGCCAGACCCGAGCTCCAGGAAGATCCTCCAGACTCCCCCCGAAGCAGGGCTGGCCAAGCCTGAGCCACCTCAACAGACGGCTGAACCCCAGAAGCAAGGAAAGTCCACAAGGTGTCCAAGAACCACAGTGGTGCTTTTTGCCAGAAGCTGAAACCGCAAAGTGCTGCTGAACTGAACTTTGCCCATTTTTGCCCTTGACCTTCAAATCGTAGTGCAGGAGTCCCCAGACATCCACGCTCTTGTCCCCACGACTGAGGTCCAGGAACAACAGGATCTGCCATACTACAACAGGAACAGAAGCCAGCTGGAACCAATTTCTTTAGACCTAAGGTACTGTGAACTAAGGGGTACTTGCCTCTTGTTGTATAGCTTGCTTGCAGCTTTGCCTTTCACAAGCCTCCAAGGTTGTCGCCCAACAGGTGATTTTTTTTCTTCTTCTTCAAAACTCTGTATAACATTGTGCAAGACGTTTTACTTACCTTCAGGAAAAACCTCAGCTCCCCTAGACTTTGCTCAATTGACATTGACTGTCCTGGCTCCCTGTAGACTCTTCTAACCTCTGACTTTGTTTTTAATCTGTCCCTCCAAAAATACATTCTTTACCAACATGTGTAGTGCAGACATATACCAAAGGTTAGGTTAACTATTGCCAAGAGGGCAAGGCTGTAGCAGTCTCCCACAGGGTACTGCATACAATCTTGCCCAACAATCCCATATTGCCAGCCCTAATCCAGTGTAAGAGCATGACTGTAAGAATTCCTGTAATCAAGTGCCTGGAAGGGTCCTGTTGGGGTAATGATTTGAAGACTCTAGGGGTAGTCTCCATTACACCAAGGCCTTCCAGTAAAAAGAAATGAGAGCTGACAAGATTGGCCAGAGGCGACCTTGAGAGACTCGGTTTGAGATCAAGGAGCAATCCAGTATCTCTCAACAGGCACACCATCCTTCCACTTCTCACAGGAAGGAGACGACGCACGAGGGATCCAGAGTCTCAGCAAAGAAAAAGGGCCTTGAGCCCAAGCCTGCTTGGAAAAAGAGGACCACTTCACCCCAGTGATCCAACCTCCAGCTGAGGCAGAGTTAGTGGTTGAAAAGACTCCTGATGAACTAGCTGCTGGTGAAACAGAACTGGAGGAGATGCTTCCCTGCTTGGAAGTTCTGGATCCTAGAGACAATCCTGAGTAGCAGACCTTACTTGCTGAGGGTGGACCTTCTAGGGCAGATTTCCGCAGAGGATGAAGTCTCTCTCTAGATGGTCTGTGCCACAGACAGCTTGATGGCTGTAAGGGCATGAGCCAGGGGAAGCATAGACTTTACTGGGAGGATGGATTCCTACCGTGAGCCTAGACTCCTACCGTGAGCCTACTGGGTCTACTCCAGGGGACTTCAGGAGACAGGTAGCACCCCACGAGACAAGACAAAGTTTTCTACAACTAGCACATGAGATCCCTCTGACTGGTCACTTGAGTTCCAAGAAGACCAAAGAGAGACTCTCATTGTACTTTTACTGGCCCAATATGGATGCAGAAGTGGACAAAAATTGTAGAATCTGCCACAGTTGCCAGCTTTCTCCTGAAAGTTTTACCAAGAATGTGGCACCTTTAGTGCCCCTCCCAGTTGTGAGTTCCTTTTGAGAGGCTCTTCTCCAACACCTCAGGCCATCTATGTGCAAAGGGACATTTGTCCACCAAGCGTCATCAAAGAATTTGCTGACTCCATGGCCCCCATCATCACGGCATTCATTAATGCCTCCTTCACTTCAGGTACTGTCCCATCCAGTCTAAAAGAAGCTTGGGTCCGCCCCTTTCTTAAAAAGCTACCCCTTAATCCCTCTTCCCCCAACAACTACCCACCCATTACCACCATCACTTTCCTGCTTAAAATCCTAGATAAAGCTGCCCATAACCAAATCTAGCACTTCCTTGAGTGTTAGGGAGAATTCTCTGTTTAGGCTGAATTTCCTAACCTAGTGAGCCCCCCAGCAGCTTTGCTGGATTTCTGGAGTTTTTTTTTTCATCCTGCCAATAGTGAGACTCTTTTCCTCCCACTCTTGGACATGAATGTGGTTGATTTCTTTGAATGTCAATGTGTTCTATGGGCTATGGCGTCTTTTACTACATAGGGCCTCATGTGTCTTGCTATGTGTTACACCGCACCCTCCGTGCCGTAACACTGGGGTGTCCTAGAGGATCCCCACCATAGACTCCATACCCTGGGACTGACTACTGTCTCCCAGGGCATGTAAAGTCACCATTGGCTTTACTAGACCTAAATTTACTAACGGAACTAGTACAAACCATCCTATTGTGGACGTACTGGTAGGGGTAATTCGATTACCCCAGGGTCTGTTGTTCGAGGGGGCACTGTCCCGTCCTCCTCGTCGAGTTTTGGCTGGTGGCAGTGGATACCACTTTTTATATTCGACCGCAAATATATTCCTATGGGATTCTTCCCATTGTTGGAGGCTAATACTTTTTCACATTAGTCTCTAAAATACCGCTGGTTTATTTGTCTTAAATAAATCCACCGGTTGGTATTTTCTGCCGGAACTCGGTTTTTAAAATGGCGTATGTGTTCGCCTCTGTAACTTCGAACCAAAGGTTGCGCCCTTTATTCCACTTTTGGCGGGCTTCTGCACAGAAGCCCTCCAGAGTGGTGCCATTCTGTCGGGGTACCACAGGTGGTGTGGGAGGGGGTTTAGGCACCCTGGACTGAGTTGCCTTGCCAACTCAAGTCGCACTCTGGTGTGATTGGCCCGAGTGGTGAGCTGCCCCGCTCACCACTTAGCATGTTTGATTGACAGCTAGGCTGAATGAATGGGGGTTTTCTGCATAAAAGCAGGGCTTTTGGGACGAACTTCAGAAGTCGCCACAGGACCTAAGAATCCGACATGGGTAAAGCTGAGCCGACCTGCAACAAACACACCTCCGGTGGAGCCCTGCTGAACCGACTCACCACTTCCCAACGACAGAGGAGATCTCCCTGCTGGAGAGTCTTCTTCCCCTGACTGGTGCTTTTTCTTCGCTTCCAGGACGTCTAGTGGTCGAATTGCCCGTGCTGAGCACCACGGCAACCGGATAGCCACTAACCACTGTACTGCAACCAAAAGGTGGTGCCTTGTGACAGAGCACTCCGCGGCCGGTCTCTTCCCTGGTGGTGCAACGATCTTCAACTTTTCCTCGACGACGGGATCCTCATCTTCTGGCAAAGCCCCGACTTGCATCCACCACCAGGAACAACTGCCCCCGCCGGAGCTGTCTCTTCACTCTAAAGGTACTGTGTCCGCCTGGCTTCCCTTGAAACGGTTAGCGTGAGGTGTCTTAAATCCTTACCTTTCCATTGGGTCGCCTCCAGACCTTCTTAAACATTTGTTCTAAACTGGTCCAACTTTTCTGTGACATTTCGCTACAAAGACTTGAAGTGCACTTCCACTGTGCTACTTTTGGGACATATCGCCTTGCCTCTCTCCGAGCGGGCCTGGCCTCTGAACTTTGTGATTTACAGTAGACCCTGCCTTGCTCGCCTTGCATTTGTTTTGTAAAAGTGTTGGTACTGAGTTGGTTTCATACCCTGCCTTTTTCTCTCCCTTTCTAACGAATACTAGAGTGCCATCTAGGTTAAAGCATTCACCTCTGTCTGCAAATAAGTGGTGCCGTTGAACCTAGACTTGTCGAAATATTGTTATGGGATCGATATATACTTATAGTAACTGTGATTGAAGTTGTTTGCCATATTAGTGCCAGTGTGTTTTCCATAGATGTGTTTTTAAATAAATAATTATATATCTTTACACCCAAGCTCTGATCAGTGTCTGCTTGTTCTACTGTGTAAATTGCCCTATCCTGTATACTCCAAATATGGCCTAACTCGTCTTGAGAGAAGTCTTACTGCTCAGCCACGGCTACCAGGTAAATCTGGGTGGTGCGGACTGCTACCATTTGGGTTTACTGCTAACTCCTGTAGACTTAAACTTTTTGCAGTGGTCCCAGAGGGAACTGCACAGGTTTCTGCCTAACACTTGAAACCAACTCCATTCTAGGCAAAAGACAATCTGGATTCTGCAAAGGCCATGGCACCGAAACGGCCCTCGAAGACCTAAAAACCCAAATAACTAAGATAATGGACACAGGTAAACTGGCCCTCCTACTGTTATTTGACCTATCGGCCGCGTTAAACCTAGTCTATCACAAAACACTCACCTCCCATATGACCAATGCAGCCCACTTCTCTAAACCGGCCTCCTCATGGATAACCTCCTTCCTAGAAGGCACAGCTATGAGAAATCTTCTCAGATTTTGCCAATGCTGCTCCCACCACCATCCACTGCGGTATCACGCAGGGTTCTTTTACTGGGCACTCAGGTTCTCCTTCCACTTAATGGCTCGTATGACCACGACTCTGCAGCCCTTCTCCAAATATACTCCACCATCCAAGCATGGATGGCAGCGTTAGGGAGAATTCTCAGAAATGTGCTAATTCCCGCCACCTTAGAGAGCCCCAGCAACTTTGCTGGATTTTGAGGACTTGATTTCTTTAACCTGGAGAGAGTGAGACCCTTTTTCCCACTCTCTCTTGTATTTTAATGTGATTTTCTACACTGTTTCCTTTGGGGATGGAGTCTAACAAACTCCATAGACATAATCTTTTACAATTGTGTCCCAAAGAACCTTCAGTGCAGTGACACAGGGAAGTCTTCCAGATTTCCCAAGGTTTACATACTTTCTCTGGGATAAACTACTGTTTCCCAGAGCAGTAAAGTGAAATTGACTTTACTTAGCATTGTAACTTTCTAGACCCAGCACACACTATCTTACAATAGAGTGCTGCAGGGGTTACCTAGTATCGACTTTGTCTAACTTCTTATGTGACATAGCTTGTTACCCTTTCCTCACTGAATGGCTGGTGGCAGTGGTTTTGTTTTGAACTACTGTGGTTTGCATTTACCGCGACCGTTCGTGGCTCTGATAAAGCAACCGCGGGAGCCACCTTTTTCAAAATGGCGCAGAGCCATCTTTGATCAAATGGCCTCCGGTCTTCTTTTTTCGATATGTCTTTGTGGAAAGGTCCTTCTAGAGAGTTTCTCTGTGTGCCAAACCAGGTTTGGTCTCTTTGGCGCGGTTTCTGAGTGAAACCCTCTCTGACTCCAGGGTGTCTGGGGTAGGCAGGAACTGAGGGAGGTGCCCGAAACTCCCTGTGCTTAGTCTCCTAGGAGACCCAAATGCACTCTGTGATGATTGGCTGGCTAGCTGACTGTCCCGCAAGGACAGCCACCGTGCTGGGTGAGTGACCGCTAGGCTGGAATGAATGGGAGAGAACTGAATAAAAGGCAAGTCTTTTGGCTTGGAAGGTATTGTTGACCACTGGACGAAGGAACCGAAGAAGAGCTTGAAGAGGACGCCTGCTGCAACTCCTTGACCATTGGTTTGCCCGGTGAAGCGCTGCTGCAGTTTCAACTTGCCAAGGTCGTATCGCCGAGAAGCCCCTGCAAGGACGACGTCTCCCTTTTGAGTTGGTGGGACCAATCGACTCCAAAGTAAGCCACCTGGACATCCATCTCGGAGCTGGTTGAATTTCCTCAGAGTTGCTGCAGGAAACCGAATAGCCAGGGAGAGGAACACCAGATTGTGTGTGTTGCTTTTAAGCTGGCCTAAAGCTTTTGGAAGATCCTCCGGACTCCCACGAAGCAGGACTGGCCAAGCCTGAGCCCCCTCAACAGTGTGGGACCCCAGAAGCAAGGAAAGTCCACCTTGACATCCAGGAACCGCGTTGTTGCTAGTTACGGTCGCCGCAAGACGGTGAAATGCGAAACAGCCACTGAAAGTGAAGTTTGCCGGTTGCAAGTTTTGACAGTCCCAGTGCATTGCAGGTGTCCCCTGACGTCCTCCCTCTCGTCCCCATGACTGAGGCCCAGGAACAATGAGATCTACAGAGCTGCACAGGAACAGAAGTCATCTGCTGCCTCTTTTCTTCTTTACCAAGGTACTGTAAAACAAGCCTGAGAACTGACCTCTTACTGTGGAAGTGCTTGTAACTTCCGCAACTCACAAGTCTAATCAGCATGTGGCCCTACATTTGATTCTTCTTTTTATTAAAGACTTGTGCAAAGACTTTTCCATTTACTTACCTGAAGTGCTGCATCCTATACAAATACTTTTGCCTATTGAGTTTGGCTTAGCCTATTTAATTGTATGACTCTTCTAAGAGGATCTGAAAGTATTTGGCCTGCTTAAGAATATGGTGATCTCTTGTGTTCTAATAACCTTTGCCTTTAACAAACTCTTAAGAGTGTTCTGAATGCCAACAGTAAGATATTAATGTCCCTAGCACCCTTGTTATTGAAGTCGCCTCTGGGTGTAGGTTGTGTCTGTGGCCATCCCAAAAGGGTCTTGTCTGATTCAGAAACTAGTGTACAGTATTGAAGTGTATTTGTGCGTTACTAGTATATTGCTCCCTTCTAATGAAGGCTTTACAACTGACTGATACATACATTAATAATTGTTTATGCAAGAAACCTTGAGTATAAGAGTTTATTTGAATGCCTGTAACTCCACTACAGCACACATTTCCCCTCTTGAGATAAGCCTGGCTGCTCAACACGCTACCAAAACTGTGTAGTACAAGTTGATACCAAAGGTTGGGTTGCCTATGCCTGTAGTCATAGTTGCTTAGTGTTCCTAGAGGGTACTGCATTCAAACTTTGCCTAACAGGCAGCCAATGGACTATGCCTCAACGGAGCCAAATCAGAGATCATTCTCTTAGGCCCAAAGGTAATACTGGACAAACGGAACCAAAAATACCACAACCTCCTTATTGATTACACCACCATCCCCATCTCATCCTCGGTGAAGAGCCTTGGGGTCTATCTCGACTCCACACTATCCATGAACAGACAGGTCAGTGTGTTAAACAGAATTGCATGCAGTACCCTTTGGAACCACCACATACAATTAGGACTACAGGTTTAAGCAGGACCAACCTTTGGTATAAGTTTGTACCACACAGTTTTTGGTAGCGAACTGAGCAGCCAGGGTTTTCTCAAGAGTGAATGTGAGCAGTACAAGTAGTTACACAGAGGACCTTCAATCACAGTGGTTCAAGTAGACACTTAGTCAAGGTTTCATGGTACAACACTTATTCATGTATTACACAATCCTTTAGAAAACATTTTACTAGTAGAAGACAACTTAATATCATATACCAATGCACTTCAATCGAAAAGATTTTGAGACAGTTTGGGCTCCCCTGAAATAGGAGCAAAAATGGCAGTTCAGTTACTCGGAAGTGAGCAAAAGGGACAAAAGTACATAGAATAGATCCTATACTTATTAGACAGTGCAAATAGTTTCATTTCACCATTGGATTTCAATCTAAGTCAATAGGCCAGGCCAAAGTCAATGGGCTAGTGTTCTGGATAGGAAAGAGCACTACTGGTATCAAACGGTAAAGTCTTTGCAAAAGTTCTTGGGTCACAAGATGATTAGGCCTGTAATTTGGGAAAGTTTCACAAACTTTCACTGCAAAAGTGGCGTTCTCTCAATCGGGTTGGCACAGTACCTTTGTGTGAAGAAACAAATGCTGCTGAAGTCATTGGTTCCTAGCAGTTTCTGCAGATCTCGCTGTTCCTGGGCCTCAGTCGTGGGGACAAGAGGGAGGACGTCGCAGGACTCCTGCACTGCACGGGATCGTTGAAGAAAGCAAACAAGATGGAGTCAGTTCAGTTCCATTAGCTGTAGATTCAAGAACACAAACTGGTGTCCCTCTCCCTGGTTAATCCTTGCCAACCTTGAGAATGGTATCCAGATGTCTTATGAGTTGATTGGTCCCACCAACTCAAAGGAAGAAACCTTCTTTGAAGGAGCTTCTCTGTTGAATGGAGTTTGGCAACTTGGACCTGCAGCAGGGCTTCACCGGGCAAACCAACGTTCCAGGAGTTGCAGCAGCCGTTCTCTTCCAGCTCGTCTTCGGTTCTTTTGTTACAGTGGTCGACTCTGCTTTCCAGTCCAAGAGACCTGCCTTTTGAACAGTTTTCTCCCTTTCATTCCAGCCTAGCTGTCACTCACCCAGCAGGGTAGCTGTCCTTACCGGACAGTCAGCCAGCCAACCAACCACGCCAGAGTGCACTTGGGTCTCCTAGGAGACTAAGCACAGGAAGTTACGGGCACCTCCCTCACTTCCTGCCTACCCCAGACACTCAGACAACAGAGGTGGTCTTCAGTCTTGAAGCCTGCCAAAGGCACACGAACAAAGGGACCAAACCTGGTTTGGCGCACAGAGACAAACACTATAAGGACCTTTCCAAAAATAAATGGTGAATAAAGACCGGGACCTGATTAAAAAAAAAAAGGGGCTTAAGGTGCCATCTTGAAAAACAAGGCTCTTGTGATTTTTAGCTACTGGTGTTCGCGGTCGGGAAAAATCATGATAGTTTGTTGTAAAGCCAATGCCTTTTCAATAGGAAAGGGTAGCATTTGACTGCTACATGAGTACTTAGACACTGGATACTATGTAACCCCTCCAGCACTCCATTGTAAGATGGTGTGTGCTGGGTCTAGGAATTTGGAAAGACTAGTAAAGTCAATTTCACTTTACCTTCTCTGGGAAACAGTAGTTTATCCCAGAGAAGGTATCTAAACCTTTGGGAAGTCTAAAAGACATCCCTGTGTCACTGCACTGAGGGTGCTGTGTCAGACAGATGAAAAGATGAGAGAGTGGGAAAAAGGCTCACTCTTCCCAGGTAACAAATCAAGTCCTCACAAATCAGCAAAGTTGCTGGGGGGGTCTCTAAGGTGAAGGGAATTAGCACATTTATGAGAACTCTCCCTAACACAGTGCCATCGCCTCTGCCTCTGCCCACACCACCAAACTTATAAACGTCATCAAACCATTCCTCTACAACCAAACTGCCTCTCTATTGTTCGGGCCACTATCGGGGCCATGCTCGATTACTGCAATGTTCTCCTTGCAGGCACCTCAGCCAAAAACATAATCGCCTTCAAAAAGTCCAGAACAATGTGCTCAGGGCAGCACATCCCCAAAAGAGATCACATTACACAAGCCAGACGAGATGCCCATTGGCTCCCGGTTAAGGAAAGAATCACATTTAAGACTTACCTTGATGCACGCACGCCTTAGCCTCTCTGCCCCCTCTTTTCCAAAACCATCTACAGAGACCCCTCCGCAAGGCCCAGAAGAACTCGCCACGCTAACCAACTGCACATGCCACCCATCAAAAGAGCTAAAGCAGGAGGTATAGGCTTTCCATACTTGGCACCCAAACTTTAGAACGCCCTGCCCCACACCTTTCGAGCTGAAACCTCCATCACTTTCTGCAAAAGCCTCAAAACCACACTTTTCAACTGACACATACTACTTTACCTGCAGAACCTTTCACCCTGTTGTGTCATTTGTAACTAAGTATGTATTACCTAACAGACTGTTTTGTATTCAAGCCTGCCCAATGCATGTCTCTGTAAAATGTTTTCTGATGCTTGTTAATCTGCTTCAAATCACATGCTTTGCATATGGTCCGACATCCAGTGGTAACCGCAGAGTATTGCATCTTGTCTTTCGGGGACCGAAAGGGGATGCCGGCATAGACATGTCTGTAACACTATCCCTTTTGTGACGTGTAGTGTACCCGAGGTCCCTCGGATTGTTTTTTTCCGCCCAGATACTGGTCACCCTATAGCAGAGCTCTTACAAGAGACATTGGGCCTCATTACGAGTCCGGCGGTAACCGAGGCGGTAAAACCACCTGGTTACCGCCGGACTCGTATTACCATTCCGCCTCCGTGATTCCTGGAATTACCGGGGCATTACAACCCCAGTTTCCCGGGAATCACGGAGGCGGAATGGTGTTAATCCCCATTCCCATTGAGTCCTATAGGACTCAATGGGAATGGGGATCATGGAAACACCGGCAGCATCTCGTAATGTCAAACCTGGCGGGAACATCACCTCCCGCCTGCAGGAGTCGGGATCAGGCGGTCCGGAAACAACAGTGGCGGCGGGTTTACCGCCACCGTTATTTCCGGTCCGCCTGATTTTGTAATAAGGCCCATTGTTTATCTTTACCGACTTGTCGGTTATTCCCCGTTAAGTCACTTCGGTCACAAGAACATCTTCGACGAAGACTGCGGGGGATTTGTCTACGGCTGTGGATTTCGGTGCCTAAGATCTGTCGGCCGGATTTTCCACGTGGCCGAGCCCTCTGGCCGACCTATACATTAGGGAGAGTGGGGTCGGGGTGGCCATATTGTCTTTATATCTTTCCTCCTTTCCTCTCTTTACCCTTTTGGTCTGGTCATCTTTCCCTTTAGCTATGGAAAGGACTCCTTTTAGAATCTGCCCTAAGTGTAGGGTCAGATATCCTTGGAAGGATGAACACAGGACGTGTATCGCCTGTCTCCCCCTAGAGCACAACGAAAAGCGGTGTGCGGCCTGCAAACTCCTTCGGCCTAAGACCATTAAGGAGCGCTGTGTAACGTGGTGGGCCGCGTACGGCATGTCATGGGTGGAACCCCCTTCCCCCACCGCCACACCCACTGAGAGTGACTGGGGTACCTCGAATGACCAAACGTCTGTGGCGGATGTTATAGACCTCGAGGCGGACACTTCTATGTCCGCCACGCCTGTCCCTGACCCTTTAAGGCCTGACTCTGGTCTTGCTACAGGGACAACACCCGGCAACAGGGGCGTACAACCGCATCACACTAAGCAGATAACCCCTACACAAGCTTCGTCGTCTTCGTCGAAAAAAAGGTGAAGGCGCCAACAGGGCTGCCGAACATTTCGATGGTTTCCTCGGATCGCTCCAGATCCAAAGCCTTCCCTGCATCCGCAGCAGCATCTTGTGTCTGGGCAACAAAAATTAAGTAAGGGCGCTACTCCTAAAATTTCTCACGTCGAAGCGCGGAAATCCAACGCTGCGACGGTCCTGAAGGCCACGGTAGGCCCAAAAACTACGGCTAGGCCTCTACCTGAAAAACCAACCGCTAGGCCCACTAGCGCCGCAGAAGGTAATACACCTCCTGGTAGACCATCGGAGCAACTATCTCACGCCGATTCGGTGATTATTGAAGGCAGCATCGAAAGAATTATGGCGGCGGTTTGTCTTGCCCAGGTTCTGCCTAAAGTTATGGGACAAGCCGCGGAAAAAAACTTCAGATGTGGTTTGGGATCCCGATTCAAAAGATGCATACGAAGATAGTCGAGAGCCTCTTTTTCGACACCCTAAGACTCTTTTCGATGCCGTAGGGCGGAAAACGTCACTTTTCCACCCGTAGGCCCGCCTGGGTCCACTAAATGGACTAGGGAAAAGTTCGAAGGGTGTATGGATCGGCTGGAGAAGATCATCAGTTTCTTTTCTGATCATCCTTCCCCAAAAAGGTCTCGGTAGACACTAACCTCCAATTTCCTTCTCATTTTCAAGATCAGTCTTCTGCCCCTGTCCAGCATGGACACATATAGAGGCATTTATAATGAAAAGGAAGAAGCTTCATTTCTACAAAGTTGTGAGGAGGAGCAGCAGCAGGATACTACAGACAACTGGGAGGAAACACAACAGGAAGGACAAGACCCATGGACACAGCAAGATCAGGACACAGATGTTTTGTGCCTGGATTCTCCTCCATCCACTCCGGCTCGCCAGGCCTCACCTGTAGATGACCAAATGGCATTCAACTCCATGTTGAAAAAAGCAGCTGAACACTTTCAAATCTCCACTCAAGAGGCTGTGCCTGAGCAAGATTTTGTAGAGGATATCCTTAAGGAGAAGCCTCCATCTAGCCAGGCCATCCCCCTCCTTAATTCTATTAAGAGAAGGTTGGCCCCCTCATTGATATCACCAGCTCAAACTCGGGCAGTGAACCCAGGAGTGGAGAAGTTATTTCGCCCCTTCCCTTCCAACCCTCTATACAGGGAACTTGCTCCAGGAAGGCCTCCAAGAGGTTCCTGAACCCGCCAAATCCAAGCTTCTCTCCATTGTAATGGAGGGAAGACAAGTTAACCAGCATGTGATCAAAAACACCCTGGACACTGCGGAAACAGCAGGCAGGTCTCTGGCCCAAGGGACCCTACTTAAAAGACATGCTTGCCTGCGTACCTGTCACGCTCACCTGGTCTCCACGGGGGCGTAGCTCGTGGCTGAAGGCTGCTGTCTGCACTGGTGTTTCACTGCTTCAAAGATGATGCTAGCCCGCGCCTTCCCTTCGTTCTCACCTCGGAAGGCGTTTGCCTGCAACGTCGAATTCAGATATTAGCCAACTGAGTGGAGCCGGATTGGCTTCACCACTTTCCGATGTCCTTCTCTTCTTCTGGCTCACCTTGGGTTTTTAAAAGGTGGGCTCTCCGTCCTGCACTCTGTCAGGAGCGCGGTATGTACAGTCTTTCCCCAAGATCAAGTTACTTCACTGATCCGATGGAGGTTGCTGCTGATTTTGGAAGAACCTGAGTAAGCAGGTAAGTCTCTATACCAATGCCTTCTTGGAATAGATGCTTAAAGTCTGTCACCCAAGTTTTGAACTAGCGTTTTGTTCTTTTCTTTCAGGCGTAGTGTTGAGCTGTTTCCGGATGATGGATTGACTCACCTTGCAATGTTAAGCAGGTTTCTTGCAGGTGAGTATAGCGCTATGCGAGGCGCGCCAAATTTTTGACTAACCTTTCTTGCTGTGCGTGACTAACCCGCTGTCTCATTTCTATTCAGCAGGTGCGGCGCAATTCCAGGAAGATGATGGAAGGACCGCTCAATGCAGTTCCTGGAAGATGCCGGCCCAGGTGAGGGTGGATGCTCGTATGGGTACCTTCGTTTCTGCTTCTTCTCTGCAGATGCGGCGATCCGGAAATAAGCGGAAGGCAAGGCCGGAATGTTTAAATTGCAGGTAAGGCCTTCATCGCTTTAATAACTCATGTTCTTCTCTTTTCCATTCACAGGTGCCGATGGATAGAAAACTCTGGACGGGCGTGGCTGAAGAAGAGCTGAGCAGAGACAGTGAGCGTTACGCTGCAGGAGTGCAGAATAACGCGAAGCGTGTTCTGTTTGCAGGGTGCAGTTTAAATAGCCTTGCAAGTAGTTCAAGGCAAATAGTCCCTTAGCCGTATCCTGCCACTTCAGGTAAAGTAGTCTCACAGCCACACCCTGTACCGGAAGGCTCAGCCTCACTAAGCCAAGAATATAGTTCCATGAGTTCAACACCTACTATGAGCCTGGCGCCAGCGGCGCCAGGACTGAGTCCAGGAGATTATAGGGTACTCCTTAGGGGCTTGATAAGCCCTTAAGGATGCCAGTGTCAAGGGTGGCCTCACCAGTATCAAGGGTTTGGGAGCATGCACCATGACAGCACCTCAGGTTTTAAACTGGAAACACAAACCTCCCTCATCAATAAACCCATTGAGGACTCTAACCTCTTCGGGAAAGCGGTGGATGAGGCTTTGGAAACAGCCAAGAAGGAGCATGAGACTCTGAAGTCTCTGCAACAGATCACACAAACCTTCCCCCCCTCCTACAGCACGGAGCACTTCACAGGACTCACTTCTGGAATCCCTGCATACTACCCTTCAAGGGGGCAGAAACGCGGCAAAGGCAGAGGTAAAGGCCCCAATCCCAGAGGAGCCACAGCCTCTGGTCAGAAATGACATGACCACCAAATCCAGGTCCCCTCCCATGTCATCCTGGTCGGGGGGGGGGGGCGATTACCATATTTCCTCATGGCATGGGAGGGGATAACTTCAGACCAGTGGGTCATATAGAGACGGTCGCCCACGGGTACTGCGTGGAATTCGCCCGACCTTCACAATTCAGACTGCCGCGCTCACAGCGTCTTTCACCGGACCATCTGGAGATCCTGAATCAAGAGGTGGAAGCACTACTGGGAAAGGACACCATAGAAGCCGTCCCTATTTTTCAGGTAAAGAAGGGTATTTATTCAGTGTACTTCCTTGTACCCAAAAAGCATCTCACCATGCGCCCTGTTCTAAACCTGCACCCAGCGAACAAGTTTATAAAACCCCAGAAGTTTCGCATGGTAACACTGCAAGAGGTGATCCCATTGCTGAAACAAGGGGACTACATGGCAACATTGGACATGAAAAATGCATACTTTCATATTTCAATGTTCCCAGCGCACAGGAAATATCTAAGGTTCATGATAGAGGACAGGCATTACCAATTCAAGGTACTCCCCTTCGGCATAGCCTCAGCGCCAAGGGTGTTTACCAAAGTCCTGGCAGTGGCTGCAGCACACCTGCGCAGACTGTCGGTCCCAGTTTACCCTTACCTCGACGACTGGCTCATCACGGGGAACTCATTCGACGCATGTTTTTCGAACACCCAAAAAACAGTAGATCTCCTTCAGTCTGGGTTTCTTAATCAACGAAAAGAAATCCAGTCTAGTCCCCAGTCAAACAAAACAATTTCTGGGAGCTCTAATTCGGACGAACGACGGGCTTGTCTTCCCCCTCCAACGAGAGGGTTCAGAACATGCTTTTTCAGATCCCTCAATATGTAGCCAGTCGGGAGGTGACGGTGCGCAAGGCCATGCGCTTGCTAGGAATGATGGCGTCATGCATATACTTGGTTCCCCACGTGCGGCTGCGCATGCGTACCATGCAAGAGTGGCTCAACAGCCTGTGGTGTCAGGCCAGCGGACAATGGGAAGATCTGGTAGTTGTCTCGCCAGCCCTCGTTCTCTTTCTGCAGTGGTGGTCCAGAGAAAACCTCTTGAAGGGGAAGACCTTCACCACCCCTACAGTGGAAGCCACTCTCACTATAGACGCATCTCTCACAGCGTGGGGGCTCACCTACTTCAGCAGACAGCGCACAGAGTTTGGGCCCCTCAAGTAGCGTCCAACCATATCAACTTACTGAAGCTATTGGCGGTGTTCAAGGCTTTGATTGCCTTTCAGGTGCAACTACAAGGGAATACAGTGCTGATTCTAACTGACCGCACTACAGCCATGTATTACCTGAACATACAGGGTGGCGCTCACTCTCCAGGGCTATCCAAGCTGTCCCAAAACATTTGGATATGGGCTCTCAAACACAAGATGTTTCTGTTGTCCCAGCATGTTCCAGGGGATCTCAATCTTCTGGCAGACATGCTCAGCAGAGATTTCCCTCTGCCCGAAGAATTCGAATGGCGATTACACGAAGACATTGTGTCCAACGTCTTCACAGAATGGGGTTTCCCAGAATTCGGCCTGTTCGCGACTCAGGAGAACGCCCAATGTCAAGACTACGCCCCCAGGTACCCCCAGAACCGATCCAAGGGGAACGGTCTCTAGATAACATGGTCAGGGAAATGTGTCTATGCTCCTCTGGCAGCCATCTTCAGATTTTTACCGCACGTTCATGTGTTGGGATCCTCGTGCTATTGCTCTCGAGCGTTAGTGCTATTTTTTTTTTCACGTTTTTCTCAAAAACTTCGTTTTTTCGGTCAAAAGAGCCTCAAGCTCCACCGACTCTCCATCCGATCAACGGGGGCCCGTGTCGGATTCGTCTGCGCCCCTCAAGGGTGAAGATCTCGTCGAGCCACGCTTTTGGAGGACTCCAGAAGTTTCTCAGGCCCGGTCATGGCCCAGGAGAAGGGAAGCTCGACGCCCGGAAAGCTGTTCAGGGTCTGCCCTGGATGCCAGCTGCAGAACATCTTCAAGGAGGACGAACACTCTTTTTGCCTTTACTGCCTACATGAGGACAAGACGCACGTGGAGAAGGACTGTGCGTTTTGCGGCAACATGTCGGAGCGGACCATGAAGGACCGCCATCAACGTCTCGCCAACTGGCTGGAAGGAAAGAGCCCGTCAGGCGAGAAGAAGAGGAAGAAATCCGAGCGGTCTTCTAAGACCTTTGAGGACGCCCCGGCGACGGGGGTCCAACATAAGGCCAAGCACCGCGAGTCTGCTGGCACCCGGAGCGCCGAACGGTCGGGCTCTATGGGCGCTAGGCTGGGCGCACCCTCCCCGGCACCATCAACCACGAGCCAACGCTCTGGGTCGGGTAAGAGGAAGGCCGAGCACCCGGCGAGGCTCCTAGAGAGGCCCCGGTCGAGCTCGAAGGCGGAGGGGGAGCGAGGCACTGTTCCCCCCCCCCCCTCAAGGATAAGGCGGTGAGCGCACCTAAGGTGGTGAAGGCCTTAATCCATCCGGCCAAGCCCTCTATCGAGTCTGTCGCGGCGGCCCTGGCTCGGCCTGTGGAGGCTACGCCAGTGGTGGCGACCTCGGGGCTCAGAGTCTCCCTGCCACCTCGGAGGGAGTCCTCTTTTGTGCCCATCGATAGGACCCCTGTGAAATCCCCCGTGGGGAAGAAAAAGGGGGGGCAGGGCGTCGTCGTAGATTCGGCCTCAACCTCGGAGGAGGAGCTGGTCGAAGTCTTAAGCCACGGCCTCGGCGTGGAAGAAGACCGGCCCGTCGGGATGGATCCCGACGCAGGTGACAACGACATCGTCGAGGGTACCGACGGGGCCCCTGATCGCCCGTCGGATTCCCCTCTGCCAGTGCCGCGAGACAGCTCGGCGGCCGTTTTGTTGGCTATACAGTCCTTATGCTCAGAGATAAGGACGAGACTACCGTTGCCGACGGAACCTCTCCCGTCGGGGGACCCAGAACCGGGACCTTCTGGGGTTCCCCCTACCAAGAAAAGAAGGATCCACCCTCCTCCTCCTTTTCAGCCGTCGCGCCCCTTCCAGCCCTCCTCCCCGTCCACCTGAGGGGATGATACAGGGACTGACACGGCAGCGACGGGTACGGACGACGAGGTATACGACGAGGATGTACCGTCGTCGCCTCCCACCAGGGCTTCTCCGCCCGACGAGATTGGATCGTTCCACTCCATGATCGCCAGGGCATCCGAGCTTTTCCAACTCTGCCCTGAGGAGAAGAAGAAGGAAGGTTTCCTTTATCAGCGGCGCGAGGCCAAGAGGAAGACGGTCCTCGCAGTGCCTCTATTGGACGACATTTGGGATGAGGGCCTCACCCTCCTCAAGAACCCTTCCACGACGCCAGCTAGAAGAGACCGGTACGAGAAAAAGTACCGGGTCCCGGACACGTCCCCCCCTGTGCCTCCGGGCGCAGCCTACCCCGGACTCCGTCATCTCTGCGGCGGCCAGGAGAAAATCGGGGGGGGGTGCGGCCTCCACATCGACTTCCCCACCGGACGGCGAGGGAAAGAAATTGGACTCTATGGGACGCAGAGTCATCTCGTCTGCAGCGACGACGATTAAAGCTGCCAACGCCTTGGCTATCGTGGCCCGATATGACAGGGAGTTCTGGTACAAACTGGCTCCCCTGCTGGACTTCTTGCCGGACGACAAGAGGGCAGAGGCCCTGGAGATCCTGCAGGAAGGTGAGGTGGCTTCGGACCACGCCATTACCGTTGCGACGGACATCGCCGACACTGGGTTCCGCCAGTTGGGCAACGGCGTTTGCCTTAGGCGGCGTGGATGGCTCAAGGCTACGGACTTCCGTCAAGACGTTCAGACCAGAGTCCTGGACATGCCCTTCGATGGGAACAACCTGTTTGGGAAAACCGTGGACGATTCCCTTCAGGCCATTAAAGCGGACACCGAGACGGCCCGGGCCCTTGGAGTTCTGCAACAACGACGGACGCCCTTTCGGAGCAGCGGAGGCAAGGGCGCCTCCAAAGGTTCCGGCGGCGGTTTCTCCTCCTACCGTCAAGCAGCCCGCTCGTCGTCTCAGGAGGCCTACAGAGGACGAGGCAAGCCTGGCGGACCCCGCCGTCGTCGCCAAGGACAAGGCGGCAAAGCCTCGTCGAAGCAGGATTGAACCAGCCGTGGGGTCGGGCCCCCACCGAAGCACCCCGGTGCGAGGCCGGCTGGCGAGCTTCGTCAGCGTGTGGGAGTCCATCTCCACCGGCCGTTGGGTGCTGGACGCCTTAACCCGGGGCCACGCGCTCGAGTTTCAAAGAAAGTGTCCGCGCGTCCCCCCCGTGGCCAGGAAAGAACTTCACGTCCCTCAACTTCTCCTGGAGGTAAAGGCGATGCTCAGGAAGGGCGCCATCGAACTCGTCCCAAAGAGGCTTCGGGGCTCCGGAGTTTACTCGAGATACTTCCTCGTGAAGAAGAAGACGGGGGGGATGGCGCCCCATCCTGGACCTGCGACGTCTGAACAAGTTCATCAAGGCGCAAAAGTTCCGATTGGTCACCCTCCAGCACGTCCTGGGTCAGCTGGAGGAAGGAGACTTCCTGTCGTCGTTGGATTTGGAGGATGCCTACTTCCATATTCCCATCCTAAAGGGGCACCGAAAATTCCTCAGGTTTGTGGTCCAAGGGCGTCATTACCAGTTCAAAGCCCTCCCCTTCGGACTACGGTCGGCACCCAGGGTGTTCACCAAGTGCCTCGCACCGGTGGCGGCGCAGCTGCGCCGCGAAGGGATCCACGTCTACCCCTACCTGGACGACTGGCTCATCCGAGCCAAGACAAGGGAGCTCGCCGTGGTTCACACGGCAAGGAACGTCCAACTTCTCACGGACCTGGGATTCCCTGCATCTACCTCATTCCCATGTGCAGGCTCCGGATGCGCCCGTTGCAGGAGTTCCTGGACGCGCGCTGGATCCAAACGACGGGCAGCTTCGAGGAAAGGATCACACTCGACGAGAGTTTCCCACGAGCGATCCGGTGGTGGGGCACCCGCGCGCATCTGACGGCGGGCATGGACTTCCAGACCCCAGCCCACCAGGAGACAGTGACCACGGATGCCTCCCTGGAAGGGTGGGGAGCGCACACCGAAAATCTGCACGCAAGAGGCCTTTGGCTCCCGACTGAGAAATCCTTACATATCAACGTCCTGGAGCTCCGTGCAGTGTTTTGGGCCCTCAGGTCCTTCCTTCCGTCCCTCAAGGGCAACGTGGTGAGGATCTTCACCGACAACACCACCACCATGTTTTACATCAGGAAACAGGGCGGAACCAGGTCCCCAGCACTGTCCAAGGAGGCGCAGGACCTGTGGCATTGGGCAGTCGCCCAAGGGATGTTTCTGGTGCCGTTTCATCTGGCAGGGATAAAAAACACCATCGCCGACTCACTCAGCAGGGAGCTGCGCTCGTGCCACGAGTGGGAACTACGGCAGGATCTAGTGGATCGCCTCTTCCGACGGTGGGGCACACCCCAGATCGACCTGTTCGTGACAGCGACAAACTCCAAGTGCCGGAGGTTCGCCAGCAGGTTTCCCCAGGCGAGGAGCATGGGCGATGCTTTCTCGTTCCCCTGGGAGGGCCTGTTCCTCTACGCGTTCCCTCCTTTGCCACTGCTAATCCAGCTCGTCAACCAGCTCAAGAGGTCACGGTGCAGGATGATCCTCGTCGCACCTGCGTGGCCGAGGCAGATATGGTTCCCGGACCTTCTGGACTTGTCAGCGTCCCCGCCAATCAAGCTGCCGGTGGACGCGGATCTGCTCTCCAGGGAAGGAGGCGCCATCCTCCACCACGACCCAAAATCGCTGAACTTGCAGGCCTGGCTCCTGCAGCGCTAGAGTTTGGAGGATACGACATACCGGCCGACTGCAGAGAGGTTCTTGCAAAGGCCAGGGCGTCCTCGACTCTTAAATGCTACGGACACAAATGGAAGAGGTTCTCTGTCTGGTGCCACGCACAGAAGATTAACCCTCTACGGATTACGGCTCCCCAAGTACTGCCGTACCTGCTGACGCTGGCCAAAGCTGGACTGGCACACGCGTCCATCAAGATTCATCTTGCTGCGATCTCCCGATACACCAGAACCACGGGGCGGACGTCCTTGTGGTCTCATCGTCTGGTGAAAGAGTTCATGAAGGGACTGTTCAGATCGTTCCCGCCGGTGAAGGCTCCGGCCCCGGCGTGGGAGCTCAACGTGGTGCTGACCAAGCTCATGGGACCTCCGTTCGAGCCTCTGCACTCGGCCCAGTTGAAGTTTCTGTTGTGGAAAACAGCGTTTCTTGTGGCCATCACCTCCGCATGACGGGTGGGAGAGATCCAGGCCCTTTCCTGCAAGGCACCCGTACTTGACTTTTCACGACACGAGGGTAGTGCTCAGGACGCACCCCTCCTTCATGCCCAAGGTACCGTCGGACTTCCACCTCAACGAACCCTTGGTGTTGCCTGTATTCTTCCCGTCGCCTTCGTCGCCGGCTGAGAGGACTTTGCACTTGCTGGATCTGGCTAGAGCGCTGAAGTTCTACGTGAACCGCACGAAGTGTTTTCGGAAGACGTCACAACTCTTTGTGAACTTTGGACCTGTCAATCAGGGGAAGGCTCTCTTGAAGGCTTCCATTTCCAGATGGCTCTCCGGCTGTATCATGTACTGTCATCGGTTGGCAAACCGACCGCTGCCTGGCCGTCCGAGAGCCCATTCCACCAGAGCGATCGCAGCTACCACGGCGTTCCTTTCTGGTGTGCCCCTGCTGGACATATGCAGGGCTGCTACGTGGAGGTCGACGCACACCTTCACGAAGTTCTACTGCGTCGATCGGGATTCCAGGGAGGAGTCCAGGGTCGGCCAAGCAGTGCTGCGCAACCTGTTCGCCTGAGGTGAGCCTGGTGGGGAGGTAAGATGCTTAATGTTGAGTTTGATGCAATGCTTAATGTTGAGCCTTTGCCACCTCCTGTGGTTGTGCATGTGTGTACTGCTATGTATTCTTTATTCATGAGCATGTGAATCCATGCCAGACCCCATGCTGGAGAAGGAACAAGTTACTTACCTGTAACTGTTGTTCTCCAGCATGGGTCTGGCATGGATTCACATGCGAACCCTCCCGCCTACCCCTCTGCGGCTCTTCACTTGGTCATACTGCCACTTCACGTGCTTCCAAATCTGAAGATGGCTGCCAGAGGCGGTGCTTAGGTAGAGGGCAGTCATTGGCTGTGGTCAGTATGACGCAGAGACCAGTGGTTGGTTATTACTACGAAAGACAGATCAGAAACGAAACTGATACTGGTTTTTTCTTTACCGAGGATTCCCAGCCTGACGACGGGGAATATTCATGAGCATGTGAATCCATGCCAGACCCATGCTGGAGAACAACAGTTACAGGTAAGTAACTTGTTCCTGATCTGCCCTATGGATTACACGTGTTTCGGCAAGGTGCCTTTCTCAAATCGGGGCTTATCCAACTTTTGTTGTTGCAAACCTTCGCTTGAATGCGGGACGCGGCAATGATATTTGCAGTTGGGATTGATCCACGTTATTACACTTCCAGTAGTGATCAAGAGAAATAAAGTTGGATAAGCCCTGATTTGAGAAAGGCACCTTGCCGAAACACGTGTAATCCATAGGGCAGATCAATTAAACTTTCTTATCACACAACAGCAATTGGACTTTACTGCGCCAGAAAAAGATTATGCTGGAGACTAAGGTGTGACCACAGCAGCCTGCTTTCCATGTCTCAGGACAGGGGGAGACCCTACACCCATGCCCACAATCTCTGAATTTAGCAGCTTGGCTCCTGAGGTCATAGTTTGGACACCTGCAACTCCCTCAGAGGTGCATGGACATACTCAGGGAAGCTAGTAAACCGAATACACGTTATTGCTATGCCAGCAAAAGGAAATGTTTTGTCATCTGATGCAATTCCAAGGGCGTCAATCCCCTCGATTGTTCACCCACACACATTGTGCTGTACCTAACCCATCTGTTGGACACTGGGTTAGTCTTGAATTCTCTAAAGGTTCATCTGGCTGCTCTGTCAGCCTACACCACATCACAACAAAAGGTGGGAGCTCCCTTTGAGCCTATGCACAAAGCAAGTCTAAAAGACCTGACTTATAAAACGGCCTTCCTCGTGGCTATCGCTTCTATCAGAAGAGTTCACAAACTACAGGCACTTTCTGTTCTAGATCCCTTTGTTACAGTCCATAAAGATAAGGTAGTTCTGCGCACACATCCCAGATTTGCAACTACCCACTTTCTTCCAGAACCCTACTAGCATAGCCGAAAGAAGCCTACACACACTAGATGTGCGCAGGGCAGTCATGTTCTATCTGGAAATAACTAAACCACTGAGGAAAACAAAACAGTTCTTTGTTTCTTTGGCAGCTGGTAGAGAAGGGGATCCTGTCTCTAAATCGGTAATCTCATTGTGGATTGTCAAATGCATCACACTATGTTACACTCTTGCTAAGAGAGAACTGCCCTTCAAGCCTAGAGCACATTCTACTCGGGGCACTGGGGCATCCAGAGCTTTCATTGCAAATGTTCCCCTGAAGTCCATTTGCAAAGCGGCAACCTGGAGTTCTGTACACACCTTTACAAAACACTATTGCCTAGACACTCATTCTAGGTCTGATTCTCAGGTGGGATAAGCAGTATTAAGACATCTTTTCTCTACTATTCCTTCTCACAACCCACCTCCAACTCCGGGTACTGCTCGCTAGTCTATGCAAAGCATGTGATTCTAAGCAGATTAACAAGCATCAGAAGACATGCATTACTTACCGTAATAGCATTTCTGATGATATCTGCTTAGATTCACATGCGCCCTCCCTACCTCCCCGCTCGGGGTAGAAGGAACATGTACTCACTCACTATAGCCTTGGGCTCCCTCATGGCAGAAAAAATACAATCGGAGGGACCTCTGCGCGTGAGGGATTTTGGGTACACTACACATCACAATAGGGAAAGTGTTACAGACACGCCTATGCCGACGTCCCCCTTTCGGTCCCCGAAAGACAAGATGCAATACTCTGCGGTTACCACTCGATGTCGGACCATATGCAAAGCATGTGAATCTAAGCAGATACAATCATCAGAACTGCTATTACGGTAAGTAATGCATGTCATACTCTCTGTAACCAGATTTGTTCACTGTAACAGCGCTACGATGCCCCTGGGCTGCTGTGCGCTATGTAGATGTTAATAAATAAATAAATAAAATTGTTGGTCCCGTAGACCGACCAACCTCTTCAGGCAACCATGCTACTAGATACCCTGAGGCCATATCTATGAGGATTGTTACTGCTCAGGCAGTTGCTAAGGCCATACTTTGTATGTTTTACCAGGGTAGGTTTTTCCTAAGAAAGTAGTCTCGAACAGGGGCTCACATTTATGTCCCACTACATGCAGTTATATAATCACACAATAATCGGGGTGAGAGGGAACACACACTTTATTAATTATACCCCTACGTTGGAGAGAAATGTAGTACTTCAATTTCGTGAGGGTCAAAGTTTTGTCATAGTAAAAAACGACCAGGAACACTTGAGAAGCAGTGTTTCCAATTACACCCCGACACGCAACCGGATTTACCAGCGCCAAACAATACTGCATGCACTAAGAAACAGATTGCATCCGCAGAGAATTAATACAAATCCGGCAGTCGGACTTGCTCACAATTGTGTGATTATGTTAGTGTATACCCACCTGGGTAAATCAGGGCCTAGCCAGGAGCCCTTTCTTTAATCGTCCACTACATGCAGGCCATGTGGAAAAACTGTGGAGTTGCTTACAAATCTCAACTGCCTACCACCCCAAACAAACGTGTTGGTGGTGAGATTTAACCATACACTGAAGAACACGATGGGAGCCTTTAAATGAACCTCTGAAGAGAAAGTGGGATCTTCTACTGCTATGCCTTCTCTTAGCTTAAAGAGCCAGTTCCGCAAGCTGGAGTGGGTTTCGGCCCTTTTAAGCTCCTCTACGGTCATTCTGTCAGAGGGCCTTTGGCTCTGATCAAAGATGGATTGGAGGGTGCTCTACCATTAAAGCCAGTCTGTGTAAATGAGTATGTACTAGGACTTAAGAAGAAGATGGTACAATTCATGACTGCGCTTCTACAAACTTGAAGGCTCTTCAAGGCCTCGTCAAGCATTGGCACCACCAGAAAGCTAGCATGTTGGAGTTTACTCAGACCAGCTAGTTCCTGTTATGAGTCCCACAAAACAGTGTTTTACAGGACGAATGGATAGGTCCCTTCAAAGTTGTAGGCAAATGTGGAGAGTTAAATTATTTAGTGGACTTGGGCAACACCGATGATGCCCCTGGGGTCTTTCACACCAACCTTCTAAAGGCTTATGTCTCCAGACCACAACTAGGAACTTTACTTCTAGCTTCTGACCAAGAGGAGTAGGAGAGTGAACCTTCAGATGGAACAATGGGAGTACAACTCTCTTTTGATCTGACACTGCATCAACAAGAGGAGTGCACGTCTCTGTAAACTCAGTTTACCCCTCTGTTTTCTCTGACACCTGGCTTGACCCTTTGGGGCCAGCATGATATGCTCATTGGTGACAGTCTCCCTGTCAAAAGCAGGGGCTACAGAATGTCTGATCATGTAAGGAATCACATAGAGGTCAACAAAATGCTTAACTTTGGGGTTATTGAACCCTCTACAAGTCCATGGGCTAGTCTAGTTTTACTTGTGCCAAGGGCAGGTACCAAAGAGTTAAGGTTCTGCGTGGAATATAGGGCACTGAATGCAGTCACCAAGACTGTTGCCCATCCTTTACCTAGGACAGATGATCTGGTTGATAAGGTTGGAGCTATCAAGTTCCCCAACACATTTGATCTAACCTCAGGCTATTGGCAAATACAGATAACAGGCGATGCCAAGGAAAAAACTACTTTTTCTACCCCTGAAGGCTTGTACCAATTCAAGGTCATGCCCTTTGGACTAGAGAAGGCACCCGCCACTTTCCAAAGGATGGTGAATAGTGTTCTGAATGGGTTAGAGAACTTCTGCATGGCATACTTGGATGGCATTGCAGTGTTCAGCCCTACTTGGGAAGAAAATCTTCATCACCGTGGGCAGGTGTTGCAGGCTATAGAACAGGCCCTTCTGACCATAAAGGCAAGCGAGTGTCAAATTGGTCAGAGTAAAGTGGTCTACCTTGGACATGAGGTAGGTGGTGGTGAGATTAGACCCTTGCTTAGTAAAGTACAAGCTGTACAGCACTAGGCCACCCCTACTACTCGGACCCAGGCAAGAGCCTTCTTATGCCTCACAGGTTATTACCATACCTTTATAGAGAACTATGGGTCCATAGCATCTCCATTGAATATCATCTCTTCATCCAAGTACCCTAAGAAAGTGAGATGGAATGAAGAGTGTGCCACGGCATTTAAAGGGCTGAACAATACCCTCAGTAAAGCTCCAGTACTAACGGCTCCTCATCATACCCAAAACATTATTGTGCAGACAGATGCATCTAACACAGGAATAGGGGCAGCCTTGAGTCAACTGGATGAAAAGGCAGGGAACAACCTATTTGCTTCATCAGTAGGAAACTGAAGGACCGAGAGACCAGGTGGGCCACCATAGAACGAGGATGTTTTGCCATTGTCCGGTCGTTGAAGAAGTTTAGGCCTTACTTGTATGGTTCTACTTTCCTTATTCAGACAGACCACCAACCCTTGAGATGGTTAATGCAAATGAAGGGGGGAAAATTCTAAACTGCACAGATGGTCTATCGGCCACCAAGGGTTTGATTTTACCATTGAGCATAGGTCAGGAACCAATTATAATAATGCTGGTGGTCTCTCCAGGAAGTATGAACAACTGGAACAAGAGATTAGTCCAGGAGTCAATTCAATCCTCCTGTCCTTAGTATGACGGGAACGATTGTTGGGGAGAATTTTCAGTTTCTGTGCTAATTCCCTTTAACGTGAGACCCCCAGCACTTTTGCTGGACTCGATGTTTTTGATTTTAATCTCCTGAGTGAGTGGAACATTTTACCACTCGCTCATTCTTTTTCTATGACTGGGATTGTATTCGTACTGTTTTATGGAGTTTTGTAAACTCCATTTGTTTAATACAGGCCTCTGCTTTGTGACACCCAGCCCCCTATGTGCTGTGTCACTGAGGGATCACTTGGATTACTCTTTGTTGAATTACATTATCTTGTGCGAACTACAGTTCCCAAGAGTAGTAAAATGACTTTTATCCAACTTAACTTTTCTTTTGTGAGTCCAGCCCACACCACCTTATGTCAGGTGCTACGGGGTTACTTTGTAAATCCTTCTCCCACTACTCCTGTAACTTTTTGTTACACTGACTAACTTAAATGGCTGTGGCAGTGGTAACTTTTTAGTACCTTTTGTGCAGGTTACTAGCGGGCTGATTTTTATCAGCTGCAGTAGAGCATCCATGGGTGACCATTTTCTCAAAATGGCCCATCTTCTTCTTTTTTTTTTGCCATTTTTAGTTTCTGTTCCTTCTGGGCTCTTCTATCATTTCAAGTAGATTTGAGTCATTTGTGAGATTTGCCTTTGACAGGCTTCAGCTCTGAAGCCTGCCTAGGCTCCAGTGTGTCTGTTAAGGCAGCAAGTGAGGGAGGGTCCCAAACTTTCACTGTCCTTTGTCTGTAGGTGTGCATGGTTGAAACCAGTTCTAAGGTCAGAACCTGCAGGTGATGGACAGCTCCATGGGAGTGAATGAATGAGTTCCAGGATATAAGGCGAGGATTTTTGGACTACAGGCAGAGTTGTACACTGGTACATTGGAACAAGGAATCCGAAGTAGGGACGCCAGTGGCACCTTCAACAACCACGGAAACACTGGTGAAACCCTGCAGCTGTGCTGACCTTTTTTTTTTTTTTTTTTGTCTCAACAGGGAAGACCCACTAAGCAGGACTTCCTCCCTTGGGCTAGTGGGACCAACTAGCCTCAAGACCTTCATTTTGGGCCATCACCTGACTTCCTGGGACTTTCCTGCACTACAGAACACCAATACCTGTGGTACCTGGACCATTTGCAAGTGCATCGTCTTGCGAGCATCGCATCCGGCTGAAACTTTGCAGGCATCCATGTGGACTTCCATAGGCAGGAATTATTCATCAACAGTCCCTTCACAAGAGTTCAGGACCGAGTAATCAAAGAAAATCCAACCTGCAATATTAGTTTCTTCTTGGCGCTAAGAAAAAGGCACCAAAACCATGTAGAGTCGCTAGAGTGAGCAGAATCCTTTGCTGCCAACCTCTTCTTCTGAGTGCTACTGCAGAAACCCATCACAGGTCCTCCCTTTCATCACCACAAGAAAGGAGCAGGAATTGGGGTCTGCATTGTTGTACCAGTTGTCTCGGGAGGATCGCTCAAGGGCAACGTGCTCGCCTTGGAAGCAAGATGACGTTCACGCGCGTTATAAATCACCAATTGCATTTTCATCTTCACTGTTAATGTATTGTAGAGCCTTGGGTTGTACTTACCTTAGTCCATTTTCGGTACTCCTTTGATTTGGGAGTGCTGTTTTCTTCAATTGGGAGTTGACCTCCACTGTGCAGGCCTTACAGCCGGTGTGCTATCAGGCAGGTTCCTCTTGAGCTCCTGTATTTCCTACAAGAACAACTGACTGGTTATTTAACTTTCCTCTGAAGATTTTCATCAGCACTGTTGCTGTCCATTTGACTGAGGCTATCCTGGTTTGCCAAAGGTCCATCTTCTTGATCGTACTGGCTTTGGCAATGCTGGTTCCTTCATAAACTTTAATTGCGACCAATTTTTTTAGTTCGGAAACAGACTGCCTACATCCCTCTGGGCTTGTGTACTTGTTATTTAACAGTTGATAGCTCTGTTCTGTCTAACATTTATTTCCTTCCAAACTCAATTTTGCAAAGGTGATGCATACAAGTGCTTTTACTGACCTTTTACGGACGTCACTCTGTGTGCTGGATATGTAAAGCATGTGAAAAGTTGCTCACCTGCATTATTGTTCCTTCTATACCTTGATTCCATTTCGAATTCAATGTTATGATTAGTTGCTGGATTTTAGATTTTTTTTGTGTCTTGTGTGTGTATCTATAAATCTATTTTAATCTAACTTTTAAGTGTTTTCTTGGGTGTATGTATGTACTGATTTCTTTGTACTGCTCTACAGCTCACATAACTCCCTCCTAAAATGAGCCTAGCTGCTCAACCACTCTACCGACTTGTGTAGTACAGGCCTATATTAAGAGTTGGGTCCCTAATACTAAGAGGTCTTAATGAAGTCTAACACCAGTTGGACTTTAGAAAAACTTACCTAACCAAATCCATCTCAACAGCTGTTGATTATGCTGTGCTTTTCTATTTTGGGGTGTTTTACTTTTAAAAAAAAATAATAGGACGTTTTTTTATTATTATTATTCTTTTTTTTTTCTTCTTTTTTTCCTAGTTCCTTTTTCCAGCATCATCTGTGTTGGGTAGAATTTCCATCTTGTGTGTCATTCTCCCCAGTTAGTGAGCCCCGACCCAGCAATTTTGCTGGACTTTGGGGTTTTTATCGGAGTCTCCTGAGTGAGTGGGAACCTTTTTTCCCCTCACTTTCTTTTTCTCTGACTCTGGGAACCCTTTTTGGTTATCTTTCCTCCATCTTTTTGAAGCATCTGTATTTTACTATTGCTGCACACAGCACCTTCTTTGCAGTGTTGCTGGAAGCTCCTTGAGCTTCCCTCTTTGATTTCCTTTTATTTTCCTATGCTAACTTAATATTACCAGGAAAGGGGGATCATTTTTAGCCCATCTATGTTCTTCTTTATGTGAGATCACTACACCCCACCTTATGTGCAGTACTGAGGGGTGGGGCGGGGGGAGCACATTGTATCCCCTTTCTCACTTCTGCTTTAACCTTCTAACTACATTGGCAAGTCTATCCAAGTGGCTGATGGCAGCAGATATTTTCTACTGACTTTTCATGATTTGTACACGCAGGCTGCTGTTGCAGCTGCGGCAAAGGACAAACGGGGGTCACCATTGACCTTAAATGTTGCCCGTCTTCTTTAGCCAACTCATGGCTTGCCCTTTCTTGAGGCTTCCTCTGCTAACCTGGGTGGGAGAACTCCTGCACACTCCGGGCTCCCATTGGGAAGCCCACCCGGAGGCGCCAGTTTGTCTGGTAGGACAGGATGCTGGTAGGACACCGAAACACCTCAGGTCTTTGTCCTTACAGTGTCTGCTTCAATCCAGTTCTAACTAGGTAACTTGTCCCTTTGGGAGATCCACCACACAACGTTTGAATGTTGCATGCATGTTGACTGGTTGGGTTCCTGCATAAAAAGTGAGGGTCTCGATGCTGAAGCCAGAGTCGACCACTGAAAGAAACATGCTAAAGGAGGATGTCTGCAGCCACCTCCAACAACCGCCAAGCCGACTGAGTGACCACTGGAGCTCCAGCCCTGTCTTCTGTGTGCCAGGGAAGATCCAGACCCGACGACTTCCTCCATCGGACTAGTGGGCCTGACCAGCCTCGAGACCAGCAAGAGTTTCAGCTATCACACGAAGTGCTGCAAACTTCCAGGCCAGCAATACCCGAATACGCTGGGACCTCTGGAACTGCTGTGTTGCATTGTCACGTCGATCGTGGTCCCAGATGCAAACTTGTGGACATCTGTCTGGGCCTAGAGAGACTCCATCCTGATCGTTGAAGTTCCCTTTAGAAGAGTCGAGGACAGAGAGAAGGAAGAAAGTCTGCCGCATCACAATCATCGTTGCTACAAAGCCTGTGTCGAGCATCCACATTCAAGTGCCGCGAAGATAGTCTGCCGGTCTTCCCTGTGACTGAATCTGACTGTCTGCTCTTGCCAAAAGTTCTTCATCCAGCTGCCAAGGCCAGATACCGAACCAGAGCTGCTGTTTTACCTTGGGGACCCGTTGGTGACATCGCCCTTCATCATAGAAGGTCCTGTCTAACTCCTGGGTACTTACCTAAGCATTTCTTGTGTTGCTGTTTGCTCCTCCTAAGCTTCTTGAGTCACATTGGGGTGGACACCCCAACTGTGTTCTCCCAGGCCTAAGACCATCCGTCCATCTACATTCCTTTGTTCTGCGGCCCAAGGGTCCCCCATTGTCCCCATCAGAATTTTTGAGAGACTCCACCCCAATAGGGGGTTGGACTTCTAAAGAAGTCTTTCCTATAGTTGTTAACATACCAGTATTGCTAATAAAGTAAATGTTGGTTGATTAATGATTTGCTAACCCAGAGCTACTCTTCTATTTACCTGTAATTCATCTAAGGTCTACTACTGAAACGAAGTATTGCAATAGCAAATGTCCAGTGTACATACCTCTGTATGAACTTTTTTTTACTTACCTGAATTATCTTGACCATAATATTGCCGAAGTATATAATTAACTTTTAGAATACTACAGTGTATGTGGAACTTTGACCATAAGTGTGCTCTAAGGTCTTTGTACTCCTACAGCGCTTCTCCTTCCTAGAGTAAGCATGACTGCTCGTCCATTGCAACCAAATCTTTTCGGTAGTTAAGGCCAAACCTAAGAATTGGAGCACTGTGAACCCAAGAGTGAGTCTTCTATAGTCCCAACACTGGTGGACTTTAGGAAAACTACCTAACAATCTGCTCGATCAACAATGGGAAAGATGTTCAGCTCTTACTCTTCTTTCGTCTGTAGGCAAACACTTTCTCTGCAACCGCACACCCCTGGTGGTCTCAGCAGCCAGCGCCCTGCACAGCAACGCGATAACTCTACGCGCATCTCACTCCCGCCCCTTCCAGCCCTGGGAGCCCAGAAGCAGCAGCTTCACGCCATGACACAGGTACATTTCCCCAATACTGTATATCTTGTTGCTTCTGTTATTGCTTCCTCGGACGCAAACATTTGTCCTTCTGGAGCACTATACTAGTGATAACTAATGTTATTAATGTCAGCTTTTTCACATCTCTGCGTTTTCAGTTTAATGGGCTTGCCTAGTCTCATTCGTACTAGTTCATGATCTTAAGTGACCCACGCCATTGTCTGAGGCTGTCTATTCGCTCTCAGGAGGGGTTGATGTTAAAGTACACATTTACCAAATTAGCACACAATTTAAGGAATGTCCCCAAAGTATGCTGATGGAAATTATAATCCTTATAGAAACGTGCCCATAAAAAAAAATGAGCATAATTGACAACCATGGGTAGTACTGTTACTTATTGTGCCATAATATTTTGAGTTTAATAATGTTCTTTGAATTAGTCACCTATACATCTGCACTTAGGTCTTACTGGATACGCCTCAGTGTAGGTGTAAATTAAACAAAAACATCCAGTGACCATGAGTGACTCTGATCACCTATAAATTTTATGTCCTTATTAAAAAATAAAATCAAAAATACAATATGAAGTGGTTTCTCTCTGGCTACTGCAAAATTGATACAGAGACCTATATTCTTCCAAAAAGGAAATTGTTTCCCTTGGTTACAACACTATGCCAACACATGTTTCTTGCTATTTGTGTTTTTATGTATTCACAATGGAAGTGCTTCTTCAGAGTCTAGATCTTCATGTATATTTTCTTTTCAATGCCTTTGCAATTCTTGATTAAAAAAAGCAATGATTTGTTTTTCTTTCGTTTACTTGTACCTACATTCAGTGTGTGTTAGGGAGAATTCTCAAAAATTTGCTAATTCCCTCCACGTTAGAGACCCCCAGCAACTTTGCTGGATTTTGAGGACTTGATTTTTTTAACCTGGAGAGAGTGAGACCCTTTTTCCCCACTCTCTCATGTATTTTGAATGCAAATTTTACCTCTGTTTCTTTTGGTTATGGAGTCTAACAAACTCCATAGGCATCATCTTTTACATTGTGTCACACAGCACCTTCAGTGCAGTGACACATGGAAGTCTTTTAGATTTCCCAAGGTTTAAAATACCTTCTCCGGGATAAACTACTGTTTCCCAGAGCAGTAAAGTGAAATTGACTTTACTTAGGGTGTGCTGGGTCTAGCAAGTAACTGCTATCTTACAATAGTGCTGGAGGGGTTACTTTGTATCGCCTATGTCTAGATGCTCATGTACATTTTTATGTTACCCTTTCCTCACAGAATGGCAGGTGGCAGTGGTTTCGTTCCGAACTACCATGGTTTGCATTTACCGCGGCTGATTGCAGCTCCAATAACGCTAACCGCGGGAGCCATATTTTTCAAAATGGCGCAGAGCCATCTTTGACAAAATGGTCCCTGGCCTTCTTTTTTCGCCATGTCTTTGTGGAAAGGCCCTTCTAGAGAGTTTCTCTGTGCGCCAAACCAGGTTTGGTCTCTTTGCTCATTTCGCCTTTGGCGGGCTTCAGGAGTGAAACCTGCCTCTGTCTCAAGAGTGTCTAGGGTAGGCAAGAAGTGAGGGAGGTGCCCGAAACTCCCTGTGCTTAGTCTCCTAGGAGACCCAAATGCACTCTGTGGTGATTGGCTGGCTGACTGTCCGGCAAGGACAGCCACCCTACTGGGTGTGTGACAGCTAGGCTGGAGTGAATGGGAGAGAACTGAATAAAAGGCGAGTCTTTTGGTTTGGAAGGCAATCGACCACTGGACGAAGGAACCGAAGAAGAGCTTGAAGAGGACGCCTGCTGCAACTCCTGGACCGTTGGTTTGCCCGGTGAAGCCCTGCTGCAGTGCTGGAACGTCAAGTTTGCATCAACAGAGAAGCCCCCTGCAAAGACGACTTCTCCCTTTGAGTTGGTGGGACCAATCGACTCCCAAAGTAAACCACCTGGACACCCATCTCGGAGCTGGTTGAATTTCCTCAGAGTTGCTGCAGGAAACCGTATCGCCAGGAAGAGGGAACCAGATTGTGTGCATTACTTTTAAGCTAGCTGGCCTAAAGCTTTTGTAAGATCCTCAGAACTCCCACATAGCAGGACTGACCAAGCTTGAGCCCCCTCAGCTGAGTGCGGGACCCCAGAAGCAAGGACAGTGCACTTTGACAGCCAGGAACCACGTTGTTGCCATTTGCGGTAGCTGAAATGCGAAACAGCCACTGAAAGTGAAGTTTGCTGGTTGTGGGTTTTGACAGTCCCAGTGCATTGCAGGAGTACCCCAACATCCTCCCGCTTGTCCTCACGACTGAGGGCTAGGAACAGTGAAATCTGCTGAGCTGCACAGGAACAGAAGTCATCTGCTGCATATTTTCTTCTTTACCAAGGTACTGTAAATCAAGTGTAAGAGAACTTAACTCTTACTGTAGAAGTGTTTCTAACTTCCACAACTCACAAGTCTAATCAGCTTGTGGCCCTACATTTGATTCTTCTTTGCACGAGTTCTTAGGAGTCTTGGATAAAAAGACTTTTCCATTTACTTACCAGAAGTGATTTTTCCTATCCAAGTCTTTTGGCCATTGACTTTGGCTTAGCCTATTGAATTGAATAACCCTTCTAGTGAACTCTAAAAGTATCTGGACTGCTTAAGAAATGTATGGTCTCTTGTGTTCTAATAACCTTTGCCTTTAACCAACTCTTAAGAGTGTTCTGAATGCCAACAGTAAGATATTAATGTCCCCAGCACCCTTGTTACTGAAGTGACCTGTGGTTGTAGGTTGTCTGGGGGCCATCCAAAAAGGGTCTTGTTTGATTCAGAAACTCAGTGTACAGTATTGAAGTATATTTGTGTTGATATTCCATTGCTCCCTTCTGAAGAAGGCTTTATAACTAACTGATAAATACATTAATAATTGTTTATGCTAGAAACCTTGATTGTAAGAGTTTATTTGAATACCTGTAACTTTGAATCTTTGTCTAACCCCAATACTGCTCACATTTCCCCCCTTGAGATAAGCCTGACTGCTCAACACGCTACCAAAACAGTGTTGTACAAGCTTATACCAAGAGTTGGGTTGCCTATACCTGTAGTCATAGTTGCTTGTAGTGTTCCCAGAGGGTAATGCATTCAAACCTTGCCTAACAGTGTGCACTGTTAAAGAACATATATTGCACAAATTCCTGAATTCCTAGGTTTTGTGTAGTAACGTTTCTTGTGGTCTAGGATATATTTTTTAAATTACTTTGGACTCTCATACTTGTTTTGGTTTCAATTATACAACTTTAAAAACGTGTAATAAAAAACATTGTTTGAATTATGCACAACTTGTAAGGCTGCATATTCAAAGGAATAAAGCCTTTAAAAAACAAAAAAGAAAGAAAAAACTTTGAATTTACAACATGTTGAACCAATACACAACGAAACCCCACCCCTGAAGGCACTTCTGCTCGGTCCCCGGCCCGTGAAAGGAACCAGGGTTCATTGTAGATCCAACAGTTTTAGGCGCTGGGGGCACCACACTACCCTAAAGTTGCCAAATGCCAAAGTTTCTCCCCAGTCTTATGCACATTGTTGTTCATGGCATAAGTTGCCCATTCGAGAGCTATAGTTTCCCATATCTTTCGCAGCCAGTCCTGCATCATGGGAACTTCCAGGCTTTTCCACCTCTGTGCTATTAATGTCATGGCCGCCAGCGTTAGGATCACTCTCGCTTTCTCACAAGATCTGGGTTCCCCCGCTGCAGTGATCCCTCTGATTCCCAGCAATATCTGCACCGGTGGTCGACTCTCCCCTGGCCCAAAGGCCTGATTCTGTGCCCACTGTATTTGTTGCCAAAAAGTCACAATTTTAGGACACTCTCACCAAGCTGCGTTGTTTCCCTGGTTGCTGCCTCCCTGTTCTTGGGATTCAGTACCCAATGCCTTATTTGCGCATATCTGAGCCTTTCCTCCTCCTTCACTGAGAATTCCCTTTTACACTCCACAAAGGAGAGTATTCTCTCCCATCGGAACATGTCTGCCAGCTTCCTGCACCCCCATCCTGCCACTGCTTAAATGCCCCCTTTTCTAGTCCCGGTGCGAAGTCCCCGTTGTTGAAAATGGGCATGAAGGGGGACGGGAAGGTCGTTATCCCCTTGGTTCTCACCAGTTTATCCCAATTGTCTGCCATCAGTTTGGTTATAGTGCTCTTGTATAGATGCTTTGGCCTGTGTTTTTTCGGTAGCCACAGAACTTCCGCCAGCTTGTGGTGTGCTACCGCTCTATCCATTTTAACCCACTGCTTGTCTTGCGTACTTTCCCCTTCCTGAAGCCATTCTCTAATCACCCATAGCTGCGAGGGGTCCTAGTACTGCTGGAAGTTCGGTAGCGCCAATCCCCCCTCCCATTTGGGTGCCATCATCAAATTCCTACAATCCCTCGCTCTCTTTCCCTCCCATAGAAATTCGTTAATCCGAGCTTTCAGCTCCCTGAAAAAGCTTGCTGTTATCTCTTGGGGTATCGCTTGAAATAGGTACAGTAACCGTGGGAGCGTGACCATTTTGACTGCGGCCAGCCAACCCAGCCACGAGACCCGGAGGCTCCTCCACCTATTAAACTCCTGCTTAATGTCTTTCAACAGTGAGGGATAGTTGGCTGCGACCCAGCCCGGGAGGGTCACTGTGATTTTCACCCCCAGATATCTAATTCCCCCTGGGCTCCACACAAAGAGGGTGCTCGTCCTCAGTGTTTTTCATTCCCCTATTTGCCGATATTCACCTTGAGGCCTGAGACCTCCAAAGTCCTCTGGCAGAGTTCTGCTCGCTTGGATGGACTCTAATGGTGTTGTCAGGGTGAGCAGCATATCGTCCGTGAACGCTACCACCTTTTGATGTCCCCTCCACCCCTCCAAACGGGATGCCCCGTATCCCTTTCGCCTCCCTTATAGCTTCTAGGAGGGGCTCCATATACAGTGTCTAAAGCATTGGGGACAGCGGGCATCCTTGTTTTGTGCGTCTACTGAGCTTAAAGAGCCTTGTCAGCTCCCCATTCACTGCCACTCTTATTGATGGTGTCTGGTAATTCATGTGGACCATTGTTAGGTATTCCCCTCCGAGGCCCGTCACCCGAAATAGAAAGGACCACTCCATGCGGTCAAATGCTTTTTTTCCGTCCAGAGCGAATAGAACTGCATGGTTGTCTGTCTTTTGTGCCTTCTCCACTAGGTGTGCCACCCTCCTGATGTTGTCCGCTGTTTGCCTGCCTCGTATGAAGCCCCCCTGATCTAGGAGGTATTCCTATTTGCAAAGATTTGTGTGTATATCTTGGCATGAAATAAAGCCTTTAAGCTGATCTGGAACGCAGTCAGTAGATGGCGTGCAGTTAAATTGGATCATTAAAAAAAAGTGACTTCTAAAGAGCACCAAAAAGGAATTTACAGTAGTAGTAAACAATTCTTTGCAGAAAGGCAATATGTTTCAATATGTAATAGTTTAAGATTGTGTTCATAGTTTAACCCTAGATTACATCAGATGTCCAAAAGCGACTACCGATTAAAGTATAAAATGGTTAAGTTAGAGGGGCGTGGCCAAGATGGCAGCCAAGTAGAAGCGACGAACCGCCGCTTCTCCATAACAAATCCTGATAAGTATACCTACCTGGCAGTGCACGGGTGTGGTTAGTGATTGAGCCGGTGGAGACCTCGAACGAGAAGTGGCAGCTCGCCTGGGGCTTCACTGGGGACAGCTGAGAATTTGCTGCCTGATCTAGGGGGGGGCATGTGTTGTCTGAGCCCGGCCTGAAGGATCTGCCGCACCGCAATCCACTTGCAATTGTGACATCAAAGTAGTCCTGACCTGTGAGTCCCCTAGCTGCTGCTGTGCTGGGAGTGACCTTTGCCCCAGGCACGGCCCGCAGTGTGTTCCTCGCCCCTCTGTTAGGGAGATTCTTAATTTCTGTGCCATTTCCCTTTAACCTAACAGACCCCCAGCTCTTTTGCTGGACTCTGGGCTTTTTAATTTTTAGTCCTGAGCAAGTGGGACCTTTTTCTCACTCATGTGTTTTCCTGACTATGATTTTCTATGTTCCTTACTGTTTTATGGAGTCTGGTAAACTTCATGGGCATCTGCTTTTGCATAGTGAGACACAGCACCTTTTTTGCAGTGCCACGGAGTGTCAAGGCTCCAGGTTTCCAGGCGCAGGAGTGGCACGAACCAACCACCACCACCACTGTGGTCTTGGTGCCTGCAAGACTAAGCTTACACAGGCCTCTGCGACCCCAGCATGGAAAGAGGGTTAGGAACTTGTTGGTTGGATAGGTACGGGTGATGAGGGTTAGGGTAGGGAATTTGGATGGGTTGGGGGGGGGCACAGGGTAAGCTAGCAACTGTACAACATGAACAAACACTTACATACATGCATTCCCCACCGTGTTCAGCATGCAAGACAATGACCAGTAAAGCACTTAGCTCTGGGTGTGAGTGCTGGCCTCCTGACTGTGCACTCTCGGGGTCCGGGGCCCAGAGCAGTTCAAATGCTGCAAAGGGAGGGTGTATTAGTGATTGCACGGTATCCCACGCAGGGGCTAAAATTGTACATACAACTGCAAGTGTCACCCCTGAGGGCTAGTTTCATGCAGGCTCATGCAATTCTATTGCCTAGGCCTTGCCAGCGTTGGGTGTCCCATTTGCACCATGCCGGCTTGCAAAGTCGAATGCAGCTCGCAGGGAAATGCATGTGCAGTTCTACTGCGTTGTCTGGCCTCACGTGGCTTTCTACCTGAAGCAGTAGAAATCCCCTGCACATGGCTACGATGTGCGGTTCTCAATGTGTCCACATGTGGCTGGGTCTGCTGTTCGTAATGGGTTAACACTGCGTGCTTTACCGCATGCAGTACACAAGGTTGCTGTTGCCAATGGTTCTATGTGGCGGGTGAAGCTAGCCGCCCGTGGCTCTATTACATACAGGTTAATGCTCGTGGGTTAACACTCGTGACGTGTTAGGCAAAATTACATGCTGTACCCTCTCGGACCACCACATACAATTAGGACTACAGGTGTAAGCAAAACCAACCTTTGGTATAAATCTGTACTACACAGTTTTTGGTAGCAAGGTGAGCACCCAGCCTTATCTCAAGAGGGAATGTGAACAGTAAACAAAGTTACCCAGAGGTCGTACAATCACAGTGGTTCAAGTAGACCCTTACACTCAAGGTTTCTTGGTAAAAAACTTATTAATTTATTACAAAGTCCTTTAGAAAACATTCACTATAAGGTGGCAACTTAATATTATACACAAATATACTTCAATACCAAACCAATAAGTTTCTGAGTAAATAGGCTCCCCTGAAAAGGCTCAAAATGGCATTTCAGTCACTTTAAATAGGGATTCAAAGGCACAAGTTAATAAAATGGATCACAAATGCTTTCTTAGGCAGTGCAAATAGTTCCAGTTTGCTAGAGGACTCGATTCAGTTCAATAGGCCTAGGCCAAAGTCAATGGACTAGTATCTTGGATAAGAAAGAGCAGTTCTTATAGTAAATGGTAGTCTTTGCCAAAGTTCTCAAAAGTAATTTGTACGAAAAAGAATCATATGTTGGGTCACCAGCTGATTAGGCCTGCAAGTTGGGAAAGTTTCACGAACGGTAAATTCTCTCAATTGGGTTGGCACAGTACCTTAATATGAAGAAAAGATGCAGTTGTAGAAGTTGGTTCCTGCAGATCTCGCTGTTCCTGAGCCTCAGTTGTAGGGACAAGAGGGAGGACGTCGGGGGACTCCTACACTGCACGGGGACGTGTCAAACAAGCTGGCAAAATGGAAGATCTTCGGTTCCAGCTGTTGTAGTCAAGCACACAAGCTGGTGTCTTTCCCACTGATTAATCCTTACCAGCACTGCAAATGGTAACCAGGTGGCTTACAAGTTGATTGGTCCCACCAACTCAAAGGAAAAAGTTGTCCTTGAAAGGGCTTCTCTGTCGAGATGAACTTGGCAATTCGGACCTGCAGCAGGGCTTCACCCGGCAAACCAACAGTGAAGGAGTTGCAGCAGCCGTCCTCTTCTAGCTCGTCTTCGGTTCTTTCGTTCTAGTGGTCGACTCTGTTTTCCAGTCCAAGAGACTTGCCTTTTAAACAGTTTTCTCCCTTTTGTTCCAGCCTAGCTGTCACTCACCCAGCAGGGTGGCTGTCCTTGCCGGACAGTCAGCCAGCCACTCATGCCAGAGTGCATTTGGGTCTCCTAGGAGACTAACCACGGAGTTTTGAGCACCTCCCATCCTCCCTTCCTGCCCACCCCAGACACTCAGACGCCAGAGGCGGTCTTCAGTCCTGAAGCCCGCCAAAGGCATAAAAACAAAGGGACCAAACCTAGTTTGGCACGCAGAGACCAACTCGGAAGGACCTTTCCAAAATGAAATGGCGAAAAATGAAGACCGGGACCTGTTTAAATAAAGGGGCTTAAGCCGCCATCTTGACAAACATGGCTCCCATGATTTTTAGCTACCGGTGTTCGTGGTCGGGAAAAATCATGGAAGTTTGTTGTAAAACCACTGCCACCAGCCATTTCGATAGAAAAGGGTAGCATTTGACTGCTACATGAGTTTCTAGATACAGGGGATACTAGGTAACCCCTCCAGTATTCTATAGGAAGATAGTGGGCCTCATTACGAGTCCGGCGGTAACCGAGCTGGAAAAACGGCAGGTTACCGCCGGTCTCGTATTACCATTCCGCCTCCGTGATTCCCGGAATTACCGGGGAATTACGACCCTGGTGACCCGGGAATTCCAGAGGCAGAATTGTCTAAGTCCCCATTCCCATGGAGTCCCTTAGGACTCGATGGGGACAATGGAAAGACTGGTTCCGTCTATGAAAGAATGGTGGTCGCGGTTTTACCACCACCATTCTTTCCGGATCGGCAGGGTTGTAATGAGACCCAGTGTGTGCTAGGTCTAGGAATTTAAAAAGACTAGTAAAGTCAATTTAACCTTACATTCTCTGGGAAACAGTAGTTTATCCCAGAGAAGGTATTTTAACCTTTGGGAAGTCTAAAAAGACATCCTTGTGTCACTGCACTGAGGGTGCTGTGTAACACACATGAAAAGATGATGCCTATGGAGTTATCTAAAACTCCATAACCAAAGAACACAAGAGTAAAACACACATCAAAATACATGAGTGAGGTGGAAAAGGCTCACACCCTTTTCAGGTAAATAAAATCAAGTACTCAAAATCCAGCAAATTTTCTGGGGGTCTCCAAGGTGAAGGGAATTAGCACATTTTTGAGAATTCTCCCTAACATGCAAATGCTAAAAGGTTGCCGGTGAACGTTCATGCCAAGGGGTGGTCGCTGCTGGCAACACATAATGAGGCACACTTAGCTTTTATGAGGGCAAGTGGTCTATTTGGGCTGTGGCCCCTGCGCGTGTTGCCCTGGTGCTGCACGTGCTTCTTTGGTGCTCCGGCCCCCGCCCAGTACCTCAGCGCTACTTATCTTTTCTGAGCGAGCGGCTGGAATGAAGTTTCCTCGGGCGTGGCCCCTCGCATAGATACCCTTGGCCGGAGCTCTTGCCGATGCTACTGCTCTGGTCGAGGACTGAAGCACAAGCCCTGTGCTTTTGTTCTTGGGCATGCGCATGCATGTGCTACACCCAGCGTGGCTCAACTACTGTAGTTCCTGGCCTGGAGGCTGCTGGGACTTATCTGCAGGTAATTCTTCCTGCAATGAGGGCAAAGAAGCCTTTTATAAGGGTGGAATGTTTTTCTAGGCTTTCGTTTTGTTTGTTTTCTTGACTGTCTTGGTCTGGTGTCTTTGTGCTGGCTCCTTGCACCCACCCCCAACACACACAGCCAGGCTTTAGGCCTGGTCGGGGTACGGAAAGTGTATTGGTGTCGGTCTTGATTGACATGACCAGGTTAGTTAATGCTGGTGGGGTTTGGGCTCTGATTTTGTTGGATCTTTCAGTGGCCTTTGATACGGTTGATCGCCCCATATTGCTTGCCCGCCTGTCCCAGATTGGGATTACGGGCCAGGTCCTCTTGTAGTTTTCTTCTTTTCTGTCTGATCGCACTCGTGTGCTCTTTTGTCTCGTTCCTTTAACCTCACTTGTGGAGTGCCACAGGGCTCAGCCCATTCTCTTCAATATATACATCTGGCCTCTTATCTGTCTCATCCGCTCCCTCTGCGTCAGGTACTATTCTTATGCCGACAACACCCAGTTTCTAATTAATTTGGATTTAGCTCCTACAGAGGTGTTGTCGTGCTTCCATCATTGCCTGGCTGCTGTAGGCGAGTGGATGAGCCGGAACTGGCTAAAGCTGAATGGGAGAAAAACGGAGAAACAGGTAGCCTACCCCTTCCTTTGTGTCCTTAAGTGTCCACAAATCAGTCAAATCTGACAATCTTTTCACATAATAGAATGTCTAAGACAAAGCTCTAATATTTCAAAACACTGAATTTATTATTTCATTTAATGTATTTATTAATGTATTTATTAAAACGATCTGAAACCAGACCATACACGAACAATGTGCATTCCTAAAAATACAACATATCTTACATTCATTACATTTTCTTACATCCAGCTTCACAAATCGGTAAAAACAAATATTAAACAATTTTTTTAAACACATTTTCTTTAACAATCTTTGATTAAAAAAGCAAAGCAATTTATCTTGGGAGAACTACTATTACTAAATCTGGGAAACAAGATCAACAAAATATATTTATCATAAAACTCCCTCATAGATCAATACAGTTGTTAATACAGGACTGTTCTTTGCTATTTTTGTTATAGATATAGATAAAAGGAAAAGTGTAGTCAAGATTTCCTTTGAAATTGTCGACATATGTTTCGGCTGTCTAAACTAGTACACTGCACTCTCAAATGCTGTTGGTCTTTTACATATAGGCCGTCTTCAGGACAGACCAACTGTTTTTTCAAGAATGCTATTTTTCCCCAAACATTGATGCTTCTTGGCTTCTGACCTACAAGAGAGATCAAAAGTAATTGTTGTAAATTGTTGTGTAAATTCAAAAAATCATTTATAGTAGGTGTACATTTTAAAAAAGGAGCAATGTCTATGGTATTTGTTCAATGTACCACCAAAATAACTGACCGTTAGTCTACTGTGCTTGCTTCCTGACATTTAAGGAAAACCATCTGGCAATTCAATAGGTCTATCATCCAGGTTCGGGTTATTGCTCCTGACCTGTATGTATTCATTGATATCAATAATGATCTTAGTTTTTGGAGTTAGTGTACTGATAAACAGTTTTTTTCTAAAACAATTGATTGATCAATTCAAAGAATTTAGAATTTGAATACAGCTTCCGATGCCTTATAGGTCTGTCAGAATGCAGACTTCATATGGCCTTGACCCTTTCCCAAGATACATTGCTTTGCTTTTTTTATCAAAGATGGTTAAAAAAAGGTGTTTCAAAAAAATGATTTGTTTTTACCGATTTGTGAAGCTGGATGTAAGACAATTGAATGTAAGATATGTTGTTTTTGTAGAACTGCACATTGTTCGTGTATGGTCTGGTTTCAGATCTTTTTAAGAAATACATTAAATGAAATAATAAAATCATAGTTTTGAAATATTAGAGCTTTGTCTTAGACAGTATATTATGTGAAGAGATTGTCAGATTTGACTGATTTGTGGACACTTAAGGATAAAAAGGAAGGGGTAGTCGACCTGTTTCTGTTTTTCTGCTATATGATTCTCCCTTAATGCAGAGTCAATCCCCCGAGAAAAAAAATAGGGAGTACCCAATCTCAAGCATTGAAGCTGAATGGGGACAAGACAGAGGTGTTGGTGCCCCTCCCCCGCCCCCTGATTGATCACTTTGGGTGTCCTCGTTCTGGCCCTCTTCTCTTGGCTCTCTGCTGGTTCCTGTGACAAAGGTTAGAAATCTTGGTGTTATTCTCTCTGCCTCTCTTTCAATGCACAACCAGGTCTCTGCTGTGTGCGAGACAGGCCACTTCCATCTTAAGATTTTGAGAAAGGTTCTACCGCTTCTTCTGCTACTCTTCATCCTCCAGTTGTTGCAGCCATGGTGCTTAGCCGTCTGGATTACTGTAACTCGCGCAGCCTAAGGGCTTAATCCAGCGGCTTCAGCGCCTCCAAAATGTGGCTGCTCGTGTTGCCACAGGATCTCCCTATGGAGCTCATATTTCCCCGGTGGTATGTGCTTTGCACTGGCTTCCGGTCAGTCAAAGAATTGAGTTTGTCATTGTTTATCGAGCACTCCACGGACTGGGTGCAGAATACCTTCAGTCTAGGTTTGTTCATTTTCATACTGCTTGTATGCTGTGCTCCTCCACAGCGGAACTGCCGGTAGTCTCTTCTAACCGCCGTAAAGGCATTGGAGGCCGGGCCTTTTCGATTGCCAATCATTTAGCCTTTAGAAAATGTTGGAAGACCCTGTTATTTTAATTCGATGTGGCTTGCTTGCTATCATGCTCAGCAGTTTCTTCTGGGCTTTTGCTCCGTTTGCATCCTTTGTGTGAATTGCCTTTGGCGGGCTTCTGGCCAGCCTCCAAAGTCTGGTAAGGCAGGAAGTGAGGCAGGGTCCCGAAACGTCCCTGTCCTTTGTCTCTAGGTCTGCCTGAGTGAAGCCAGTTCTAATTGGCCAGCTGGCTGTTCTGGAGGACAAAATGAAAGAAAAGTGTCCAATCTATGGACACTGTACACACCTAAATGCTGTAATCAGCCATGTATTAATAAATTATACAATGTTTCCATGTTAATCTCCCATAGCATCTTCAATGCACATAATTCTAATAGAATATTTGGGACATATTTATTCTGTAATGTTCCAAATGAGTCCAAAAATGTGTGCAACACATTTCGTGGAGGTTTTCTCCTTCTATAGGAGCAAATCACACTATAAAAAAGATCCAATAAAAAAATTAGTAAAGGATCAATGCTCTTTGTACATCTCATAACCTATATGAAACACCATTATGTTCAATTCAAAACCATCAGAATCTTGTGAATATTACCTCTGCACCTGTGACAACATGCCAGGGGGTGTACAGGTAAAATGTATGTTATACTTGTGAACAACGGTGAATTGTGTATCATTGGTAAAGTCCCATCGATGTCAGAACTATACAAACGTTACTTAATGTTCTATAACAAACGCCTTCCTAGGGTACGCATCCCCATATTAGCGGGAGGAGAATATAAAGCAGACCTACCTGGTCTCTTGTGTTCGATTCAAACTTGGGTAAAGACAGGTACCAGAGATCTAGGAGTGACAAGCAACAAATGTAGACAGACTCTTAGCTACATTTCATTCAAGTATTTATAATGTAGTGCCAATCTCACCTCCAACTTCCTATGCCCAGGGTGTGCAATTCTATCAGCCAATCACCTACCTTTTGGAATTAAAAAAAAAAAGTCTTTCCTTGGCTGATGCTCAGACCGCGTGGGACTGTTTCTGCAAAACAATGAAGAGCAGTATATGTCTCGTACTCCTTCAATTTTAACACAAATCCAACCATGTCAGTGCGGCCAGTGTATCTAAATGGAACTTCAAGGACCACCTGATCAATATACTTTGTTATATTTACCTCCACTTTGTAAGTGAGTCTTATCCTCAAGCGTCGGCATCTGCAGAATAGCAGGGTAATGCGGAAGTAGAGTATGTTAAAATAAATACTCATACGGGGGAGGAAAGCCAGGTGGGAGCGACCCTACGGGTTCGCGTGCGTGCCGGTCTGCCGATGTACCTGTTAAATAACACATCCATAATGTGGGTGCCGTCTTGGAAGGGACCTGATCTTCCTAATTTATACAAACAACCCGGATGGGTTGTCCTCTAACATACCGTGCTCAAGTCGGTATAAGGAGCAACCTTATACAAGGTCCTCCATGTGTCCATGCTAGATAGAATCCCGACTGCTGCCCCAACGGGACATTGTGTAAAGAACATCTTGAGCTGCTAATATTCGTTTAAGTCTTTCAAGACTTAACTTGGTGTGCACTGATGATTCATTTTCATTCATATCCTGGAGGACAGCCACCCTGCTGCGTGATTGACAGCCTAGGGCTGTGAATGAATGGGAACTTGCATTAAAAAGTGAGGTTTTTGGGACTAAGAGCATAGTGGAACTATGGAGGACAACATCCGAAGCAGAAGACGAGAGAAGACGCCAGCAGCATCCTCCTGGACTGCGAAGTGCCCCGTGTTGCCCTGCAGCTGTGCTGACCCTGTTTTCAAATAGACAGGGACGACCTATAAAGGAAGACTTCCTACCTTTGGCTGGTGGGATCAGCTAGCCCCGAGACACTCTATTTTGGCACAATCCCCATCTTGCTGCGACTTTCCAAGGCTGCAGAAGGCCAATACCTGGGGAACCTTGACCACTTGTGAGTATATTGTCTTCCGAAGTCCGAATGGCATCCAGAGGGCCCTACAGAAGCAAGTAATCCATGCCACAGCCCCCTCACCAGAGTCCAGGACTGAGGGATCAAGGAAATCCTAAATGTAGATTTTTGTTCTTCTTTGGCACTGAGAAAAAGGTGCCAAAATCACAAATAGCTGCAGAATCGACGGAAATCCATTGCTGCCGAGACCCTCTGGAGTGTTCCCGCAGGAGCCCACCAGACGTCCTACCTTTAGTCACCACGACCAAGGTCGAGGAACAAGGGTCTACTTTATTGCATCGTGCAGGCAACCAGCTTGAACAACTTCTTCATTTCAAAGCACTTGGGTGCTTTCTATCTTTGAGAGTGTGATTTAACCCTACACTAAGTTGACCTCCACTTACCAGCACTGGTCTTACAGCCTGTGCTTTCCAAACGTGGCTCCTCTTGATTTGATGTGATTTCTATTTTGAACACTGACTATTTAAGAACAATTCTATAAGAAGACCATCAGAACTTAGACTTTTTCCACTGACTTTGGCTGCCTGGCTCCCTAAAGGCCTCCTTCTGAACATACCTGAATCTCACTGTTCTTATAACCTATCAGTCTGTTCTGATTTAACCTTAACCTTTCCTTCCTTAAACAACTCAATGTTGCAAATGTGAGACTGTATAAATGCTATACTGACCTCAAATGACGTCATCTCCGGGTGCTAGAACATGTGTAACATATGAATGAATTACTTGCCCGCTTTATTCTTTACTTCTTGATTTGAATCCTACCTTGGGATTAATGTTAGAGCGAATTGCTGCTTTTTAAATGATGATTTATTATCTTTGTGTATATATGAATAATTAATGTATTATAAATAAGTGGATAAGCGTTTACTTGTATACTTGTATACTTGTGTTTACTGATTTCATTATACAGCTCTACAGCTCACATTACCCCTCTTAAAATAAGCCTGGTTGTTCAGTCACACTACCAACTTGTGTAGTACAGGCCTATATTAAAAGGTGGGATACCTATACCAAGAGATGTCGTGTGTAGTCCCACAACAGTTGGACTGCACTCATTTTTACCTAACACTGGTGGCAGGCGGTGGGATTGATGTATGGTTGTCCATGTACCCAAATAAACCATCCACAAGGCTAGCTCCACTAAAAAGAAAAGTAATCTCGTAAATAAAAATGCCAGGAATGGATAATTTTAGAGTCCCTTACTGCATTTACAGTGGAACAATTGAAAGAATTATGTAGGACAAGGGCACTGAGTTTAAAGGGTAGAAAGATTGAGTTGATTGAAAAAAAGTTTAAGTCACCAAAACCCTGGGAGTAGTCCCATAACCCCTATGCCTAACCATGATATGGAAATTGATAGTTAAGAGCTCAGCTCCAATCTGCCAAATAAGTCAGAAGGTGAGGAGGATCCTCAACGAGTGAGCAACTTCCCTCTTCAACCTGTCCCTGTAATTGAACAAGCTACGATCGCGACCCCTTTGGGTCACAATATAACCCGCGAATATCTACCTCTTGTAAGAATTTGACTGGAACTAGAATAAATAAAACTTGCAGTACAATCTGAAGACTAAGAAGGATCTGAGAGCGGGAAATGCAGAATGAGTTTGATATGAAAAAGATGTCAATTGATTCTGCTACCTTCACAGGGTTTCCTCAGTCTACTAGTCCCAAGAGACCTTGCTTACTTAAAGAGGCTGTGTATGTATGATCCTAAACTTGATGTGTTCGATTGGTGGAGTACATTTGAATTCACTTATGGTTTGCAGAATATTTGTGGGAATAATTTAGTTGTGTGGATCATGTCTAGGCTCCCCCAGAAGGATTGTGATGCCATTATGGAATTGAGTGCTACAGACCTGGAAGATTATGAACTAGTTGAACAAGCACTTGTTGCCAGATTTGGGAAGACTGCTTCTCAATACCTTTTTAAAAGGTTTAGAGACCATAAAAATAAAGATCTTACCCCTTGGGCTTCCTGGGTTTGTGAATGCCTGAAAACCCTAGATGGTTGGGTTAAGGGTTACAAAGTAAACTCTGTTGTAGGTCATCTGGTCGAAAACAAAAGGATCGAATGCCTTTTGATCGACAGTCAAATGGTCGAAAAAAGGGGGTTGTTTTTTTAAAAAAAATTTATGGGGGGGGTTCACCCACCAACCTCCAGTTTTCTTTATTAAAAACATTTTTTTACCAACCCAAACTAAAAAAAAAAAAAATATATATATATATATATATATATATATATATATATTAAAAAAATTAGACCTTTATCTTTCGACCATTTGACTGGACAGCAGTAAACTCCTTTGAAGGAATGAGGAATTTGTTTTTACTAGAGAATATCTTTGATGCCTGCTCTCCTGGGCTGAGACAGCACCTGGCTGACTCTAAGAAACTTGATCCAAAGAGACTAGCTCAAGCTTCTGACTTATGGGTAGCCAACAGGGCCACTCATAAGGATTCTGGGGCAACACAGAAAAAGGATTAGGGGAAAAGGCACAAGAAAGATAGTAAACAAAATTCTATTCCTCCACCACCTAAAGAGGGCCCCGAAACAAAAAGGGTTACTAGGGCTAGTGAAACCTCTCGGGCCAAACGAGAAACAACCATTCCAGAAAAGCTTTGGTAGATGTGTGTTTTGTGGGTCTGGTGACCATGTGAAGGGGATCCCAGATGCAAGGGTAAACCTTCAGGGGTCCACACTGTCTCCTTAGCCTTAACTCTACAGAAATGTCATTGAGAACTATGGGACCATAGCTTCTCCTCTGAATGTCGTCATCTCTCAAATTTCCTAAGAAGGAATGAGGAGTGTTCCAAGGCATTCGCAGGGCAGAACCAATCCCTCTGCAAAGCTCCAGTCTTAAGAGCTCCTGATTACAACCAATCCTTTACACAGATGCATCTAATACAGGGATAGGTCCAGTCTCGAGTCAACTGGATGACCAAGGCAGAGAACACCCTATTTGTTTCATCAGTAGGAAACTGAAGGACCGTGAAACAAGATGTGCAACTATAGAGCGTTAGTGTTTTGCCATTGTGTGGTCTTTCAAGAAGTTTAGGCCATACTTGTATGGTTGTACTTTCCTTATTCAAACTGACCACCAACCCTTGAGATGGTTAATCCAAATGAAGGGGGGGAAATCCTAAATTACCTAGATGGTCTAATAGCCTCCAAGGGTTTGATTTTACGATTGAGCATAGGTCAGGATGTAATCACCAAAATTCTGAGGTTCTCTCCAGAAAGTATGAATAACTGAAACAAGAGATTAATCCAGGAGTTGATTAAATCCTCCTGTCCCTTAGTCTGGGGGTGGGGGGCAAGTGTTAGGAAGAATGTTCATTTCTGTGCCAATTCCCTTTAACCTTAGAGACCCCCAGCTATTTTGCTGGACTCTGGGCTTTTTAATTTTTACTCCTGAGTAAGTGGGACCATTTTCTCTCTCACACATGTGTTTTCCTGTTTTTTATGTTCCTTATTGTTCTATGGAGTCTGCAAAAGCAGATGCCTATGGAGTTTACCATAGTGACACACAGCACCTTTTGTGCAGTGCCACTGAAGTCCTTTGGTCTTCTCTTAATGTTTAACTACATTTTCTTGGGTGACCTACTGTTCCCAACAATAGTAAGATGATCCCTGTCTTACATACATTTACTTTATGGGTCCAGCACACTCCACCTTATGTGGAGTGCTGGCGTGGGGGTTACGTAGGAATTCTTTGAACCCATTTGTCATGTAACATTTGTCCTAAAGTGGACTCAAGAAGCTAGTAGATTTGACCCAAGACAATCGGGTTTTGCAAAAGGAGTAGGCTGTGGTCTAAATGTAATCTTAAATTTCTTGAAAATGGAAGCCATAAAACAAAATAAGAAAATCTACTTAGCTTTTGTAGACCTGTCAAATGTGTTTGACACAGTGGAACTACTATGGGCCAAATTAACAATGTAGATGTCCAGAAAAGCGCTTCACACTGAGACACACATAAAAATTTGACTAGACAATGTTGGAACCTTGAGTGTGCCGATAATGACTAACCACGGTGTCAAACAGGGATGCCCGTTAGCGGCTACCCTATTCTATCTATTTTTACTTGACATCGGAGAAACACTAAATATCGTTAGTTCATTACCTCCAAAAATCAATGCGAAAACCCTGGATTGGCTACTTAATAGAAACATAGGGGTGGCGTCCTGCCACACAAATTCTAATCAAATTACCTCTGCATTTACATTTGCTGCAAAGGTTATATCATTTGACATGCTGGGTATCAAAGAACCTGTATACTCATGTTTAACAAAGATATGAATAAGAAAAAATATCAGTAATGGCTGTGAGCGTATTTATTTAGCTGATGTCGGAAAGACATGGGTTCAATTCCCCATAGTATTTAATAGTTTTTTTTAACAACACCTGCCTGGTGATTGGCAATCATACAGCAGTGCAAAACAGAAAGCAAACAGAAGACTCAATTCAAATTATTCACACATAGTCATAGGTTTGCTAATACATGTACATAAAAGCAGGGCAGTTCTCCAGCAATTATGATAACATAACACCTAAAACGTGAAACTAAAAATAGTGAACCAGGGCTAGTCTTCACAAATACATCCTAATAGTTGTTTCTAAGTTGTGCTTCCACACCTTAGAAACAACTCATGCTAAACATGAGTATACAGGTTATTTGATACCTAGCCTGTTAAATGATATAACCTTTGCAGCAAATGTAAATGCAGAGGTAATTTGATTAGAATTTTTGTGGCAGGACGCCACCTCTATGTTTCTATAATTTGCAGCTCTGAAGTCCTTCCACACCTATTGAGCAGTCCCTTCTGTTACAAAGGATTGGCAACTTTATGCAGACGGCATAGTCCTGTCCCATTGGGCTAAAAAAAAACAAGCAGCCCTAGAAAAATACGTTTCTGAAAACCACTTAAAATCAATCCAGCAAAATCGGAAATTCTGGTGCTGCAAGATCTTACAAGAACAAAAAGATGCCAAAAAACTACTGAACCAACATGGAGGTTGAACGCAGAACCGTTGAAATGTGTAAAAAAGGTCAAGTACCTTGGCATGTGGCTAAATAGCAACCTGAACGACAAACTGTGGGTGGAAAATGCAAAGCAAAAATGCAAACAACTGTTGTGTCAAGGTGCCATCTTAAACAGGAAATACAGCAAATGCTCCTTACAACCTATAATTGTTCACTACAACCAGAAAATGGTTCCAACTTTAATCTATGGAGCAGAATGTGCGCTGGGTGCACCTTATACACTTTGGCCGCGATTACAAAATCTATATTGGAGTCGCATATTAACTCTACGGAAAGGACTGCCAGCTGCATGCGTGCGATACAAACTAGGTTCGGTATCGTTAAACGCAAGCGTTCTTTGGAATATGTTCTCTATATATAGAAAGACCATCATCGACAAGTGTTCACCCCAGTTTAATATTCTAGCCGACTTAGCTAACGGGAACCCTGACTCAACTCCCGCGAAGTGGGCTAAGGCATGTGTCAACCATATAAGACTTATTAACAGATTGTGAAACCTCAAACAAATCCTAACTTGGTGGGAAAAAAAAACTATGGGAAATGGACTGGTGCACAACAATAGCAGATATAAATCGCTACAAATTGATGGAGGACGCAGCAAAAGAAGAAAAAAGAAGGAACAAATTGCCCCTATACATGGTGAAGGCTCCAAACAATAAACATCAAAAAACCATATTAACGTTCCGACCTCAATTTGTTTGACACGAAAGTGAGCATAAAGCTTAGATTTAGAAACAATGACGTGAACTTTAAATGCCGATTTATTGTGGGACACATCTCGAGACATTGAAGCACCTAACCTTGTATTGTCCAGGACTGAAATCTAGATCATTATTACATTTAGGCAATGTGTTAATGCAAAATTCAACGCTCGATGGAGAAGAGATGTGGATGAAGTTTGCAAATCCAAACCATAAAGTAGCATATGCTCTGGTGAATTTTTTATGTAAAATGAAACTGATGCTTATGGATTCACATGAGAGTGAAACAAACAACTAATTTATATGGTTTGTAAGTACTCAAAACAAAAATGAACTTAATAGACTAAATGTGATAACTAAGAAGCAACTGTGGTAGCTTAAATAGATGAATTGATGTTGAATTTTTAAAAAGTTTGTTATAAACTAAATGAAATACATTTTTTTTTTTTTTAAAAAAAAGTAACATTTTGTTAGACTAACTTACTTGAATGGCTGGTGGCAGTGGTTTCTTTTTTACTACCTAGTAACGTGTATGTGCAGGTTGATACCTCAGCTGCAGTGCTGCACCAAAGGGTGACAATTTTCTCAAAATGGCCCCTGTCTTCTTTTTTCGCCATTTCTTGTTAGTTACTTGTGGGCTTTTATTCTGTTTGCATCAGGTTTGAGTCCTTTTGTGGGAATTGCCTTTGACTGGCTTCAGCCCTGAAGCCCACACAGGCTCCATTGTGTCTGGAAAGGCAGGAAGTGAGGGAGGGTCCTGAAACTTCCCTGCCCTTTGTCTCTAGGTGTGCCTTAGTGAAACCAGTTCCAATTGGATTGACAGCCTATGGCTGTGAATGAATGGGAACTTGCATGAAAAGCAAGGTTTTTGGGACTAAGAGCCGAGTCGACCACTGGAGGAGAACATCTGAAGCGGAAGACGAGAGACCACGCCAGACTCCACCTCCTGTACTGCGAAGTGCCCGGCTTTGCTGACCCCCTTTTCAAATCGACTGGGAAGACCCGTAAAGGCAGACTCCCCCTGCCGCCCTCCTCCCCCACCCACACCATGTAAGCTGCTGGGACCAACTAACCGCAAGAAAAACTCTATTTCGAGGGGATTGTGTCCTCCGACTTATTCCACATCTATGACAGTAATGACCACAGCAGTGCTCCTTCGGAAACATTTCCGGCTTAGGCGTCCTACGTCGATACGCTGTCCCTCGAGGGACTCCATCGAGGGTCGACGTCACCGGATGTTATATATAGGACGCACGGCGCCCGTAGCCTCAGTTGTAGTTTTGTCCGCAGAATGTGTGGCACCTATCTCCTGCCAGTATGACTGCAGAATAGAGGGGCAGGCTGGGATGGTTCGATGTGGAATATGTCGGAGGAACATCCCATCGAAAGAACGTTGCCAGGTAAGATAAGTAACTTGTTCTTTGGCACAACCTCTGACTTGCCTCGACTTTCCAAAGCTGCAGAAGCACAATACCCAGGGTTCCTTGACCACTTGTGAGTGCATTGTCTTCCGAAGTCCAAATCCAGACAGATCTTTGTATGCATCCAGAGGACCCTATAGAAGCAAGAAATCTGTGTCCAGGACCGAGGGATCAAGGAAATCCTAACCAGAGCTTTTCGTTGTTCTTTGGTGCTGAGAAAAAGGTGCCAAAACCAGAGTTCCTGAATCAACAGAAATCCATTGCTGCTGAGACCTCTCGACTGCTGCCGCAGGAGCCCGCCAGATGTCCTGCTTTTCGTCACCATGACCAAGGACCAGGAACAAGTGTCTACTGCATTGCATCATGAAGGCAACCAGCTGGAACAACTTCTTCATTTCACAGGTGCTGTGGGGCTTTAGGTGCTTTATCCTTTTGCCATTTGGGGTGCTGCCTATCTTTGGGAGTGCTATTTAACCCTACACTAAGTTGATCGCCACTTACCTGCACTGGTCTTGCAGCCTGTGCTTTCAAAAGGTGACTCTTCTGGGAGTTGCTGTGATTTCTATTTTGAACACTGACTATTTAAGAACAATTTTCTAAGAAGAAGAGCATTAGAAATTTGACGTTCTATCCTGGCTCCCTAAAGGCATCCATCTGAACATATTGGCTTTGGAAGTGCTTGTTCCCTTACAGGTTTTAAATGTTGAACACTTTAATGCTGGGATAATTGACTGCCTGCATCCCTTTGGGAGAATCTGAACCTCCTTCCGTAAACAACTCAATATTGCAAAGGTGATACTATACTGACCTCAAATGACCTCACCTGTGGGTGCTGGAACATGTGTAACATATGAACGAATTACTCACCTGCTTTATTGTTCACTTCTTGAATTGAATCCTACCTTGGATTAATGTTACAGCGAATTACTGCTTTTTAAAGAATGCTTTAAATAACTTTGTCTATAAATAAAGAATTTATTATAACTTAGTGTGTAGGTGTTTACTTGAGTTTAATGATTTCATTGTACAGCTCACATTAACCCTCTTAAGATCAGCCTGGCTGCACTGTCGCACTACTAACTTTTGTAGTACAGACCTATATTAAAAGTTGGGTTACCTAATGTCAAGAGATGTCTTGTGTAGGTCCACACCAGTTGGACCACACTAATTCTTACCCAACACGCTCACCTACTGATGTGCACTACAGTAGGAAGGAGCAATACCGAGGGTGCTGGGGCATCGGTCCATATTAAGATGGATTTGTAAAATCTGGCCTGATGGACAGATTCCAGAAGGCCACCCTAGTGAATGAGACCACTCTGTTATAGTGAACAGGGAACCCTGCGGTTAGCCAAACCCAATCAAGGTAAATGTGGAGAGTGGTCAAGACTTGGTCTCAGGAGCTAGTGAGTGAGTGTGGTCTGGAGTCATACAGCGAAGAACACTAATTCTTCTTAGACAGGTAAGTACACACATACTCTACTATAGGCCCAACAAACACTAGAAAAATGAAACAAGCAAGTCATATTATCACACAACACTTAGTTACTGATCACATATGCAGTTATTTTAGGTTTGTCGATATTTTGGGACAACTCCCAATGATCAGACTAAGAAAATACAACCCGCTAGGGAAAAAGACTCTGTGCACCCGCTTTTGAGAAAGAGGAGGGTGTTATGTATACAAAAAGGAAAAGGCGACCGGGTATTATAAATCCACTGCTACAAAGCTCTCAGACTTCCTTCGTACAAGGTTCAGGTTTTAAACCCACAAATCATCACTTCTGATGTAATTGATATATAGTAGTAATCTACCACCCTTATTGGCTGCTGCCTATTTACATGCTAATGATTACATAAAGCCCTTTCTTCAATTGGTTCTGCTGTTTGTTCACTCCTCTTCGTCACACGTCAGCAACATCTGTCCATCATGGGATGCTGTAAAGCGATTGGTTAACATCAACTGGCACCACCCTACCTTTTATCCTAGTCATGTGACATGCACCTGGTTGTCAATATGAGCTCAGTGGGACTCTTCGGGGTCTGCCAGGTCCTTGCAGAAAAAAGCAGCCCTTTACTCATCCCAGACACATTGATGCCCCCATCATACCCTCCCCACTGTATGGGCATCATTTGTTAGCGCTCCCTGACACAAAACATAGATCATTTCCTCGATCAGTTCCCCCCTCCTCAAAAGTGAACTTTGTGTGCTACTAAACAATCCAGTTCACAAAGGATATGGGTCCCATTTCCCTGCACATCTGGTTGTTCAAATGGAGTGACCATGATCCTGGAGGGGAGTGCGGGGGCGCGCTAACGTCTTCAATCTTGGTGCATGTTTTGGCATCCCGAGACCCCTGCCTTCATTCTCAAGAATGCAACCTTGGTGCTAGGCTGCAGCCCTTCACTGCTTCAACTCCCCACATTTGTGTTAGGTAAGAATTAGTGCAGTCCAACCGGTGTAGAACTACACGAGACTTCTCTTGGTATTAGATAACCCACCTTTTATATAGGCCTGTACTACACAAGTTGGTATTGTGACTGAGCAGTAGGGCTTATCTTAACAGGGGTAATGTGAGAGCTGTACAATAAAATCGTATCCAAGTAAACACTTACACACTTTGTGTATGAATCATTAATTTATTATAACTGTTATTTAAAGCATTCTATACAGAGCAGTAATTAGCTGTAACATTAATCCCAATGCATGATTCAATTCAAGAAGTGATCAATAAAGCAGGTGAGTAATTTATTCATATGTTACACATGTTCCAGAACCCCAAGGTGACTGCATTAGAGGTTAGTGTAGCATTTATATAGTACCACCTTTGCAATATTGAGTTGTTTAAGGAAGGAAAGGTTTAGGTTAGATCAGAACAGACTGATGGGTTATAAGAACAGTGAGATTCTCCCAAAGGGAGGCTGGCAGTCAATTATCCCAGCATTAAAGTGTTAAACATTTAAAACCGGTTAGGGAACAAGCACTGCCAAAGCCAATGGGTTCAGAAGGAGGCCTTTAGGCAGCCAGGATAGCCAAAGTCAATGGACAAAGTCAAAGTTCTGATGCTCTTCTTATTAAAAAATTGTTCTTAAATAGTCGCTGTTCAAAATAGAAATCACAGCAACTCAAGAGGAGTCGCCTTTGGAAAGCGCAGGCTGTAAGACCAGTGCAGGTAAGTTGAGGTCAACTTAGTGTAGGGTTAAATCACACTCCCAAAGATGGGAAGCACCCCAAATGGCAAAAGGATAAAGCACCCAAAGCCTCATAGTAGCTTTGAAATGAAGTTGTTCAGCTGGTTGCCTTCACAATGCAGTGCAGTAGACCCTTGTTCCTGGTCCTTGTTCGTGGTGACTAAAGGGAGGACGTGTGGCGAGCTCCTGTGGCAGCACTCGAGAGAGGGTCTCGGCAGCAATGGATTCCAGTCAACTCAACAGCTCTTTGTGGTTTTGGCGCCTTTTGCTCGGCACCAAAGAAGAAAGATTTCTTGCTTCTGTAGGGTCCTCTGGATGCCCACGAAGATCTGCTCGGATTTGGACTTCGAAGACAATGCGCTCACAATGGTCGAGGTACCCCGGGTATTGGGCTTCTGCAGCCTTGGAAAGACTCTGCAAGTTGGAGGTTGCGCCAATATAGAGTTTGTCTCGAGACTAGTTGGTCCCACCAGCCTAAGGGAGGAAGTTGTTCTTCACGGGTGGTCAGCACTGCTGCAGGGCTTTACCAGGCACTTTGCGGTCCAAGAAGGCGCTGCTGGCATCTTCTCTCGTCTTCTGCTTCAGATGTTGTTGTTAAGGAGCATTTTCAATTATGTGTTAATTCCCTTCTACCTTAGAGACCCCCTGCTCTATTGCTGGACTTTAGTACTTTTTATCCTGGAGAGAGAGAGCTTTTTCCCACTCATGTATTTTTCTTTGATTTGAACCCTGTGTTTCTTTTGGTTTTGGCGTCTGACCTACTCTGTAGGCATCATCTTTTTGTACTGTGACACACATCACCCTCTCTGCAGTGTCAGAGAAGTCATTTGGATTTCTGCTGAGGTTTAAATACCTTCTCTTGGACAAACTACTGTTTCTAAGAATAGTAAAGTGAAATCGACTTTACTTACTTTTTTCTCTTTGTAGACCCAGCAGACACTATCTTACACTGAGTGGTTGTGGTGTGGGGGAAGGTGGGGGGGGGGGGCAGGGGTTGGGGTTTATTTACTTGGTATCCCCGTTGTCTACCTTCTCATGTAACATTTTTATGTTACCCTTTCTACAATTAATGGCTGGTGGCAGTGGTTTA